>NW_028324300.1:10731939-11095272 GCF_058129835.1 Hydra viridissima
TAATGATATTTTACTCCCCACCACCTTTTCTCTTATTCTCATTTCAAAATAATGGAGAAGCTTTTTCTATTTAATGCTTGATGACATAACCTAACTGCAGACAAAATAAATAAGCTACAGAATATTCATGAGTTCTTTATTTACAAATAAAAACTGTTCAGAGACAAAAATAATGTCTGAAAAACCTTTTGAAACAATTTTCTCTCAAAATGTTTTCAGAGATGTTATCACATAACATAAATATGAATTTTGATTTCTTCCTCAAAGTTCATTTTTTTCAAAAATATTTTAGATAATTTCTGTCACATAACTACTATATTGTAGTTTCTAGCATGACATATATGAAGGACTCTAATGCCAACAGGTTTCATAAAAGGAATGCAATTTACCTCTGAAAATTTCGTATAAATAGTGTTTGTTCACAACAGTGAAAAAAAATTTAGCTCTGAAAACTTCTCATAAATAGTTTTTGTGAACAACTCTTTAAAGATGCTTACTATTCAGATCAATCAAGCAATTCAACAATTTTTCCTTGTACTCCGGATGATTTTTGTCTCTCTTATATCTGGACCAATGCTCGTGAAAATCTTGATGCGCTGTTTCAACTGATTGCTCACTATAGGGTCCCAAGGGGGATCCTTTGCGACTTATGAAATCCGTAATGTGGTGGAAGACCGTGTGAACTTTGGGAGTCACACTTGCACCAGGTATCATGAGATAGCTCCTCTTGAAGGCTTCAATTTTTTCATCATAGTCCGGCTAAAGGATGAAACCAAAGCAAGCTTCCACAACCAGGTTGAATCATTTGAATGCTTCAATAATACTGAAGGTTTGATGAACTGAATTTGTCTCAACCAGTTGGTGCAGAACGTCCACATTGTTCAGAAGCTTTCTGCATTCATTGCCCTCAAACTGACCCCCATGATAAGGACTTGGTTGAATGTGGAGTGCAGCAGGCCACTTATCGGCGTCAGACCATCCAGTTTTGAGCATCTTGAACAAATAGTTCACAATGCCTAAGAGGAGATGCAACTCCATTGGCGTGATGATTTCTAGAATGAGAGAGGTGTCAGGTCCACTGATTATCGGTTTTCTGATGACATTGCCGAATGATTTTGCATTGGCAACAACCCCACCTAATCGCTCAAAAGACTGCAGGTTTAATTTGATTGAACCGAGTGTTCGCAAGTTTCCGGTGTGGACAAGACTTTTTGAATCAATGTCACAAAATGCGCATGGGTGCATGCTTGAATGGGTTTGCAGACCACAAACAATATTTGCAAATTTCATGTCACAAGCCAAAAGGAGCTGAAGTCCACCTGCATTGATCATAGACCAGACTTTTTCAATATTGTCATGGGTTTCTGGAAGATCCTCTGATACTGCAACAAGAATCTGTCTCTTGACCCCAGTGTCTTTGCCAGTCCTTTCAGTGAGAAGTTGTTTTTGTGCCAACAGGCTTGCTTCATTCCTTGCCGGAGTTTCAACAATGTTGAGACAAAACTTAAGGGATCCTTTCCCGCCGTCGATGCCTAGCTTGACAAAATAACCACCAGAAACCTTGCGGGCCATAAGTACATGATTAACAAGACTTGGCAAATCTTTACAGTGTGCCACAACCCGAACTGTACCAGAATCTGCCTTTCCATCTTGAATTTTCAAGGCAGTGCAGGTGAAGAAATCTTGCAATTCTCGGCCGGCTTTCTGAAAAATCATGTAAAAGTTTGGCTCCACCATCTTGGCATCAGATGTTTGATTCACAGTTCGGACAAGTTTCTTCAATCCGTTGTTTGATAGCCCAGTATTTAACTGGGTCAACATTGGTGTGCTCATTGTAGGTTTGGCACCACTTGGACCTGAATTCATTAGAGCAATGGGCTTTATTTCTTTTGATATTTTCAGTGTTGAAATTGTGCTCTAACCTCAGAAAAGTGAGAAAAATTCATACTGCAAGTTACCTAGACTCCTTTTAACGAGCTGAGTTTTAAACTAATAAACTATGTAAAAATTTAATGAAGTTAAAATATTTACCCGGTTTGATAGAGAGTGGAGGCCCTCCACCTGCTTTAGCAAGTTTGACTGTTCCTCTTGGGAATGATTCCTTGTTGGCAATAACTTGAGAAGCTATCTGTTCTGCTGCCTTGGAGTCTTTTGCTGCCAAAGACTGCAGATTTTGTCGAAACTGCAACTGAGAACATTGATGTGGCAGTCCCTTTCCAAGTGGACTGAGGCACTCATGACATCTCACACTTGGCTCTTTCTCACCAGCATTTTGTTTTTCAAGAGGGTGTTTATCTTGCAACTTTGAACGTGCAATCTGACAAAGGAGACAAAACTTGACTACGAGTTTCTGCTCTCAACCGTATTGAGCTGAAGTCAAACAAGGAAGGAATTGTGACTTCTTTTCCCTCCTCTTTCCGGCGCAAAGCAGTTCTGCAAGATTCGCAGAGTCCTTGCGGTACCCGGGAATCACAATCATCAAGATTGGTGCTGTACAACTCGCAAATACGTTGTGCCTGGAAAGCTGTGAGTGGCCTAGAACTTTTTTTGAGGCAGAGCAGGCACACACATTTACGGTTTTCTTCATGACTTTTGGCATGGGTTGGCATTGTCACAATTTCCTTTAACTGTAAAAAAGAAAAGACAAGAGAGTGCACACTAGAGAACTTTTTAATTTTGCCTTTTACTTACAGATTATCAAAAGGTTTAAATTAGATACAAGGCACCATACAAATCATAAAAAGAAATGAAAAACACAATCAAATGCAGCCTTTCATGTCACAGGCAATTTGTATGCATACTTTCTAATTTGTAATCTATTGAAAAAATCTACATTTAAAATTACCTTGATGAACCATGTCTATCTCTTTTTATATTTCAAAAGTAAGCTTTCTCAAATCCAACAAACCAACATTTATTAAATAGAAAAAAGCTTTAGCTAAAGAAAACTAAGAAATGGTCTCTTTTAGGTTATTGGAACTTTTTAAAAATACTCAAAAAATGTACCTGACAGATAAAAGTTGAAGTATTGATGAACCCTGATGTTCTGTTGGTGAATCCTAATGAATCTCCATTGATAAATTTTGAAGATCCGCAATTGATGAATTCTAATGACTTACTGATGATGAGTTCTGATCTACATAAAGCAAATAGTTTCTTATTTTATAAGAAGAAAAAGGTTTTTGAACATTATGTACACAAAAAAAAATAAGTAAGGGATTTTGGCTACACAACATAGGCCATCAAAAAATCCATTTTTACCTTTTGCCTATGATTGTTTGAATGCTTCAAACAAAATCCTTTAAAAATGGTCTTTGAGACTTTAGTAGGGAGAAATGTTTAATGCAATACTGCTTAATTCTAATTACTCCCTGATTTGAATAAAAGGAGTCTCTTTTCTACAAAGGGAAAATTTTGTTTTTGGTAGCCTTTCAAATATAAGTATATTAAATAGGAAAAAAAATACTTACTGTGAATTAAAGAATGTTATGAATGCTTTTCTTCTTTTCAAAAGAAAATTCTTCTTTGGAGCACTTATTACACATAAAAAAACGTTTGCACTATGCAAGAAAAGGTTTTAAAATGACATTTCAAAACAAATACATGCTAATCCCTAACTATTTAAGGTGGTAGCAATAATCCGTTTTTGTACTATATTTTAAAAACACGTTCAAAGCAAAAATATATACAAAAATTTAATTTTTTAGATAATTGTTTAAGTTATACTCCTCTTTAAAAGTTTCTGACTACATTTCTTGTCTTCAAAATTTAAAATTGGTCTTTTTATATCAGAGCCTCTTATAAGGCCTACGTATATATATAGACTTTGGTTTGCAGGAAAAACGTTTTGCCTCATTGTTCGAAAATGATAATGACAATCAAAAAAACCATTTTTACAAAAGTTGTTGCCCTTACCCTGAGGAGTTCAAATATTACAAAACCATTAGTATTGTCACATTTTAAGTGTTCTAAAATGAAAAGATAAGTGGCGAAAGTACCAAAAAATGGTAAAATTTGAACTTTAAATGACTATAAATCTTAAACTAGAGCATGAAACTGGCTGAAATTTTACATGAACATAGTTAAGGCAATGGTCTATAAGTGGAAAAATTTTCATTGATTTTTCTTGAGTGGTTCTAATTTTATAGCAGATTTTCCGCAGTTCTCAAAAGGGGCAAAAAACACAAAATTTTTGCATTAAAACTGAATTTTCTTCCGCGGATGTAATTAATTGATTTCAAAATTTGCATCACAGGATACCTGAATGTGTCAGCTATCACCCCATATAGGTGGCGTTCTCGGGTCAGCTAGGTTGGCACTATTGCTTTCCGTGATAACTGTGATATATATATATATATATGGTTAAATCGTATTTTATGTACGTAAACTAAAACAGTGAAAAGCGCAACTTTGCGTATTTAATGGAAAAGCGCATAATTAATGAATAATTATGCAATAATTCTAAAGACCTAAAATATGTTTTTAAATACGATAAAAGTTCTTCATTATCATATTCTTAAATTTTATCTTTTTTTTTTTTCTTTTTTTTTAAATTTATTCAAACTAGGTAAGCTAATATGACTAGTTTAAGAAATTCATTTAAAATTAAAGAATTTTGCGACCGAACTTTCATCTGATAAAAGACGAGGTATTATTGTGTTTTAAGTCCTCCAGCAACTGCCTTGCAAACTGTTCTTTCCTCTCCAGGGAAAACCCAGAAGAATGTCGACCCTGAGTTTGCCTCCCTTTTGAAGAGCGGGCGAGAAAAAAAAGAAAATCATTAGTTTAATACAAGCACACCGGTCTAGGCCAGCCTCATTTGACCTTAGCCATTAGGTCTGATAAAAGACGATCTAATGTGGTAAGATGTAATATTAAAAAGATAATGAACCTAACTCATTATCTGGAACAATAATACGAGATGCTTGAGGTCTTGGCATTTTACAGTTTTTTAAATAAAAGACACTTAATTCCATTTTACAAATATTTTCAATTTAAAACTTTTCTTTAAAATAAAATTTAAAATT
The DNA here is from genome assembly GCF_058129835.1 of Hydra viridissima. NCBI lineage: Eukaryota > Metazoa > Cnidaria > Hydrozoa > Anthoathecata > Hydridae > Hydra > Hydra viridissima. The sequence goes on from NW_028324300.1 coordinate 10,736,967, forward strand.
TTGTTAAATTCTTAATTATACCACTGATCTCTATAATAACTGGATAGCGCATCTCTAATATCAAAATTGACGCCAAAATCGCCATATTGGAAAGCCCCAGAACAATTAAATCTGATATGTGCGATAAAGCGATAAAGCGATAAGCCGAAAAACAGAACTTAAAGCATACGGGATTAAAATTTTTGGGGCTTTCCAATATGGCGATTTTGGCGTCAAAAAATAAGAAGTTTTGCTCGGAGTTGCGCTATCCAGTTATTATAGAGATCAGTGAATTATACAAGCTCTTTTGTTTAAAAATAATCCGAAAACAAAAGAACTTTTTAATTACTTTTTATTACGTAATGAAAAAGTTTACGTACATAAAATACGATTCAACCAATAAAGTCAAAAAGATTATGTTCTACTTTACGCAGGAGTCTAACAGGTGCTTTAGAATGAAGCATTAATATTAAAATGAGTGAATTGCAGGAAACTCTAGAAAATTTATATGAATGCAAAACAAATAAACTTGTTGATGGTGATCAGGTAGTCATTAGAGATATAGTTTATGTCAAAAACTCAATAGACTTAATCTAATTTATAATTGAAGAGAGAGGTATCGATAATCTTAACCCAATTGTAAGTATATCTTAAGATGGTGGTCAAAACTTCTTAAAAGTTATTATGTTTTCAATCCAAAAAATCATTATTCTTCCTGTGAAACATACAAAGACTCTGGTATGAAACAATGTTATACTCTTGCCATTGTGGAGATGGTCTTAGAGGATAACGGCAATCTCCAAAAATTATTGGCACCTTTTCAACTTGAAGAAGTGAATTTTAGTATGGCATTTGATCTAAAGTGTGCAAGCAGTGTTTTCGGACTTTCAATACAGACAGGCATATTTATCACTCTGGCAAATATGCCTGTCTGTATTGTGAAGGAGGATGCTCCTTTAGAGCAGGGAAACTAAGATTATTGAGCTCCGTAGGCTTATGTTATGATCAATATGTATATGGTGGAAAAAAAAGATTGAAAATGCAGGAATACAAAAATGTAATAAATCCTCGTCAATTTACTCAAAAAAAGATCAAGAAACTTTTCTTTAACATGTTCCTCCATCTGAGCTTCACATTATGATGGGAGTTGTGGATAAAATGTGTACTTTGCTTTCATGTGTTTGGCCAGTTTTTCAAAACCGGTTGTAAACACATTACATACTAATAAAAGGGTACCATAGTGCAGTTGAGGACAGAAGCAATTTTAATAGATTTATATCCCTATTAGATGTTTTGGAGAGTGATGTTACTTTAAATGCCACAGTCAATATTTTACCAATCAGCTGTGTTTGGTTTAGAACTGGGTAAAGATATTTCTGTTAAAATCAAAGACTTCAAAAGTTCATTTTATAGTCTTCAACTATATACAAAAGGTATTTCTGGCTATAGTTTGACTGTTTCATGAAAAATACATTTTAGCGTCACATTCTCCCCATTCTAGAAAACAGAAATATTAACTGAGGTAACTATCCAGAACAATATTGTGAAGCTGTTCATCACAAATTTAAAAAAAGTGGTGTAAACTATAAAAGAAACATAGTACACAAAAGTTATGGAGGAAAGCTAAAATCTGCTGTAGTGAATTTTAATTTAAACAAATAATAGCGTTAGCTTCATTTGTGATATAAATATATTTATATTAAGGTTTTTTTTGTAAATAAAATGTTATTTTGTTAATAAAATAAGGTGTTTTTTTGACTACCATAACGACTGATTCTGTTAAAACTTCAGCAAAAAAAAAAGCAAAAAGCTATGTTTTAGTTTTGAAAATATGGATATTTAGCACTTAGTTCAGATATTTGTGACAACATAAATCGTGTTTATGAACGCATATGATTGATTAAATGCGAAAAAATCAGGACTGTGGAGAATTTCAACTTGGAGAGTTTCAACTTGGAGAACAGTGGTGTTGTTTGTGCTTTTTTTTTGGGCATGGGGGAAGGCTAAGAGGAGGAGGGGATTAACTTGGTGAGATGGATTATTGATTTGAGTGAGGAGTTGAATCCACAATCTTGAAAATTAACAAGATTAAGTAATAAAAAAAAGAGAGATTTTTAAATATAAATAAAATACTAAATACTAAGAATGATAAACAATAAACCATAATAAAAAAAAATTTTTAAATGCAAAATTTTTAATAACAAAGAACAGCAATAGTAAGTTATAAAGAAGCAATGAAAAGAAACTTTAAAATAAAAGTATAAAAATAAGAAATATTTCAAACTCTGACTGTTTTAATTTAGGCGTGTCACACAGTGGCACACCATGTAATAATCGTTGGGTGAGATCGATACTCCTTTCTGTTAAACACATCATTTTTAAGTTTTATTTTGCAATTAAACCAATTTAGTTTCAAAACCGCAAGAAAATTCTGCATTTCTTTTCACCTTTTTTTGTTTAATTTAAAAACTTGAACAAAGATGAATATATATATATATATATATATATATATATATATATATATATATATATATATATATATATATATATATATATATATATATATATATATATATATATATATATATATATATATATATATATATATATATATATATATATATATATATATATATATATATATATATATATGTATACACATACATACATATATATTGTCTGTTTTTTAACAATTTTTTCGTCAGTTTTTTTTTTTTTTTTTCTTTTTTTAATCAGGTCGAATGTTTTTTAATATAAACATTTCTTATATTTTTATAACAAACTTTCTGCTTTTTATAGCAAATTCTCCGCTTTCACACTTCTTGGAAGCAGGTTTCCAACCGTTGATTCTTATCACTCGTTTTGGCTTACAACTCTTATTTCCTATGTTATTTATTTCACTGTAACTCTTTTTTACGCGATATTCTCAGCGTTCTGTTGCTGAATAGAAGTTGGAGTTTTATTTTGAGCTCACCTAATGTCTTTACTAGATCATCGATTTTTTCCTCAAGTTCAGTAAAAATTCATTGGGTGACGTCAAATTTAGATGACGTCAAATTTGAAGACTTTATATCTTTTAAAAATTGTTGGTTTGTCATTCGAATTAGTTTCGTGAGTTAGAAGAGTGAATTTAAGAGAGATCATTATTTTCATATATGAAAGCATACACATACTGATTTTGATTTTTGGAGTAAATAAAATCGCATCAGACTTAGTTCCTGAGCCGCTTGGCTGTTGCTCCTCTGAACTCAAATCAAAAGTCGCTTTAGAAGTTGTTTGTGAACAAGTAAGTTGTCTATTTCTATTAAATATCTATATTTCTATAATATTGAAGAGAAATGCATGTTATTGAATAGAGTAGGAAAGTCGATGACTTTTCCTAAATAAGTTTTCTTTTTAAGTATAGGCTATACTAAGATAAAAAATGTAAGCACACTCTAATTTTCTCCGTTTTTCAAGGAAAGATTTAGTTGCGAGCTTTTAAATGGACGTTTCGTCGGCAGATAAACCGACTCTAAGAACACCTGACTACTCAATGTTCGATGTCGGTACGAAACCAAAAGTAAAAAACACTGCAGTTCCTACTACCTCTAATTATGACGGTAAGTTTCAATTTTGTGAGTTCTTTGATTCGGAGACTCGTTCGCGGAAAGTAACTTTTAGCGCTCAAAAAATAAAAATATTGTCATTCGCACTGTCCTTCAGTCGGACTCGTGATTTAAAAAAAATCAAATTTGAAAAACGCTTTTGCTGTAAAAGTTTCTGCATTGTTAAATCGTATTAAATAAAACGCAAAAAGCAGAACATTTTGAAAAATCTAGACACAATGCAGTAAATACATTTAATAGAGCCCCCGTTTATACTGGCAGTAGTGTTTTTCTTACGTCAGCTTCTTACTATCTAATTTTTTAGGGTGGGACTCAAGCGACGATGACAGTTTCAAGTCATTAAACGAACGACAGCAAAAGGTTAACCGTTGCTTGATAGAAAAACCCGCAAAGAAAACTGAAAAAGACTCTCGAAAGAAGAGCAAACAACAGGTAAAAGAAGGGAAGAACTGGATCGAGAAAAAGAAATTTCAAATCATGAAAAAGTTTAAAATGGTAAACACTTCATTTAGTTATTTAAAACAAAATGCTTCTCATGCAATATTTTTGTTCGCGCTATTTATGAACTTAAAGAAGCATGAAATTTACCTTAAAGCAGTTGTTATGCATAAAACATTTTTACTGCTGTTCAACTCAGGTACCAAAAAATGACAACAATGTGGAGATCATTGAATTGAATGAAACAGCAAACAAGCCCGTAGTGGCATTGACACAGATGTTGGTTGACACGGAGTCAATGCAAAGTTTGTATTATTGATATTACACTTCTCATTAGTAAGATTAGGTTTTCGTTGAAATCTGCATTTGGACGATTTTATGGGACTTGCTCCTGACTATTCTATGACATTTGTTTTAGAAGGAGGAGAAAAAGTTCAAGACTTTAATATTAGAGATTTACCATCCATTAATGAGAAAGGGAAGAGCCTTCCATTAGATTTTGTTGACGCAGAGCAAATACAAAGTTTGTATTATTGTCTCTGTCTGTCTGTCTGTCTGTCTGTCTGTCTGTCTGTCTGTCTGTCTGTCTGTCTGTCGGCATCGTGATCTATAAAAAAATCAAATTTAAAAAACGTTTTTGCTATAAAGTTTTCTTCATTGTTAATTAGTATTAAATAAAACACAAAAAGCAGAACATTCGGAAAAATCTAGACACAATGCAGTAAATACATTAAATAGAGCCCATTTATACTGGTGGCAGTGCTTTTCTTACGTCAGCTTCTCATTATCTTATTTTTTAGAGTGGGACTCAAGTGATGACGACAGTTTCAAGTCGTTAAACGAACGACAGCAAAAGGTTAACCGTTGCTTGATAGAAAAACCTGCAAAGAAAACTGATAAAGACTTTGAAAACAAGAGCAAACAACAAGTCGAAGAAGGCAAGAACTGTATCGAGAAGAAGAACGCTCAAATCATAAAAATGTTTCAAATAGTAAACGCTTTGTTTAGTTATTTAAAATAAAATGCTTCTCATGCAATATTTTTGTTCGCACTATTTATGAACTTAAAGCAGCACAAAATTTACCTTAAGCAGTTGTTATACATAAAACATTCTTACTGCTTTTCAACTCAGGTACCAAAAGATAACAACAATGTGGAGATCATTCAATTGCATGAAACGGCAAATAAGCCCGTAGTGGCATTGACACAGATGTTGGTTGACACGGAGTCAATGCAAAGTTTGTATTATTGATATTACACTTCTCATTAGTAAGATTAGGTTTTCGTTGAAATCTGCATTTGGACGATTTTATGGGACTTGCTCCTGACTATTCTATGACTTTTGTTTTAGGAGAAGGAGAAAAAGTTCAAAACTTTAATATTAAAGAGTTACCAGTCATTAATGAGAAAGGGAGGAGCCTTCCATTAGAACTTGACGACTCAGAGTCAATCCAAAGTTTGTGTTTTTGAACTGACTTTTATTCTAGTTGAAATCTGCTTTTGATACGGAGATTGTGTCGTGACTGTTCTGTTCTTTTGTTTTAGAAAACGAAAACATAGCAAGCACCAAGAAAGAAACGAGTTTTTTGTCACCAACCGGAGCTGCGCTGTGTTTTAAAGAAAAGGATGCTTCGTGCGAACTGATGAAGGAGAAAAACCTGACTGCCAGGTTGTTGAACCGGCTAGGTTTAGAACGAAAAAAGCGTATCGATGCTGAAAAGGAAGTTCAATCAGCAATAAAACAGCTAAACTTCTACAAACAAAAGTTGATAGATACGGAAAATGAGTTGGAGGCGAATGAAAAACAACGAATCATTGACGAGCAAGTTCGTAACGACAAATACTATCGACTCAAAGAAAAAGCAAAAGCAATGCTAAACAAGAAAAACAGTGCTATTGAATCTTTGAAGACCCAGCTATATGTCGAAAAAAAAATGCGCGAAGTCGCCGAAAGACAAACCTTGGAAGCACAAAGATGGCGCGAAACTTATCACGCTCCCGATATCGTTCCGTTAGCGTTTGAAGCAATAGACAAGCTTGTTGGAAAGAAAACAAAGGTCGAAAAGAACAATCTCTTACTTTAGTTTACGGAATGCGGACAAAAAAATAGCTAACTTAGTTATTGCAATATTCAAAGATTAACGTTTTTGTTATAAACCATCCGTTTAGTTCGTTTTAAGAACTGCTTTTTACTTTACTAGATATCTCTATAAAATCGTTAAAATAATTTTGTTTCACAAATCATCAAAAGAAAGCCTGCGGGAATAAGCGCATTTAGACGTCTTTTAGATCTCTTTGTTCATCGCGAAGATGTCTTTTACAATTTCGTTTTAAGGACGTGTTGAAGATGTCTTTTCTTTGCTCTGGGAATGTTGTATCGATATTTTGTTTTAACGATGAGTTTTTAACGAGTTGTTTCTTTTTCAGTATATTTTTAAGTCGTTGAGTCTACTTTTGCGTCAATGATGAAAACGGCAACAATGTTGTTGATTTTATATGAGAGAAGTAGTAAAGTCAAGAGCAATTAGGGTTTTTACTTAATAATTATAGCTTATAAACTCTTAGGGTGATTTAAAGTCGAGCTTATCATCATAAGTTAGAGTGTTAATCTGACGTCCATAAGATTTAAACAAAAGTACCGTTTGGACTCTTTTTTTGGCATGGGAGAGGGGGAGGGAAGGAGAAAGAGGAGTATGAGGAGCAAATAGTCTTGATGATAGTGATTATTGATAAGAATGAGGTTTTGAAAACAGCGTTTTTATGTTTGATAACGTACGCTAAGCGAATTGTTAAAACAATCATAAAAAATTGTAACAACCACAGTAATTTGATTTTAAGTAGCAAAAGTTGAAAACCTGTAGCAATTAATGCAATAACTTATATATCAAAAATTTGAGAAACACCATTAGAGGGAGAAAAACTAAAGAAAAGTTTTATAAAGCGAAGAGTTGTAAAAGAAAACATTTTTATTTTCGTGACAATATATCTCTTAAATTTTATTGCTATTTTACATTTAGTAGGTGTATCTCCCATAATTATTTAAATTGATAATTATGGGAGATACACCTACGTTAGCAGTTTTTGAAAATAGACATAAGATGGACTTCTACGATACAAGCTTTAAAATCTACAGTGAGTTTTTGTTTTGGTTTTTTTGAATACGTTTTTGTTTTGTTATTTTACAGAGTTATTTTTAGCTGGCTTGAAGGACCGGAGGACAAAGACTTTCATAAACGTGCTGGATTTACTTTGCAAAATGGTTGTTGTTACATGAATTTATCGATGGAAATAAACGAGGACATTGAAAAAGAATTTTTATGAAATACAGATGACGTATGTAACAAGATGAAAGTGGAATATAATGGTTTGACCATTTTGCAAATAACGATTATTGAGAATAAGGAAACTGTAACTTAAGTTAAGGCTGTTTTAAAAGTAGCGAGTCATCTCAGCTTCTTCATAAAACGGTCGTTATAATACAGGCAGAGAGAAATGGCAAGAATGAAATAAAGGAAGAACCAACTAGTAAATCAAATGACAGTGATCAAAAGTAATCAAATGCAATTGTAAGCTCTGAACTTAGACTTTTAAATGACATGCAGAAGAAGCCGATGACGGCGTTTGATAGCTCTGTTCAAATGCAAAGTCTGCATTCTTGAAGTGACTTTTATTCCAGATGAGATCTGCATCTGATACGGGGATCATGTCGTGACTGTTTGGTGCTTCTGTTTTAGAAAAAGAAAAAGTAGCTGACTCTTTGAAAGACACGAGCCTTTTGTTTTCAAAATCATCAATAAAAATTGACGTTGAAATAACGGAGTTGAAAAAAAAAAAGTAGCGGTCCTAGATCTTTCTAACAAACTTAGGTTGAATTAATACTTAATTCTCAAGCGTTTCTTTAAATTTTGTGCCTCTTAAATATAGTTAAAAGGTGATAGCACAAAGTAAGAAAAAAATCTTTTTTTTTAACATATTTACTTTTTTACATAATACGCTATCCGCTTTTGTTACACGATCATCGGAACTCGTATCTTAGAACTGCTCGCTGGTCGGGTAATAAAATCGGATATCTCGTGCATTTTCCATAACATTTCTTTGAAGTATGTAAAACAGTTTTAAATATACCTTTTTAAGTTATTTTTGACTATTTTAAGGTCTTCTCTTTACTAATTTAATCATGACTATATATATATGTAATATTTTTATATTTTTATTTTTTTATGCCTATTTTAAAGGTTTTTATTTAATTATGACTATTTTATAAAATAAAGAGAAGGCCTTCTCTTTACTATCCTCTTTTTTTATTTATAAATTTTTATTTTATGCTAAGGCCTTCTCTTTTTTTACTAGTCGGGCAGTTAAATTGGGTAGCATGTTTTAATACGCTACCAGATTTTAATAACCGATCATCGGGACTATCAGAAAAACGGAACTACCCGCTTGTCGGGTAATTTTTTAAAAAATTCAGGTAATATGTATTTTTTTCTTTTTTTTACATACATTTTTTTTCTTTTCTTTTCAGTTGACCAAAACATGAAATATATGGGAATTTTTCACCGAGGCAAATGATGAAAAAGCCACTTGTAATGAGTGTCATAAAGAATTCTCAGCAATGCAGGGATGTACAAGTGTTTTGTGCAAACACTTCAAAGACAAACATGGAGATCTGTTCACAGAATTGGAAAGAAAGGATGCAGATAAAATGAGAGCTAATGACATTTTTTGAGGTTGATTTTGATGATTCTGAATCGCATTCACTAGTTGGACCATTTGAACCACAACAACCACTCAACTAAAAGCCAAGAGAAGAATTGGAAAAGAGGAAGGCCCAGACCATTAGGGATGGCAAAATCCCGGACATTTTAAATCCCGGGATTTCGGGGTTGAGTAATTTATCCCCGGGAAATCCCGGGAAATCCCGGGATTTGATAAAAAACAGAAACAATCATTTGCGGTGAAGTATGTGAAGAACAAAGTAATCATCAAACGCTGAAAAATGATTAATTTATTGATAATATAATTATATTAACAATAAATTATTCATTTTTCATTTTTTAGTTAACTAAAATAGTTCATTTACTAATGAACCTAAGTTATTGAAATTATAAAACAATTCATTAAAAAGATAGCACAATGTAATAAAAATGATAATTAAAAATAATATGAATATAAATGAATATACAAGAATTTTATTTATTTTTGAAAGTACCACTTTTAAAAACTGAAAGCGACAATCTTTTCGTCGTTTAATCGCGTTCGATTTTTTAAGCATAAAAACCCAGTTACACTTTCTACCCTTATAGGTTATAGGTTAAAAATATTTACTTAAGTTCTAATTTTTTTTAAATTTCTAAAGTTCTTAAACTATTTCAATTTACGTTTCTTTATCAGATCTATAATTCAAACTGAATCTGTTACTGTAAAATTGAAAAAAAACACTTTGAATAGTTGAAGAATTTTTAGAATCACGCATACATTTCGTTGCATAAGAATTATTGGGCTCTAACTTTTTTTGTTGTTGTGAAAATTTAACTTTCAATTTATCTCAGTTAAAATGTTTTAGTCCTGTCATTTTTTATAATTAAAACTATACATCTTTTTTTCGTTATTTATGTTTCATAATCAAACTGATAATATTATTTCTATAATTTTAAACTTGTTTTTATTACTAATTGTTAATTACAGCTTTTATCAATAAATTCTTATAATATAAAAAAAAGCAGATAGAACCCTCTAATTCTCGTGCGACGATTTGTAATTAAAATGAAGCCGAAAATTCGAAATTAAACTAATTAAAATATTGCAAAGAGAATAAACAGCTATGTAACAAGTATTTTACCAAAGACTGCATTTACAAGACACTTTATGAGGTACGAATAAGTTAATAGCTTAATCCCTATTTATCTTTACTTTTTTTATTACATTCCCGAAATCCCGGAAAATTTTTGTGAAAAATCCCGGGATTACGGGATCAACAATTTATACGGAATCCCGGGATTTCGGGATCCCGGGATCCCGGGATTGCCATCCCTACAGACCATCTTCATGAGAATATTATTTATTTTAATGAGAATAATACTCATCAAGTAAAGTTGATCACAGACATCACTAGGTTGGTGGTAGAAGAGATGAAACCATTTTCAGTGTGTCAAAACAACAGATTTGGTTCACAAAACTGAGTTGAATCTCAGAACAATGAAGTGGATCGCAATTTTTAAAACAGACGGCGTCGCAAAATTCAAAAGGGAGCAAAAACAAATAGTGACATTGGCATCAATATGTGGCGCTTCGACCATAAGATCAACTTGATTTTCACTGATTCACTAGATTCAAAAGACAAAGAAAAGAAAATGCACATATGTCCACTATGGAAGCAACTTCAAAAAAAGATGACGGGTTTGGTAAATTATTTTAACTACTCAGAGAAGAGAACAATTAATCTTGCCAACAAAGCAAAGCCCCTTAACATGGCAACAACTAAATTGGTACAGAACTATCCGACGCGCTAGAATTCAGACTTAGCCCAGCTGGAATCAATAACTGCGCTTCTTCCAGTGATGGTGCAAATAGTTGGCGCTGATGGTGACACATCTGGTTCAGAACTGAAAAAAATTCAAATTCAAAAAGAAACAACATAACAGAACACATACACAGAACACATACACAGAACACATACACAGAACACATACACAGAACACATACACAGAACTAGATACAGATACAGAACTACATTTATACTTATGTCAATTAGATTATAGAATCACATAAATAAACCTGTTTCATAGAAATATGAAGATACAAGAATCAAACATCTTCATTAAAAAAATTGAAAAGGAAAACTTATTTACTTTTATCTTGCAAACGGAGTGGCTGAAAAATACACAAATGGTGAAAATCTAAAGAGTGTCCTCTAATTCAAAACGCATTCATTTTGAACTCAACAACATAATGCGTTCAAATACTGTCAATATCTTCTTTTTGAACTGGGAATCTAATTAGCTTAGCTATTGCTTAAACTCCCATTTATGACTCTTTTGATCTAATAAATTTTTACAGCATCTTTAAAATACATAAATATTTATTGTAAATAAGAACAAATCAAAAATATAATAATAATACTAATAAAAACTATTTTTAAAGATGATAAATAACTGCAACTTTGAATAATAAAAAGCATTCAAAAATACAACAAAAGCAACAAATAGTTACAACACTTATACAAAAGATTTAAAACGTTAAATAAAAGCAACAAAAAATAAAAGTAATAATCAACTACGAAAATGATAAGTAATAAAAGGAGTTTAACAATATAACCACATTAATTTAACAGTATAATAAAAATAATAAACAACAATGATTAAAAATATTGCAAATTTTAATAGAAATTATAAATATCAACAGCAGCAACAATTACCTTGCCAGCACAAGCGTATTTTAGAGCTCTGAATTAATAGTAAGTCAACGGAATGTTGATGATCTTGTGCGTCCTTAGGATTTAAAGAAATGTATCCTTCTTTCCGAACTAACCCTCAGATTGGAATTTTCCTCAATCCTGATTTTTTTACATTTAATCAATCATATGCAGTTGTAAACATAGTTTGTGTTGTCAGAAAAATCTGAACTAAGCACCAAATAAGTGTATTTTCAAAATTAAAAAGCATAAATTTTTGCTTTTTTTCTTCCGAGGTTTTGATAAAGCCAGCCATTAAGGTAGTCAAAAAAAAAATTGCATAAAATGAAAGTTGTTTTTTTTTTCTTAATTGATAATTGGCAAAAAAAAAATAAAAAAAAAATAAGTAGACCCTGCAATAGAATTTCTCTTACCAGTCCAAACTTACAATAACTTACACAAAAAAAAATGCATTTAAACTTTCTGTATAAGGTGAATATATTTTTCTAATAAACAATTTTAATTGTTTTAAAATTTATTGTAGTATATAATAAAAGAAATTTTCAACTTATTCCATAAAAACGTTAAGAGATATTCTAGACAACAAAGTAAGATTCCCAGTTAAAGCAAATTGGCGTGTGAATGAATTCTCATGTTCTATTTTTCAAAATCTTCATTATAATAAGATCAAAACCAGACAGACACTGATCTCTTAATATATATATATATATATATATATATATATATATATATATATATATATATATATATATATATATATATATATATATATTTTAGTTTGTTTGACTGTATGATACTTAATGTGAGCGGGCAGTTAATGTTGAGACATTACATATCATGCCAAGTTATCAATCTGAAGATAAAACAAACTTTATAAACAACTTTAACAAATAAGAGTGTTAATGCTTAAATAATGTTACTTTGCTACCCGCTTTCAGTTATATTAAATTTTTAAATTAGATACTTTTTGATTAGAATTTTGATTTTAGTTTGTTTGACTGTATGATACTTAATCACGCTCTTCCATGGAGGTTACAGAATATTTTCCTTTCATGCACAAAAACTTACGTATGTAAACTTAAAGATACGTATTAAAACTTAAGTCTTAGAAAAAGAAAAAAGTTTTAATGGTAAGAAAAATTCCCACAAGCATCTTCATATCACGGAAGATAACACAATCAGCACGACTACCTTTTTATTGATGAAGATAAATAATTGCGCAAAACAAAGACTAACTAGATGCATGTAATCTAAAACAAAGTCATTGGTTTGAGATTCCTATAAGCTTGAAAAAGGGGACACCCTAATTTGGTAACTTTTTAAATACAACAGCTGATCAAAACATGCATCAGACCTTAACAGATACAAACTTTGGACCTTGAACACCACACAACCTGCAATTCATCTGACGTCATAAAGCTCTTGATTTCGCGAGGTTGGAATATTTTTTGTTCCATCTCCAAATTTTAAACGTTGGTTGGAAAGGTTTTGATTTTTTGAAAATTTTCTGATTGCTCAATAATAGTTTCTATAACAGCCACATTTATACTTTCACAAGCTGTCATTTATTATTAAAGTCATTTTTTTTTATCTTTGTAGAAGGAGTAAAGTTGTTGTAGAACTTGAGCAGACTTGATTTTCAAAAAACGATAAATAGCTTGGCTAAAAATTCGTCGCACTTCCTGAGCAGCCTCTACCATTACTCTTATAGGCAGGGCTGTGGAGTTGGAGTTGGAGTTGGAGTTGTAGAGTCGGAGTCGGAGCTCATTTTGGCTGGAGTCGGAGTCGGAGTCTGAAAAATTGTACCGACTCCAACTTCGGTTTAAAAAAAATCTTTCAAACTTTCATAATTTTCATAAGGATTTTACAGATGTTATTCATTAAAATATTTTATGTTCAATCAGTCTAAAGCACAAGTATCAAACTCTAGCCCTCCAGTTGTTACAAACCTACAAGTCCCAGGATGCTCTGAAAGCTGACACAATGGGAATTGTAGTTTGCAACAACTGGAGGACAAGGAGTTTGACATGTCATTTTAAGGCCTTTAAAACAGGGGTAAACAATAGGATATTTTGCTGCTTATCACTGAGAATCATAAAACACCTCCCTTGCGCTCTCCTCTACCTTCTCTTTAACTAGATAACTTCATGATCCCCCAACTTCCGACTTAAATTTTCTGGTACTGTGCTGCATATTTTTAGTAGAAAGCTAGGCGTGCCACCACCAAGCACCAAAGAGCTGCTCCAAAAATAGAAAGACTGTAAATATTCAATTAACTTTGCATTAGAAAAACTGCAAGTATTCAATTAACTTTGTTTCTCTGGAGAGAGAGTATTAGAAAATTAGTGATTGAAGAAGCTGTGAAACAAAAAGAATAACTTAATGAATCTCTCAAGGGACGCTTTGTGTTTCTTAACATAGTGAACTATTTTGCAATCAATGTCTAATTTTTTTTTGAAAAAATGAAGTAGTTACCAAGACATTGGCAGTAAAAGACACCAAAGCTAATCACAACAGTGAATTTTTCCAGGTCTTAGTAGAAAAGGTTCTTAAAGAGTATGAACCTAAAGAAGAAAAAGTTCTTTCTTTCCAGTATTTCAAACATGATTTTGACAAATTCATAATGTTATTAGTGACTGCATAAGAGTTTATTGCATAACAAGAGTTAAGAAAAGTTTTTTGTTTAGAAATTGTTTTCTAATAAATATTGTTTAAAGCACTAAGTGGTTGGATTATTTGTATTATAGTGATGAAATAGCCAATGTTAACATTTTACTACAGTATATTTGTTGTTACAAATTGGTTACTTATGAAGGAGTCGGAGTCGGAGTCGGTCCATGATAAAATCAAGGAGTCGGAGTCGGAACAGCAGCTTACCGACTCCACAGCCCTGCTTATAGGCTTTTTTATTTAACAATTAAAACAATCATGATATTTAATTTGTTGTATAAATAAATTACTGTACCAAAAATTTGTTAAAGACGGGGGGTAGGGGAAGAAATGGGGATAGGGAAGGGATAACGGCAAAAACTTTTTTTTAATATCTAAATTATTTTAAAATCCCTATAGCTTAGACAACAAGAAGATGGAAGCTGAGAGGAGGTTTAAGAAGATTCTTGGTTAAAGAAGTAGTAGAAGAACGTGGCCATTTTTATAAATCTAGAGCATTGTAAATATTGATTAATTTCATATTAAGTTTTTCGCAAATCAAGCAAAAAATAAACGAGGTATCTCTCGATTGGTTTATTCTTTTACTTTATAATTTTCCCAGATTGTTTTAAATACATCGGAAGGTATCCTCTAACAGAATAATATATTTTAATTAATTCTATTTATGGAAGTTAGCTTTCAAAACCTATACTGCAAAACTAAAAACTGTTATGGCAGAAATTATAACTTCTAAACCATAACAGCTCATTGAATAAATGGGCTTGGGTAACTTAGTTGACACAGGTTTATTATTAACAGAGATATTTTCTCCTAAAACAACGCCCTAAAACGAGACAAATTTTGAGTATTGAAATTTTTTTCAAGTGTTAATTTAAAATAAATAACAACATAAATAGACTAATTTTAGTGATATAAATGGTTTATTAAAGAAATTTATTTAAATTGGGGCTAACCACTTTAACAAGAAATCTTCGTCAACTTCTTTTGTTTTTAAAAATTCTTATATTTTAAAAATGTGTAATTCTTTTAACGGTAAAATAGTTGTTGCAAATACTGCATCAGTTTTTAAAGAAGAATTTCTTTGAAAAAAGTTTATTTAAGTAAAGAGTGAAGTTTAAATAAGTCATAATAAATTAAAATCATGCTGTGTTCAAATGAATAAAAACAATTTCGTATAATACATAAAAATAATTAGGCGAAAAATATTGTGCATATTTTTAGCTTCATATTTACCCGGGTTTCCTAAAACATTATTTCTCGACATTTTTTTTGTTATTTATAGCAACTTTACTAATGAGCATTCGCATATATACATTAATATATTCCTGTAATATTTACGGAAAAACAGTCGAATTAGAGAAGCAATAGATTGCATATTAAAACCCTAATTTCTTTACTTTCATTAGTTGTGGAGTATCGAACAAACCAAGAACATCGTGACAAACTGTTTGAGACTAAAAAACCCATGCATACATTAAATCGCTAACAAATCCAGATGTAGTCAGATGTTTATATTATGCTGAGAGTCGTACTTATGACGATTTGTTCATAAAGAGATTCCTTTTTAAAATTGTTCCGTTAGTGGCTGCAAACAATACAACAAATAGAAGTTGTTTTTAGGTTTTTTAACAAAAGCTTTTTGATGATAGCGTCTTCATTGTTAGCATTCCTTAAATTTATTTTAGTTGAATTCTAAAGGCAAAAGATGAACTGTGGTGTCGTGAGGCACTTCCTGTATTGGTGACAGATAAAGTGAGCCAATGTAAAGAGAGGTACTAACTTCGCTCTCTCCCTGCTAAAGTCGGGCAGCTGATTTAAGTTTTTTATAAATTTTCTTTTTTTATTGTTTTTTCTATAGACTAGAATTCTCAGAGTTAATTGATTGAAATAATTTTTGATACGTTGAAACATGTAACAAACAATACAAGGTTTTCTTTATCAGTAATGTTAAAATAAGAGTGTTGTAGCTTATTAATTATACCTTAACTACTTATGTTATCTTCACTGCTTATTAAACTAAGCAGTGAAGATAACATAAGTAGTTAAGGTACACAATGAGGAATAAAATTGATTCTTTACTTTCTTTTAACATATGAAGAAATTTTTAATAATTTTTGTTACTGACAACCACTCAGAAAGTGGTAAATTTTTGTTAGCTGTTGATAACAACATAATATTGGGTAACAAACAAAAACTCATTATCTCTTAAATGATGCAAAACTATTTAATTATATTACTTTTGGATGCTGAGTTTAATGACTTGTAGAAAAATGATAAAAACAAATCTCTCCATATTTTATTAACTTAAAGCTCTTTGTAAAGTCATCAAAATTCAATGTGAATTTATGACAAAATTCATTGATGACTTTGTAAAGTCATCAATGAGTTAATTCATTTTACTTTTAAAGTTTTCTCTAAATCTCTCAAATAACTTCCTTGACTTTTGAGCAATTACTGGTTGATGGCTAAAATGTCTCTTTTTCAACATTTCTTATTTTTTAATTGCCAAGCCCCCTCTGTTAATTCATGTTATATCAATTGATTATACATTTTTAGCTAATGGTTCATTCTTTTATCCTTTTTTTTAAAAGTAACTTTCTTCTCACTTAGAAGTTAATGTTAATTTTTTTTTTATTTAACCATAATAACAAATGCCAAATGTATTTAAAAAAAGTGAATGTTGTGCATTTGAAGAAATTATACTTTTTAATCATGTTCCTAGTGTTTTAAAATTATAGTGTGTGTGTATGTGCATGTGCATGCTATATTGGTTAACATCTTCAACTTTTTCTCCTGTCTGATTTACAAAGTAACAGGTTTTACTGATTTTCTTTTTTTTTTTTTTTTGGTCTGATTTAAGAAGTAATAGGTTTAATAATTCAATTCTCAGGCAACAAGCAAAATTGAAGTCATTTGGAAATTTTTTACAGCTCATTATTGTCAACAAACATGATAGCTGAAAATATTAAAGTTAAAACACTCATGTAGCTCTGATTTTTGATGAACTGTGTATTCTTGTGATAAATTTAGAAAAAGATTTAGTATTCGATATTCTCTTGGTTTTGAACTTAGACACCTAAAAAAATCTAAATTATCTAAAAAAAATTAAGACACCTCAAAAGTGGAAATTTATCCTTCTTATTTTTCAAAGGATTCTTAATCACAGTTAGGAGCATAAATCAAATTAAACAAGAGCATTTAATTTTATCATCAAAAAATAAATTATTGATGTACTCTACACACCATTAATTGTATAATGATTTAAACTTGATATGATCATTATTCTTAACATCTTCCCAAAGTTCTGCAATTTTCAAAAACTTTTAGTATTTAATGATTTCAATTAATGACAATAAACACAAGGTTTAGCAGTTTCAGTTTTCAATTTTACAATGTTTAAAGTTCATTTATTTGGTTTCGTTACATGCCTGATCTCATTAAGTTTATAAAATAATATAAAATTTAATGAGATCAGATGAGCATTAATTGGAAAAGTTACTTTGGAGTAACTCCTGGATGTAAAATGATGGACAATAAAGTGAAAAATGAGTTAACTTAGTAAGAGATCAGGAAAGATTTGCTCAAGCCACTTGTTTAAGTGTTCATATTTTTTGTTATATTCATCTTGATGATAAAATGTGGTGAGTTAAAGTTAGAGCCATTTCTTTAAGAATTATTAAAAGGAATCCGACAATTTGTATGATTTATATGATTTATATGATTTTAATTGAAAAATTAATGACTGTTATTGGGAAGTCAGACATTTTAAATGAAATAAATTTGCTTTGTAAGTAATCACTATGTTTTAAGTTTACTATTTTTCTGTAAATTATTTTCACATTTTTGTTTTTATCATTATTTTCAATTATAGTATTTAAATATCACCTCATTTAAGATGAGTTTACAAGAGTTACAGAGATATTCACTTAAGTTCAATGTTATGTTTTTTGAGTTTAATTATTAGTATTTAATTTTTTCTTTTTTTTTTTTTATTTGTTTGATTTACAAACTATTAGTCTATTTTAACATATTTAAAATATGAAATTTATGTTTAATGAAGGTATACCATAAAATAACTAAATCTAAGCAACTATTTTTGCCAATCCATTCTAGTTTGCACTTTGACAAAAATTATTTTGACAATCTTTTTGTTTAGAATATCAATCATTGCAAATATATGTATGCTCCACAAGCCAAAGATTGTGGAACATACATGTATTAGTTTCTTTAGAAACAAATTAATTTACCGTTAAACAGAAGTCTTTTTATCCTAATTACTTGAGTTTGCAATATCTTTTTACACTCAAACAGCAAACTTGCTGGTTAGTTTTAGTTTAATGTGATGCTTAAGTTCAGTACCTTGCCATTTCATGCTTTGGAACTGCAAGTTATTTTTTTGTGGTATTTTGCTGGTAATAGCAAGTTATAAGCAAATTTAATTAAAAAAAAAAAAAAACTATTCCTTTTTTATTTTTGGAATTAGTGTAAATAATGTTTTTAATTTTACATTTGTGTTTGATGGCCTACTCTTAAGTCTATGCAGCAGATGATTTCACTCACAAACTTCTTAAATGTATATAAAGGCCTTACAGTTTATTGGGAAAGTTTCTACATACTATACTTTCACTTTGTACTTTCATTTTGTTAAACACAAGAATATGAAGTCCTAAAAATTGCTGCATTCAAATTTTAAAAATATAAGTCCAGCAAACTGACATTGACACAATATTATCTTCTTTCTAAGGATTGTTTTGGCTTTGTTTAAGCAATATCAACAACAAGAACAAAATAGTGGTGAGTCACTATTTTTAACTCGCTGCCCTGTAACAACAAAATTCATCAAACAATTCAAAAAAAAAAAAACAATTTTCAATTTAGATAAGATGAGAACATGAAAAGAGTAGGTCTGATGAAGAAAATATTATTAGATTCTTTTTCGTTCGAGCTACTTATGATCAACAAATCCAATACCTCATTGCCTTCTTTCTGTTCAATAAAAAAAAAATACATTACTTTTTTTAACATCACCACACTTTATTCTCCACAAAAAAAAAATGTTTTTACCTTTTCACACTCTTTCTCTCATTCCATTTCTATACAATCATCCACTTTCAACACTGCAAAATCAACATAAGACTCATCCCAATCCTTCTCACCAAACATTTTTTTATTTATTACTATTATCCTTACTACAAAAAAAAAAAAAAACTCCACAAAAATGTCACTTATATATACACTAAAATGCACACAAAAAAAATAACTCTTTTTTGGTTAATATGGTTGCGCTGATATCCAGAAGTTGACGTCAATGTCACTAAAGTTAAAGCACTAAAACAAATCACCAATTTTTTATAGGTTTTCTAGGTTTTTAAGACTATCAACAACATCATCATAGGTCATAGACTTCTGAAAAAACGAAAAAAATTTAAATGTCTTTAATTTATGTTATTTAGTCTATAATATCTAAATAAAAATAACAAATTATGTATTAAAATAAACTTGTCATACCAAAAACCTTTTAAACATTCAAGCTTTTTTAACTTACAAGACTGGTAAAGAACTTAGTACCTATGTGTTTTTGTGTGTTGTTAACAGAAACACAAAATCTCAATGCTTAGTCATAGTAATTTAGTTTCTTATATTATTTTGCTTTTTGTTTAGTTGAAAATGTCAATTTTGGTCTTTAGAATCAAATGACTAACTCAAATCTTATTACACTAGATGTTATGGTAACTCACAACTTATTGAACCAGTGAACAACACTTTCAAATGGTTCTTCAAATTATCCAACTTTGCTAAGGAGTGACATGGTTTTTTAAAATCACTAAATACACTTTTTTTATCATTAATCCATCTATTTTAACAATATCACTAGTTTTGTTACTGTAAAGACAACTCCACACCATTACACTGCAACCACATTTTTTTACATTTAGCACCACTCAATATTTCATCATCTTTTCACCAAATTTTCTTCAAGTCAAATAATTGAATTTTTGAGTTGTTGATCCAAAGAATTCATTTTCAGTCATCAGCAGTCCATTGTTCATTTTGTTTTGCCCATTTGTATGTATGTATGTATGTATGTATGTATGTATGTATGTATGTATGTATGTATGTATGTATGTATGTATGTATGTACGTATGTATGTACGTATGTGTAGTCTATAATATATATTTATGTTCTAATAGTCTCTTTGTTTTTTGTTTGTTTTTTTTTGTTTTTTGTTTGTTTTTATTTTCAGATCAAATCAAAAGAAGACATATTTTGAAGTAAATCATTTTCTTATTTTTACCTAAATTTTATTGTAGAAATAGAAGCTGATTTTGCACAAAACTCCTTGTCAATTTCATGGCTTTACTTTTTTTAAATTTTGCGACTCAGTTTCTAGCTACAGTGTATGTATTATACGTACTGTAGGTAGTGTTTCAAGTTTTATTTATTTTGTAATAAAAAAAATCTCATGTTCTTGTAAGAGTGTACATAAAATGTACTTATTTTCCATACCTCTTTCGATAACTTGGTATCATTCTTATCTTTTTCTATATCAAAAGTTTTTCTGTGGTTGGCGTAACTTAATTAAAAGGATATTTCACTGATATTCCATAATAGAATTTTTCCCTTTCATCTCTGGGTTGTTGGAAATGACAAGTGCTTGGTATACTATAGTTCTTGTAAGGAATTGCTGATGTAAAGGACACTGTTTTATCTATGAAGGTACAAGTTTTTTCTCGAAGAATGGGGTTATTTTATAAAGTGTGGCCTACTTTAACTGAGTTTCTATTTAAATTTAGTGGAGGTTGTAGCGGGACGGAAAATCTTGATTAACTAGGTTTAAAAACCGTTTTCCTATATTGGTTTTAACATTTTTGCTGAAAGGAGGACTAAGCCAGATAATATTGCCTTTACGATTTTTGTTGATAACAAGGTGCAAGGTAGGAGTCTATTTTGGTTATTATTAGATTTTTTTAATTCTTCCTTGCGCATATGGGTAGAATTTCTGAAAATGCATTTGCTAGATGAAGTGGTCAATAATCTTAGCTCAATGGAATGTGGAATTTGCTTTAAAATGTTGGGCTGGTGGTTGGAATCAGCATGAACACAATTTAGGACAACCCTGGGCTTACTGTAAGGCCAAAAGGAGCTGTCATTGAGGTTTAAAGTTGCATCAAGATTTTTGACACTTCATATTGCATTTAAAGGAAATAAGCAAGCCGTTGTCTTTGAAGATTTGAACGAACTGCTTTTTGATTTTTTCCATTTGAGGACCACTGGTGTTTTTAAATACAGCTAGACCGTTGTCTTATATAATCCAAAATCAACCTTGTTATAATGTTGCGACAGTTGGAAAAGAAGGAAAATAGCAACAAGTTCATAAATCACTGCTTCTTTGAAAGCACCCATTGTAACATCAAACAAACCACTTTTCTTTTTTTTACTCAAATTTGTTCATTATTGAAGAGCAAAAATTTTCTTTTCTAATTGCTATGCTTTTTTCATTACTATTTGCTATGTGTTGTTCGGCAAAGCTTATTGCGTCGTTTAAAAGTTTTTCGTTAATGGATGGATAGAAATCATTGATGTCGAAATAAGAAAATTATAAAGGTGCTTTTCATTAATTCTTTTAAACCAATCTGTAATATTTTGAGTGCGTTTCCAATAGTGGGCAAGTATACTCTTGATGTCAGTGTTTATCTTTGATGGCATGCTTTTACTGACTCTACCAATATCATTTTTCGCAGGATTTTAATAATCGGACGGTTGGGTTTGTTTATAAAGTTCTCTTTATAGTCTTTTAGAGTTAAAAAACAGATATTCAATTTATTTCAATTCTGTTAAAAACCTCATGGTTATTCAAAATTCTCTAACTGTTAGTTGTAGACTAAGCTTCTGATTGGCTGGTAAGTTATTCATATTTCTATTGGTTAAAGAGCAATAAAAACTGCGTAATCAAGTTTTTCCAAATATTTTAATTCCGTATTTCCCGAATTATTGATTTAGCTAATATTTAAGTATTGAAAACAACTTTTGAATAATTTGTGATCTTTTTTATTGTTAAAATTTCTTCGATATATAAAGTAATATCTATTTTATATTAATTATACACGACATTGTGTTTTAAAAAAATTTTAAAGTTGATTGTCATAAATGCTGTTGCAAATAAATAAATGATAATATTAATGTTGCTACTTTTCTTCAGATGATGGTGATCACAAGATTTTCTTGAAAATGATGATTATCACAAGATGTTCTCTTCAGTCCTCTGTTATCGACGCCTGCGCTTTTTTTGAAGCACAGACGTCGATAACAGAGGACTTCTATGATTACTACAAGACTCATCCTATGTTTGACCAACGTTCGTTTGGTCTGGTTACATTATCCACTAAAGTTCGATGGATTGAGTCCAAAACATAAGATTGAAGGATTGCGTGTTAACGTCATTTATACTTTCGTATCAAAGAACAAGTTCGAAGGTTTCGTCCTCCCGTAGATTCTACTCACTAAAAGATTGTGTCATGACTTTCGCAATTACATGAACTTCATCGACAATATTTTTGAATGGCTTCGTGGTTCGAACATTAAGTTGTTCAAGTGGTTGTGGATCAATTACTTTTTAATTACATCAAAAAGTTGAAGTGAGAAACGCAAATAAATTAAAAATTATAAAATTTTTTAAACCATGTTCATTGTTAAAAAAAATACTTATTACTTGACAAAAGAAAGACCCTTCTCGAAATGATCATTACAAATAAAGTTTCGCTTCAAACTGTATTCATATAAAATATTTTTGCTAACTTTTTTGATATCATTAACTTTCAACACAAGTAGACTTTGCTTCGTTACATCAGGCATTTCAAAGCAATTAACAACATGACTTGTTTGATTTCGAGAGAGTTTAGAGAACTATTCTGTAGATTAGGTCTGTAGATTTTTTCTAATGTCAATAGATTAGGTCTGTAGATTATTTCTAATGTCTATAGATTAGGTCTGTAGATTATTTCTAATGTCTGTAGATTAGGTCTGTAGATTCTGTAGAATATGTTCTATGTTTTTGTCAATGATATCCCTTTTTAACAATAAAGTAAATAATTCATATTTAAATTTTTTAATTCTTTTCCTGCGTATATATATTTACCAATAAAAATAAAGTAACGTCACTACTGTGTTCTAGGTTAGATACCTACATTCCTAAATGTCATTGTTAAAAAGTTTATGATAAGGTTTATAAAAAGTTTATAAAAAAAGATGCTGCAATGTTTAAGAGATTTTTTACATTTACCATATTACCACAGATGATATAAGAAAAATATGGATTGCTTAGATTCAAAAAAGAGCATGTATTCTGTAAAATGTTACAGTTTCTTTAACTTCTATCATTCCGGATCCTTTTGAAAAAAATATCAGACTAAGGGCTGTATAATCTTTGAAATATTTTGTAGTTTGGCATTTCAAACAACCTGACCAATACTAAGCAACTGTAAAATGTTTTTTTTACAATTTTAACTTTAACAACTTTAATTTTAAAATGTTTTTTTTAACAACTGCAGTCGATGTGAAAAAAAAAAGATATATCACAAGGAAATAAAGTAAACAGAGGAACGAGTTATGCGTTAAGTATGTTATACTCCATTTACCTTAACTAACATTTTATTTCCATTTACCCTAAAGTAAAAGGGGAGAGGGGGGGGGGGGGGGGAATGGGGAAAAACATTTTTAAAAAATGTATTATTTTAAACCTGATTAAAATTCATCTGTAAAATTCTTATTTAGTGACAAAATCTTTTAAACTTTACATCGTGGGGCAATTTTAAACAATAAGAACGCTTTAGATACATAAACTTTAGTTTAAGATCCTGCAAAAAGTTTAGTTTTTTTAATTCTATCAACAACTGGGACAGGAGACCTAAAATTTGTAACCATTATTTAATACCAATATGAATATAACAAGTTTTAGCGTTTTCACCATGTGTTGATCTTTCCTATCTTTAAAATTTCACATTAGATGGATCTGGATTTACAATTGGGATACATTAGTTAGCACAACGCTGGTTCATTAAAAACAGTGCGCATTTTTAGCATTTGTTTCTTGCGTGTCTCGTCAGTATCCTTTATAAATGATAAACAAAACGGCTATTTTCAAAGCCAAATCTACTTTTAATAGGACATCAGCATGAATAATATTATAATAATCCAGACTCTATAACTATAATAGATAACTAATCTAAAATAAAATAAAATGTAAAGTTAAAAAATAGTATCAATATCATAAAAATAACATAATAACAAGAGAAAAAAAAAAATAATAAAAAAAAAGCAACTGAAGTAGCTACTTTGAAATGTATCAACTTTGCTTTTTTAATAACTATTGAAAGACGTTTTTAGTCTCCACGAACGAGCGTAAAAGCGATAAAATAAAATGATTTTAGGCAGCTTAACTGTTGGATTTCCAAAGTTAGTACTTCCATTACCATTTTCCAAAAGTAATATTATGATAATAAGCCTTAGTAAAGCTAGCTTACATAATTTCTTTAAGCAATATAAAGAAACCTATCAGATGAGTTCGTTTTAAATATTAAAATTCCGATTCTAAGTATTCTGATCACTTAGTTACATTATTCAGCATTCATTTAAGATCTGCGGTAAAATTAAAAACTGCCAGCATATTATATAAACTGCTATAAATCAAAGTGTGGGGCAATATCTTTGCCACAATGAAGCTAAATTTAGTTTTACCTTATTAAGGATAAATTAATTGAATCAGATGATTTAATGACCTAACAAAAACTCGATCAAGGTCTATTTAAATGGATTAAAAAAATTTCCCAAATATCTTGATCACCTTTTAAAAGTGATTTAAATAAAATATTTATTTGGCCACTTACTTTCGGTCTGTAAGACGACATCCAGCCGTATTATATGTAAGAGCACGATGTAAATTACAGAAATTTTAATAATCATACATGTAATATAAATATAAATTTTTAAACAAACTATTTAAAGTGCACCAAAAAATGGTGTAATTGAACGAGTTAGCCCCCACAGCTTATTTAACAATTTGAATTTTTAGGGATAGTATTTTAAATGGAAGAATATTATTCGGAAAGGAGAGCTAATTTTTTCAAGTAAAATTCAAAACAAAGAAAGTATTACTATTATTTGTTTAAGAAGTATATTTCACGAATATTAAAATTACTTTTCTGTATCCTTGTTGTAATCTTCATCGTCATTAATAATCATATCTGTTAGAGTGGTGTCAAGAATCTCCTCTTTACCCAAAAAATGAATTTTGCTCAACCCCCGTTAATTAGCAACATTTTTTTTCCAACTTGCGTTACCGATTTCACAATGCTGGCTTTTCTTTAGACCAAGCCTCTATTTTTAATAAACCCCCTTAAGGGCTTGTTTCGAATAGGAGGCTTTAACAATTTAAGTTGTAGGGATGGGAGTTTATATGGAAGAGGGAATAATTCTAAAGTGTAAGTAACTCGTTCAAATATGGTTTGTAATTTTAACAGAATTTAGTGTTATTTAACGTTTGTTTTTTTTTTTCAAATAATTCCATTCACAATGAGTTCAAACAAAAACCACTTCGTTTGAACTCCGTTGTATATGGAATTTTTCCCAATTAAATGCGTAACACGGTATTTGGACGGTTTCATTGTGAAACTTTTTTAACTTCTGTTTTTAATATTTTTATAATTTTTTTATTAACGTAAACGAATATCGTTTCGCATATCTTTTTTAAAAAATTTAATCGAATCGTTTTTTTTCCGTCAGATTTGAAAAAAAAATTCATTTGCTATAATTTTCGAATAAAAAAACTACTATAATTGCCTTAAAATTTAATCAAATAAACTAAATATATTCATAATTCGTTTACACGCATCAATAATACATATAAGCACTTTATTGAAGTTATGCTTAAAAGTTTCTTTTAAAAGGATTTATGTCATTTTTTCTAACTGTCTTTATAACCTCGTTTTATCATCAAAGAAAAAAATAGTGAAACAAAATTTGGAGTTACAAAATTAGTTTTTGGCAGCAAAGTTACAAGATTATTTCCATAAAGACATGTTTCACAATGGTGCTTGTGGGTCTACTTCAGAACTTTCAGTTGACGAATCGAAGCCTTCAAGGTTTCGTTTGCGAAAGCATTCAGAATTAAACTTTAAGCAGAACAATTTCCGCTCCGTATTATCACCAGTTTTTTTTAAAAGGAATAGCGTGGTCGATTTGCTGCAACATTCTGAAAAAGAAATAAAAGTATCAAAGTATATTCCGTCTTTATCAAGCATTGATCCTTTCCAACTTTTTGCTGCGGAAAAGCTCCTCCAATGTATCAGGGACAACAATTGTACTAAACTCCGTGGTTTGCTGAAAAAGGTAAACGTAGGGTTCGTTCTTCAGCGATCAAAAACAATTGTACACGAAGCAGCATTTAACGGGTGTTTTAAATGCGTAAAAATTTTAATTAAAACCGGATTTCCATGTAATACTACAGATATAGAAGGATGGACACCTCTTCATGCGGCGGTAATGGCAGGTAATACGGAAGTAGTGAAATACCTTATATCTATACAGAAAAACGTCAATTTGTTAAACTTTAATGGAATATCCCCGCTACACGTAGCAGTTTACAAAGACAATTTACTATTAGTACATTTGCTAGTTCAATCATCGGGGGATATGTTTTTATTCGGAAAAATAAAGAGTCCATTCCAACTCGCAATCGACTTAAAACATACCACAATATTAGACTATTTCATTTTGTCGACAACTAATACTTTTGATGCCATTAAATTGCTATAGCAAAAAGTTTTTTTCCTATTTTTTCTTTCTTTTTTTAAACAACTAATGGAAATGAATGTATTATATGACCCTATTACAAGCCATTTTACAAGCCATTTTACTAGCCATTTTACTAGCCATTTTACTAGCCATTTTACTAGCCATTTTACTAGCCATTTTACTAGCCATTTTACTAGCCATTTTACTAGCCATTTTACTAGCCATTTTACTAGCCATTTTACTAGCCATTTTACTTGCCATTTTTCGGGTTTAGCATAGCTTCTTTCATGATAGAATGAATCAACTATAAATACAGCGTCAATATTGTGAATTTTTTTTACGTTTTTTTTTCAAACTCTGACATTTTGATCTTCATTTAGCCGTACTTACACTGAAAAAGATTTTCGGAAGACGAATATTTATCATAGACTTTGCGTCATTATGTTGTTTTAGTTTCTTAAGTTAGAATTTAGGCAAGTTAAGAATGTTATGGTAAGTAAATTAATCTCAAAAGTTATTTAGAAAAATGGGAAAATGTGATTTTAATGTTTAATTGAAATGAAATAAGTAAATACATTTAAATTAACCAGATTACACAGTATAAATGTTTCCATGTGGTCCGGGCAGAAAGTCATAAACACAAAGCAACTGCTTAAGATTAAAAGTACCAAATATTGAATGAAAATCAAGCAACGCACCGTTGCACAGTTCGTTGATAAGTATATTATTTTACTTATCATAAACAGCTATACCATTTTCCTGCACGTAGCAACAAAATTATAAACCTAATAAATGCTTAAGGTCGTCTAATAAATCTTTAATTTGGGTTTTGTTCGTTTCATAATCGATATTCAGATTATGAAGAGTTTGGATTTATATTCAACTAGACTGTTTTTGGAACATTAATCTTGCAACAGCGACGTATTAACATATTGTAGCATGTTCATTCCATCTGTTAAAAATAGTATTAGATTCAGAGAAATACTATTGCTGAGTCTTCTGTGGATTACACTTTATTATGATTTATTAGTTTGTGTGCATACTATGTGTTTATCAAAGCTAAATTCATTCACCATATAAACCTTTTAAGAGAGTCAAACTACTTTTTCTATTGTTTGATGCGAATTTTATCGTTTCAAATTTTAGCATGAAGTTTTAGCATACAGTTACAAAATTACATATGCGTCCAAAAAACACGTTTATATGTTTTTAGACGTGCAAAACAAATTAACTTTGATCTGCTGATAGATAACTTTATAACAAATACACTACTTCTATAATAAATACCGCTCGTACATTCTTAAGAACTGAAGAAAAATCTGTCAAAATGACTTCCAAATTGGAGCTTTTAGTTCCATAATAAAAAATTTTATTTAAATATTCCTTATAATGATGGAAACGTTTTTTTTAAAAGTAAAACAGGCATTGAAGCT
Organism: Hydra viridissima; assembly: GCF_058129835.1. Taxonomy (NCBI): domain Eukaryota; kingdom Metazoa; phylum Cnidaria; class Hydrozoa; order Anthoathecata; family Hydridae; genus Hydra; species Hydra viridissima. The sequence goes on from NW_028324300.1 coordinate 10,765,296, forward strand.
TCTAAAAAAGAATAAACCCGATGGTCCCAATGAGTATGCCTGTCTGAGTATCGTGTTAATCAAAATGGAATCAAAAATCCCACAAAAATGTATACAACAAAACTACATTATTAGTAATACATAAATAACCAATTAGGCGGCATGAATCTAACAGTATTTTAAACAGATGGATTGAACTTATTTAAGGAAATGTTTTTAGACACTATTCAATATGCTAATACGTCGCCGATGGAAAATTAATGTACCAAAAACAGTCTTGTTGAATATAAATCCAAATTCTTCGTTATGTGAATATCGATTATAAAAAGAACAAAGCTCAAATTAAAGATTCATTAGATGACCTGAAGTATTTACTTGGATTATAATTTTGCTGCTACGTGCAGGAAAATGGTTTAACAGTTTATGACTAGTAAAGGAATATACGCATCAGTGCATATGGTTGATTGACATGCAGTATTTGATGATTTAAACTCCATTTGTAATGTTAGCCAATGTTAATCAGGCAACGAGGTTAACTTTGAGAAAGAAAACCACCTTAAACCTATATAAGCCAATTACATTTCCTTTGCAACGTTTCCCCTCAAACTGTTACAACAGAATAAAAAGTTTCTCCAAAAATGTCGATAATATTTTAGCTAAAATATTTAATGAGACAATTTTATGAAATCAGTGGCGCATTAAGAACCCCTATTTAAATTCGTTTCCTAATTGATTGAGCAAATTTTTAAATATCTATCTACCGTACTTCAATTTTTTTAGAAATAAAATATTATTGGTTGAATGACAATAACTCGTAATTCTTGGGTGATAATAGAAAATTTAATGTTCAAGAAAAATGTTCAAAAAAAAATGTTCAAGAAAAATAGAAATGTAAAGTTTGATGCAAGATCAGCAAAGTCTTGTATACCATAGAACACTTAAAACAGGTGGAAAAAAAAGTGGAAAAAAAAAAAAAAGGCAACGGCACTGTATAAACTTTTGCAATATAGAATCAGTTTTTATTCTCTCTAATAAAATTTGGTTCGAATAAAACATTAGAAAAATGACTAATTAAGAGAGCAATAGAAGAGCGTGCAAATGTACACGTAACAGTTTGCTCACAAATTTTTACATCTAAAAGATGAGCAGAAAGGTATAAAATCATCTTATGAACTGTTTGTATACTGGGCTTCACTCAAAGCCTTTTAGAGAAAATATCCTCACATTTTCTCCGAAGGTTTTTGAGCTCAGTAAGAAACAATTTCAATTATGCAGAAAAATAAAACAATTTGTGTATTATTGTCATATAAATTTATATATGTAATTGAGAATTAATTCTTCCCACATTATCGGAATATTTCTTTATTGGCGGTGAAAACGCAACTTGCTAGTGACACAAACTATCACGGTTTTTTTTTTCTACAATAGTAACCATAGCAACGATCTTTCTCCGCAAAAATTATCAAGGGAGTCTTATCTTTATATGAAACATTTTTCTCTGTAAAAATGAAGGTCTTGCCCAAGCTTTGAGTACAAAAACTTTTGACTGAGTTTTACCAACATCTTAAATTGAAGATTCTATTCTGGGTATGTTTGTATAATCTACTTGGAGCTCCAGCGTACTTGTTGTAATTTCAAGTAAAATTTGTAGATTTTGAATTAAATCTACATAATCTAATAAAAAAAAGATTTATGCAAATGGATATTTAAATAACTAAATGTATGAATGATGATCTATAGTCGCCAAAGAAGTTACAAAGGAATTTAGCATGTTGAAATGTAATTGCTGACGGAGTGCAAATGTTTATCACCAAATGTTTAATGCCACAGTGATTTGGTCGAACGTCACATCATTTACATTAAACAACCTGGGGCCAATTCTATAAAGTTAAAAAATGTGCAATTTACGCCAAAAAACTGGATTTTTTTTACGCAAAGACAGTTTTTGTAAGCAAAAATCCTGCTTTTTTGCATAAATAACGCATTATCAGCTTTATAGGATTGGCCCCAGGTATTATAAAGCATGACAAAAAACATGTTGTAAAAACCGTTTTAAACAAATGCACAAAACTATATCTGGCATCATTTTTTTTTTTTTGTATCACCTAAAGTTTTCGCACAATATTTAACTAACACTCCATATACCACTTCAATGCATGTATTTTAAGTGATTATTTTTTTTGTATTTCTTTCTCTTTTGTTTTTGAAGCTTCTAATATAACTTTTTCTCCAAAGTGTGTTGTCCAAAGTTTTTCTTGGTTATCGAGCTTTATCCCAAAAATATGTCAAATGCACTTTTTTTTTTTTTAACAATCTTTGTAATTTTTCTTTTGATGTTTTTTAACGGCTGGGTTGGATGGATGTTGGAAAAAAACGATTGTTATGATTTTCTTTTTTTAATAATTTGATTCTATTAACAATCACTACAACCTTTGTTAAGTTCTTTAGATATTGGTGGAATTCTGTTGTAAAACATTTTCTGTCACGACCCAAATGTAAATTTAATCTTTTTTATAATATTTTGTAACTTTTCATTTGTTAAACTATTTCAGGATCAAGCTTCTTAAAAATAGAACTGGCCTTCAACTGATGAACGATTAGTGCCGGTTCTGGAAAAAACATTTGATTGCTCAAAGTATACTAAATAACTTGCAAAATTTATATTTATGCTTTTGTTTATTATGCAATTTAGAATGATTGTTCAAAATTCAAAACAAGAGCCGGTGTGAAGACCTGACGGTCAATTTAACACTGTGAAAAATGAAAATAACATTCAAAAAAAGTTTGATTGTTATTTGTATCTTTTACTTGAAATAATCTGGAGGCAAAAAGTTGCAAGCATCTTAGCCGCTGATCTTACATCATTTTTGGTTCAAAAAAAGAAAAGAAAAATTGTCTGTTGGCACAAGTTTCCATGATATAACTAATTACATTATAAAGTAAGGTTTACAAAATTCATCATGTAATATTAGCTAAATATATTTTATAAAAATCACAGTATCTGTTTTTAAACGAGCTTGACAGCGTCATTAAACATATTAGTATATTTATTTATTATTCGTAACCGTATAAATAGGTAAGTATATTTTGTTATGTTACGGAACTGTATAAATGATATCTGCTTTATGTGACGAAACTACCGTGGTGTGACCTAACAAAGTCCTATGCTTTAAGAAAAACATAATTTAAAAAATGACAAATTTCGTATATGTAAAATAAAAAATCTAGAAAAAAAAAGTTTAGTTATTTTAACTAACTAGATATCTAGTTAAAATTACTAAGTTATTTTCCCCAAATGTTTATCTTATATATGCGAAATTTGTCATTTCTTAAATTAGGACTTTCTTAAAGCATAGCACTTTGTTAGGTCACACCACGTTAATTGTGAATTACAAAAAAAAAAAAAAAAAAAAGAATCACAACTGTTATTAAAACAATCTTTCATAACTAAAAGCCTGGTGAGGAACAACTTCAGGAAAGCCTGGTGAGGAACAACTTCAGGAAACTTGTCAATAAACAGTCTTACATGACTCATCTGTAACCCGTACCCTTTTTTATCGGTGTTTTTTTCGAACTGCAGTTTTAACTAAATTTACTTGAAGTTTTTTTTTATTTTTTAAAAGGAATCTTTAAGTAAATTTTTTTGATTGAAAACATTTTTGTCACGTGCTTCTAAATTGTTATGCATTTTAACTCAATAAAATTCGTAGCAACGTTCCTGCTGATTCTCGCGATCGTTAGTTACGCTTTAATGATTTAGCGAACCACAAAAAAAATGCAAAAACTTTCGCTCTATTTAACGGCCACAAGCCCCTTACTCTTCCTACCATTGCTCTAACACCTATAAGTGTAATAGGTGATTACAACTATAGGTAAATGAGTATCTACTATATAGGAAACATAGACAGCTTCATTAACTAGAATTAGTATGATTATTTAGTGCTGAAATTGGGATAAATACTTTTACAATAGTTAGAGCACCGAGTGTTCCATTTAACATGCAATACACTTGAATTATTGACAAGCTTCTTTATGCTAATTAAAGAAGGTTTTCTCATTTCACTCCTTTTCTCTTAATAGGAATAAGCTTCAGTGCAACTCATGTAATGCTTTTAAAACCTTTAGCGGGTAGGAATCTATAACACTTATGACTTTATTAAAAGTAGAATAGATTTCTCTATGCCAAAAACAAAATTTTTTCAAATGAGTCACAAAGGAGGTTAAAGTTATCCATTTAAGAGCTTTACAGATTAAAATTTTTTAACCATGCGTCATTGTTTATGTTTATTTCTTTATGGCGTTACTTAATGCAAAATTTGCGCATATAAAAAAAAACAACAAAAGACATGAAATATGATACTCAACAGAAAACTTAATCTTATCAATAATCTTATTGGATGAGTAGCTATCAATAGTTTTAATCACCATTTTTAGAAGACACAAAATATTGTTACGCTTTTGTTAGTATCTGCAGGTAGGCTTTCAGAAAAAAATAGATGTATGAGAACTATATAAATATATATATATATATATATATATATATATATATATATATATATATATATATATATATATATATATATATATATATACACACACACACACACACAAACACAACGTATATTAACTTATCTTCTACAACGTATATTAAACTTTAAGATCCACTTTGAAATCTATAATTTTTTATAACTTAAGTTTTAAGGTTAAAAACATAACAAAAAAGATGAGAAATTAAAATTGGCCCAAAATTTTCTAAAGCCAATCAATTAAAACAACTTTTAACTTTAAGTTGTATTTGTTTCATAAAAAGTATAAAAAAGTCAAGAGCGACAAGTTTAGTCATATTTCATGATATTAATAAAAAAAATTTTAAGATCTTTGTAAAATGTTTATAAGTTCTTCAAAAGAACTTGAAATATTTGCAAGTTTAGAGAAGAAAAAAAGAGGGAAAAAAAAGCATTGAAGCCGACAATATGGCAGATGATAAAAATAAAAGACGGCTCCCAATTAACAATAGTAAGAATTAACATGCAATTTTTAGTGATAAAATTTCAAATTAGGCAATATATGAAAAGATTTAAATTTGAAGAGTAGAGCAGTTTATCATCAAACATGTTATATACTTCTTTTCCTACGATTAAAGTTTTCGGGTCATTTTTTTTACCCTGTTATTCCTTTAGGGCATAATCTAGAGGAAAAATTTTAAAAAATAAAGTTTTTTGATAAACTTTAATCATTAGTTACATTCATTTTTTCACTCCATTCTACTGGACATATGAATAATAAGCGCATTCTACTGGATAAGTAAGCGTATTGACAAAATATTAAGTACGCAATCGTACATGATTGAGAAACAAAAACTTGGAAAATTCTATTGTTATCATTAATTGTTAGACCATTTTTTTATAATAGTCAAAATTTGTAATTTTGGCCATCGTTTTTCTCTTCATCATTTTTCTAGTTTTGTTTTACCTTTTTGTTTGGTGCGAAAATGATCAAAATATTTTAATCAATGATCATATGTGAGATAATTTTTAACAGCGTTAAGTCTCGTTTTAATGGGTTAGTAACTAAGTCCATACGGTTTTTTAAATTCCGCAAAAATGTTTTTGCCACAATGTTTTGAATCATTCGAAAGAAATATTTTGTTCTATCTGAACCTGTTTAATTTTTTTGTCCGAGTTGACGTACGTAGATTTTCATATCTAAAATGGAATTTCAAGTTGAGAAAAATAAGCATTTTTCACATCTTCTTTCTGCTTTCAAGATAAGGTCGCAAAAGCTGCTCGATACATTTGTACTGTGTATGGAGTGAATGCCATTGCTGAAAAAACCTTCAAAAAGTTCCAAAACGGAAATTATGATCTCAAGTAAAAATTTTTTCAAAAATTTTTCGAGCCTACGACTTGAATTTTATGAGGAGCAATGAAACCCACTTTTGAACAAGCAGTCGAATCGAACGACAACGGAACTGTCAGAGAAAATTGATACTCTCACACTGCCAAATAAACGAATGGTGGAATGGTGAAAGTGTGAAGGGATTATCCATTACAAAATGTTTGAACGGAACTAAACGTTCAATGCGGAACTCTATGTTCAACTGATGGAAATATTCAACACGGTTCTTCAAGAGAAAAAAAGTATAATCGGAAGCATGGAGCTCTTTTGCTACACAGCAACGCTTGCTCTTATCAATATGACCAAGGATGCCGCTCCAACGCATGAGTGGGAACTGCTACTACTCATATCTGATTGACGCCTATAGATTTCCAACTCTTTCAATCTCTTAAAAAGCGCTGCGCAGAGTTTCGTTAAATACTGATGCAATATTAAGAGCAAAATTGAGAGCGATTTGTTGGATGAATTTTTCGAGCGGAAACTGGTAATTTCTGTTAACGAGGAATTGAAAAACATTTTGAATGTTGGGAAGATGTTGTAGAAAACAAGGAATTAATTATTAGCTCTAAAGTTTTATTGAAAAAAAAAACTTAATAAATTTAAAAAAAAAGGAAACTAAGTTACTAATATACTCCAGGAATTTTTAACCGCTACATTTAAAAAAGGCTCTAAAACTTGGAGGATTTTAAGATTTACAAAATCTATTAGTAAATTAGAATTGTTAAGTAGAATATTACCTTTTACAATCTTTCTACTTGTTTTTAAATTGTAGGGTATTAAACATTTAAAAATATATATTTATGAAATTTTAGACTCCACAAAACTCAGCAAGGAAAATAGGACAATAAATACTTTGCGGCAAGGATGTAGTGTTAAAATATATAAAGAATGGTGAAGATTTTGAATCTAAGCGCCGTAACGGGCATAGAGGTTTGATAACTTTTGCATAAAGTTATAAAATAAAAGCATAAACTGTTGAGAATAACTTAAATTACCTCCAAAAAACTGTCAAGTTTTTATGATTAGATGATAATTGATGATGATAACTTAATGATAGAAGTAACATTATATTGAAGAAAATTTTAAAACAACCGCTACTCTCAATAAAATTAATTAAGAGAAATGACTAAAATGGGCAAAAGATACTTGGTTTTTTTTCAGACGGTTGTAAATATTATTATAAAGTTTCTTTTTAGAAGAGTATTTGGTGACGAAAGCATAAGGGTTTAGGAAGGAATGGCGAACAATTCGCTTAGATCTCTGGGTTTTAAATCAAATTAGATGAATGTTGTGGAATAAAGAATTCTTAGAATGTAATTTCTTGCCTTTTCATGATTCACTTGTGTATAAGAATTTTTAGCAAGATAACGCTGTGATGGATGTTACTAATTCATCAATTACGTGGTTTAAAGAACAACATATCGAATTAATGATATGGCCTCATTAATCTTCTTGACCTGAATCCAATGGGGATTATATGGAGGATGCTCTCTGGAATTTTTTGCATCAATTTTAGAAAATTTTTAAACTGTAAGTGAGCTTAAACTGCCTTTGAAAATGCCGAGTCCAAATTTTCAATCAAAAATATTCAAAATCGCGTTATTATACTTTTTTTTATTATTGTTTCTACAAATAATTGTTATTGTTAGTGTTTGTATAATTTATTAGAACACAAATTCCTATCTTTTGAAGATTCTTTTACTTTGCTTCAAAATAATTATAAATATATTGTTCGGATTATATTTTTATAAACACAAATTATTCTTAAATGATAATTTTGTATTAAGATGTATCATTCAGAAATGACATTTCTGTTTATTACAGGGCGGCGTTACAGTTTTGTGTTTAACTCTATGGCACGAAAAGGGCATCAACCAAATGTCACTGTGATTGCAAGCGCTTGTAGCACTCACATGCGCATGATCTTAAGCGATGAACTTTTCACTAAAACTTTTATTTGCTTAACGAACATTTTCTTTATAGTTATAAAAATAACACATAATAAAACACAGAACAGGAAAGGGCTTGTCGAACATCATAGTTGCATATAAATAAATAAAAAAAAAAGACGTGTTAGAAAGTTTTAGATTTGTAAATCATTTCATTAATTCTTAACGCAAGGAATCATTTATAACTATTAAATTCAAAAATATAATCCGATTTTTGAAGCAACCCATTAAATTATCACTTTGTTTACCGAGTGTGTTTCGTGCTTTAAACAAAATGATGTATTCCAACTACTTAATATGAAGCAGATAAATACTGTTCAGAGATGAGCAAAAAGCGTGCTATCGTTGACTACTTAAATATATCTAATTTATTAGGATTTATACTTAAGGTTTTCACCTTTAATACTGGCTTTTTTAAGTTTTTTGTGCAATAATGGGAATATTGGTAAAGTCAAATGTGATATATCTAGTCTTTGAAAAAATAATTCCTGTTATTAAAAAAAATAAATAAAAAAACAAACACAATAAACATAACAAAGCTAACGAAAGTACCCATAGTTCATTTACTAGCTATTTATAAAGTTTTTAAATGCCTTTATGTTGTGTTGCTGTAATTAGTCTCAAAATTTGTTATTTTTGAAATGTCTGTTGCATAGAACATCTCTGGATTAAATAATGTTATAGTAAGCACCATTAAATTGTCAGGCAGTACTGATTTTTGTGATAACTTATTACTTATATAGTTTTATGTAGTATTATGTAATTTTATGTATCTAACTGGCTGAGTATCTAAGATACTGCTGATTAAACATTAATCTGCCTTAAAATTACTTGTAAGTTTTTTAGGGCAAAAAAGTAGAAAAGAAAAAGTTCATAAAATTAGTTTTATGGCTGCTGTAAGTGAAGAATTTTCTAATGGTTATTTTTGCCACAATTGCTATGGACAAGTTTTTGTCAATTTAGTTGTAAGTCTTTCCTTTGTTTGTGAATTGGTCAGTTTAATGTACTAATACTACATTGATATTATATATATATATTTTTTTACTTTTTTCTTATAAATTTGATAGAATTGAAAAATCTCAATACTTTGATGGTTTTGTTACTTAAAAAATAACTTAATGTGTGTTACACATATTGATATATTGCATAATCAAATAAAATAGGATTTCACATGTTCCAGCTGTGGTGGTGGATGTGTTGAAGAAAGTATTAGTGATGAAAGGTTAACTCCTAAGTATGATTGATTTATTTAAAAATTAAGTTAATTCCTTTTTTTTTTTAATTTCTTGTATATCCTTTTACTTATTTTTACATTTTCAGATAGTTATACTAATAGGTTAGGAAGTAAAAGTGACATTATATGTATGTAATTTTAAAAACTATATAATGCTCTGATGATAAGTCACTTTTGCCCCTGATTAATGTGTTTACTTTACTATTTTTACTAACCCCTACTATAAATACTTTTACTAAAAGTAATGTAATCACTTTTAAATTGTATCTTAACACACTTGACACAGTATATAATTGTAGTTATGATTTTGCATATCATAATTACAATTATATACCAATATTTTAACACAACAAGGTATATAATTGTAGCTGTGATATTTTAAAAATTTCAAAGTGAAAAAAGTTTATTTAAAAAAAACTAAGCACAAAAATCATAATCATCATAGATACTGTCTTAAAATTACTTGTAAGTTATTTTAGGGCGAAAAAGTAGAAAGGAAAAAGTTCATAAAATTAAATGAAAAATCATTCTAGAACTTATTCTAAAGGAAAAAATTGACTGAGAAATCATTCTAGAAAGTGGCTCTAAATTTTTTTTTTTATTAAAAAAAACTTATGTAATAAAGTATTGAAAATTCTTACGCAAGTTGTTACATATAAATATTACATCAAAGCTGTGTCTTTCATTTTTTAATTCAGCACCCTTCACAAAAGTAGTTATTAGTAAAAGTAATCACTACTATTAAAAGTTGTTTCACTAACAAGGTGTGTAATTATGACCTAATAATTTGCCAATGATCAAGGCGTAATGTATAAATTTGGTTGGAATTTTCAAAACTTTTTAAAAATTTTTTGATCAAATAATCTTTATCGTTTTAAATCTTCTATAGCTCATTTGATGAATCTAATGAAACTGAGCCAACTCAGCAATTTGCAGATGTAAGTTGTTTTTGTAAAAGTTTTTGTTAAAATTATTCTCAATGAAATGATAATAAGGTAGAATTGTAATCAAAAAAAAGTGTAAGACAACAGCGTGTGATTGACAGAATCATTATGAAGCCAGAAGCTTAATTAACTGAAAAATTATTTTAAAAATACAAATCTAAGTGCAGTGTAAAGCAATATCTACATGCATTAACACAGTTAGGAATGTTCCCTGCAAAAAAAATCATTGACTTTTTATAACTCATTCTATAAATAGGTGCCTAACAGGTGCTGCAGACAATATCAACAGCTGATAAGAATGAAAAAAGATCAGCTAAGTTAGTTCATATAGAAGGGTGCCTGTATATGATTGCTTTAATTTGACCAACAAGTAAAAACATGAATGAAGAAAAATTCGAGTTTTGTGTTTTTGTTCTAGATGATGTGTTTTTCATTTATTCATGCCTTAGATATGTGTTATTTATTATGAATATTACTATCCATGAAAAAAATCATTTTAATTATTGCTGTAAATAAACATAAAGCTTGTATGTTTACAATTTGTAATTTGTTTAAAATTAATGTGATAAAAATTAGTTTTTTATTAAAATTTAATAAAAATAAGTATCATTAAATTTGTATTTTTCCCATTATTTATCAAGTTTAATCACATTTATAGGAGTGGCCCCATAGGCAAGGGAGGGAAAGAAGAAGAAGAGCAGGTATATTTGTTTAAAGATAATTTTTTTAAACATTTTACTGATAATAAAGTTAAAATAAAGGAGTATGTATAACTAATATTGTTAAACAAGTTTAGTATTATTAGTTATAAACCTACCCACTTTTATATTTATCATAGAGTTGTTTTATGTTTGTAAAACCTTAATGTAAAAGGTGTGGTATGGAGATTTTTTTATATTTGTCAACTAGTTTCTAAAAGTTCCATATAAAACCTTAACTATGATAGTGTGTGTGTGTGTGTGTGTGTGTGTGTGTGTGTGTGTGTGTGTGTGTGTGTGTGTGTATGCCACTTTTTGAGCTGATGTTCTTCTTGGCACTTTAGTTTTTTTATGATAACAAATGCTCGTCTTTTTGTTGATAATTTTGGGTGTATACTGTGAGGAAACATTGATTCTCTTGGCTAAGCTACGCTGTGAAACACCATCCTTCTTATCAGTCAGTTTTCCTACGCGTTTTATCTGTTTCTTAGGCATTTTTCTTGCAGTCCAATCACTTCTGCCCTTTTGATCTGGTCCTAATTTGTTCTCCTTTCGTTGCAGTATATCATATATGGCCAATTTTGGGACATTTTTTATGCGAAAGTGATTAACAATAAATGTTTTGTCCTCTTTTGGATGCAAATCCAAAATAGCTAACTCTCATTCTCAGAGTACCTCTTGATTATTCAAGTTTTTAGACATGTTTAATAAGGTTCTGTAATTAAATTAGCAACATAATAGGTAGGATTATAAAATTACAAAATATTGTTAGACATCTGTATTAAAACTACAAGTTTATCCGGATTTTTAGTTGTCACATGTAATATATATATTTAAATGTGAAGTAGTTTCTTTCAAAAGGATACAAACATTTTTTTTTTCTTAACATCAGGAGAAATTATGTATTAAAGATACTAATATTCTATGAAAAGTGTTAAATCTTTTACCTTATATAGGATCGCATATGAGAATAAGCCATCCACAAATGATGTTTCAAGTTGGACAAGGTCCATCTTTGTTTTATACTTCTGATGTTGACAGGCCCTTTGGAACGTATGTAGTATAAATATTAGACTTATTTGGTTGCAATTATTTTTAAATATGTAACAAGTTAGCATTGTTTCTAATTCTTGGTGTAATTTAACTTTGAGCGTATCCCTTAATTTTTAATTTAAAGATTTTAATATTTAAGTACACAATTGTAATTATAAATTCTTAAGAATATATTGAAATACCTTTTGATAATAATATATCTAAGGCAGAAATAAGTCATTTCTACTTTTTTTAATTATTTTTTCAAAATCTTTTAAAAATTTTTGTCAATTTTTTAGCCAATAAGATGTAAAAGATACATATTACAGGGTTTTTGAATTTATTTAAAGTTTTATGTTTTAACCTTTTTTTTTTTTTGATTTTAAAGTAGTCACTCATACATTAGTTGAATATTGATATTCTATTTATAAAGAGAATTTTTTTTTTTTTAATTTTAGTTTTTTTCAACAACTGCTGCAAAACCTTGGTTTGCCATGTAAGGAATTTTTAGTTTTAATTACAAAAAAAAATCAATTTAACTGAAATGGGATTTAAATAAACTAATCCATTGCGTAGTGAAAAACATAGAAAGCATTTCCATTAAATCAACAGTTAAACAAGTGTATGCGAAACTTATGCTTTATAATTTTAGATTATTGTTTTTGTAAATGTTTAAGTAAAGGAAAAAATAATATTTATAATTTTTAATATATTTTAAAATGAAAATATATTTGAAAATAAACTATTTTACCTCCTGTAAGAGAGAACTAAAAGTAGTTTCCAGTGCTAAAAATAATATAAAAATTCAAGAACCAGTGTAAAATTAAGAATTTGTTTTAACGATTTTAGAAATTATTTATATCTAAAATAAATATGGTAGCAATACATTTGATTTCAGAATGACTTTTTTTCAAAAAAAAAAAGGATTATACTCATAAAAGAAAGTTTTAGGTTGAGTGCTAGAACCTGGCAGCCCCTTTGACTCTTCTGTCTCTTTGTCTCTTGTCTTTATTTTTCTCTCTGGTTCACAGTGAAGAATATTTATACATTCAAAAAAAATGTTTTGTAGTTAAAACTTAAAGTAAATTTAATTTTTAAATTTAAATTTACCTTAAGTTTAGAAATAGTTGTTAGTGTCTTAAAATCAATTTTTTATTTTCAACTCTTACTTAATTTATTTTTTATTTTTACAGTGGTGATTGATGGGACAAATTTCAATTTGTAAGTAATGTATACAATTACTATATAGTTTGCTTTAACTTCTTTTAAATGATAATATATTGAAAATAACAAATGGATTTTTAGTGGAAGCGGCCAGTTTGGTGATTATGTTTGGGGCCCTAATGGACTGGACAATATTATTACACAGGTTACATTTTAAATATTTTGATTAAATATTCTTCAGTTTAAATTTGCTCAAGAAACCTTTTTTTCGTTCATTTAAATTTAAATTATTTTTCGATGATGTTTTTTATTGTATTTCTCACTTTACAGCTACTAAATCAAATAGATCGGACAGGACCACCTCCAGCAGATAAAACAAAAATTGAATCAATCCCTATAAGCTATATCATGCAAAGACAAGTTGGTAATTTTTTTCATTTTAAGATGTTTTGTATTCAAAATAACACTATCCAAAAGGCTGCTTTTACTGACTTGTTGCAAGTACAGAGCTGTCATCTTCTATTGTCTAATTAATTATGCTAACAGTAGTTAGAACTTAAATAAGTCTTGGTTTAATCAATAATTACTTCTTAGTTATTATCTGAGAGATTTTAAACTTAAGCATTATGATAATGAACTCAAAAAAATACTGTGATTATTTAAAAATGAAAAAAGTTGTATTTAATAATTCAGGCTTATTTATATTCATATATTACAATCAACTTTACTATTTGTAGAACTTCTGAAGAATTTTAACATTTAATCTCTATTTATTGTCAATTACGGTTAAGTTACAAAAACGTTTTGGTCACAAATTTTCATATTTATTTAGGAATAAATTTTTTATTTAGTCTTAAAATATGAATTAAGTTATTACTCTTGGAGTTTTTAAATAACATTATTAATACTCTTGACTAATGTTGTAATGATAATAATACATATTGTCTAAATTTAATCAAATTTAATTTATATTATATTTGTTATAGACGAAAAATTGGAATGTGCAGTATGTAAAGATGAATATAATGTAGGTGATGCTGTCAAAAAACTGCCATGTAGTCATATTTTTCATCCGCCGTGTGTTGACCCATGGCTAGAGTTGGTAAAGTTTAAAAGATTACTTATCTAAATGTCTTTTTTAATTAATTTTTCAAAACGTAATTTAATATATTTATGTCTGTTTTTATCTTTTAAAGCATGATTCTTGTCCTATTTGTCGATGTAATCTTGATGGCCAGCGACCAAAAGCAGAAGGTTAAGATATCAACTTCTTATTTATGAAAATTTTCACACAACTGATATGAAGGTGGTCATTATGAAAATCAAAAAGTTTTTTGGTTATGAGTTGCTGGGACAAACGTTTTTGGGTGAACTTACATAATGTTCATTTGTTGGTTGGATTTGATATTAAAAATAACTGGTTTAGTGACAAGGGTTGATCTGACCCACTAAAGACATGTTCTTTCATTTAATTGAAATCTTGTCAGTTGAAATTCTATATAATATAAGTGAAAAGATCTACTTTTTTTTAAGTTGAAATGATGCTCTTTTCTTTACAATTTATGAATAACATTATTTTAACCCAATATTAATTTGCATCCTGTTAACTGAATTTTGGCATGAGATTAAAATCACTGAGTTTTTGGTTACAACATTTTTTCTTTTTAAATTATCTTTTTGTGCTTTTTTTTTTTTTTTCTTTTTTTCTTTTTCTTTTTTTTTTTTTTCATTTTTGTAAAATGTAATTTTTAGCTGAATAAATTTTAACTTGAATTTCTAATTTGCTTATATTTTATGGTATTATTGCTGCGCAAGAAATGAAACCAAAAATTGATAACAAAAAATGTTAAAATATTTATTTTGTAAAACTTGTATAAAATAGATTTTTAGCAAAAATAAATGCAGAGCTTGTCATTCTGTTTACTTTTAAGTGTTTAGAATGCTCTTCAAAAAGAATGAGAGTTTTATGCTGCTGCTTTAACTACAATGGCTTATATTTTCAAAACAATTATGAATATGTAATTTTCAGCCAATTAAGTCAATGTGTATTAACACAACATTTATAAAGTTAAATCTTGATTATTTCATTTGTTGTTTTACAGTTTACAAAATACAAAATGGTTGCTATCCAATATGAAGATGTTATTGGACCATGTATAATTTCTGCAGTCAGTAGTCTGCAAATGGGTATGTCCCAAATAATGAAAAGATTCCATTTCTTTTATTCATATGGATTGTCCTAAACCATATAGAACTAACCCAAAAAAACTTACTTATTTGAGATAAAATAGTTTTGCATATGGTTTTATTGTGTAAAAATAGCCATTCTGCCATTTGTGTTATAATTTGTTTGATTGGTCAGGCAGCATATATTTCAGTTTGATATCCTCATTTTAAGCTCTTAAATTTTGAAATTGCAAAATGTGAAAGGACACTATAGTTTAGGACAATCCATTATTACTTGATGATGGTGTTGGTGAGAATGAGGATGAGTGTAAAAATGATGATAATGAGGCTGATAATGGTGGTACTGGTGGTGATGGTGATTGTTTTTATTTTTGTTGTTGTTAGTGCTATGAGCATAATGATCTCTTTCAGCTGTTTTTGCCCGTCGTGTTGGGAAAGCAAGGATGAAGTTCAAGGTAATTTTTTTAAGTTCAAACAAATGGTATATACAAGCTCTAAAATAAAAATTCTTTAACTAGTTGCTTTGTACTGGTTAATTTTTAAAGTTTCATTATTTACAAATCTGGTCTCTTGAATCACATGTTACAAACAATTTTAGTATAATTTTTAGGTTCCACCTCCAGAAACCACTGGTGATGAAGGTTTTGTTAGGGTGTTCAGAGCGCAGTGGGTTTTTTATGTGAACTTAAGTTTTGCTGTTATTAAAGGGTTTTATTTGTATTTGTTGTGTAATAATAATAATGTTGTTTATGGTATTTTTATAATAATTGCCATTTTGTCTTACATCTAATTAATATTTAATATAACTTTTGTTAATAAAATTGTTTTTAAATTTGAATTATTCCAGTCAAAACTCAGTTGAAATGTATCCTGTGTTCTTAGCAAGTCTATGGAGTAGTTCTCTTCTGTTTCATCAAGGTAAAGTTCAGTACATTTATATACAAAGTTTATTTTGCAGCACAGTTTAAAATTTTTTGTGATTATCTGTGTAATGAGGTTTTAAATAAAAGGAGCTTTTCTTATACTTTTAATCAAATTTGTAGCATTTTATTACTCTTCTGCTATTAGCTGGTCAGCTTTTAATAACAAAATCAGCCTTTGATTATTACTTTTGGTAAATAGAGATTATGTTTAATTATGTTGATTATGTTAAAGATTTCATGTTCAAGAAAATGAAATGTCACAAATATAATAAGCTGTTGTATATGTACAACAAAGCAGTTGAAAATAAGTTATGTAAGTTACAATTGGTAAACCAGATTAAATGTTGATGCACTGTAAACAGCTAAAAGCATCTGCTGTTTTTGGCATGCTATAAGAGGTTTTTATATTTAGAAATATATAAAAGTTTACTAATTTCATTAAATTTAAGGTATGATTGATTTATTTTTTAGAATGTGTTCATTTTCATACTGTCACTACTCTTAACACACTGCTAAATGATTAAAATAATTAAAATAAATTAATCATGTGCCTGTTAGTAATCTGCTAAACAAAGGAAATGGTAGTTATTTACTGAATTTACTGAAGTTATTTACTCTACTTTAAGGGCTAAAGATTGATCAATTCTATACATCATTCCTCTACAAGGAACTATGTTTTGAGCCATGAAAAAGAGACAATAAGAGCTGCATCTTGGGGAGCAACATCAAAAAGGTTTTGCATCCCCTCTTGAAATCTCTTTTGATTTAACAGATCTATTACAGACTTTCTAGCAATCTTTTTTTAAAGCACCTGCAACTCAGCATGTAACTTCTGCATATGTCCCAGCACATGATCAGAAGGACTTTGCAGGTAACCTGGCTTTCTCCCAGATCAAAAATAAACTAGATGAAGCCCTTTCAATATTGTCTTTCAAAGTTAATCTCTCAACTTTATGGTAATAAAAAAAAGGACTTTGATGCTTTGAAATGTTCATCAGTACCTTTAACCAGCCTTACAGAAGTTGTTACAAAATATTCTGAAAAAATATGTTTAGTTTTACAATACACAAATTAAGTAAACACTACTTTCTTTTGTTATTTAGATAATCTATTTACTAGTGTAAAAAATTAACTACTGCAATTATTGTAGATGAGATCATTGCTGATGCTTAACTAACATCTGATAGTACTGACAATAACAACAACAAGTCATCAGCATGTTACCATAATGTGTCTGAGATCATGTGATATGCCACCAAATGGAATATATTTTTGACACCTGAAAGTAATCTATTGTGCCAGTTGGGTAGCACAAGCTATATATGCAATCAAGATGTAGTTGTTTTTTAAACAGTATAAACCACTCCTTCCAGTATCAACTAGATCATGAAACTGTTTTGGTCCGTCATATTGTGAACAGATTTGAAATATTTTGAAAGAAGTTTTAATCTTTGTGATAGCCTTATCTGTCAAATACTGTTTTCAGAGTCCAACATACATATACATCAAATCCAAGAAATAACATGACATGAGCTTGCTCTGTTCATTATCAGCAAACACGAACAAAAATGATTCTAAAAATGTCAGCACTTGTAGTATTTGTCCAAAGTCCTATTTGGATTTGCATTTTTTGATGACAAAATGCAAGTGAAAGAGAAACAATGATGCTTGCACTAAAAGACAATGAGGGATCCCATAAAACTTTGAAACAGATTCCAGAAATTCTTGAAACATAGAAGAAGTTCCTTCATGATTTTGTTATAACATCCACATCAAAGCTCCTTAAAGTAATTGGCATGTCCAAAGACTTTCTTCAGATTGAGCCTAGTGAATAGAAACTACAATAATTACAGAAAAAAGCAGTTTGCTAACTCTGTTAAGGTTGTAAATGACCTTAACAAGTGTGGAGTTGCTCTAATACAAGGATTCAATACCTCAATAACAAGAAGACCAAAAACTTTGGTCTTCTTGTTATTGTGGTATTGAATCCTTGTAAAAGATTTAGCAGAAGAGATTCGGTGAACCAACAAAAGCTAGAGCCATAGAGTGTTCACAAATTGAATAAATTAAAGTATACATTTTTACACACAAAATAGTATTGTAGGAAACTACTGTGGAAATAGTTAATTTACATTTAATTACTTGAATTTAGTTGTTTCAGTGAATATTTTGTGATTGAAATATACATTTCTAATCAAAGATTTGATGAAAAAAATGTTTAATTTTTATGAATTTTTAAAAACATAGGATACTTTGAGCAAGTCCTGAATATGCATACATCTTCCTAGAACTTATACCATAATGTACTCTTATACTATTGTGCCTCACGAAATAATAGATTTGGAAGAGACTTCCTGACACTTTAATTTTTTATATATTTGTATATAAATGTGTATATGTGTATGTACCCTATATATTTGTATATAAATGTGTATATGTGTATGTGTATATATTATACTTATTATAACTCTATATTCTTTGATAGTTCCTCCAGCTGTTCTTGGTGTGGTTTATATGTTAGCTCGATCAAAATACTTCAAAGGGTATTCTGAAAGTGCAGAAAAAAGGTAAGTTTAAAAAGTTCCAGAGAGTGAAAAATTGTACTACTCTTAATACATAAATATGCTTATTAGGTAAATTGATATAAACTTTTAAGTTGAGTTCAATTTTATAAAGTTTGGTTGTTTTCAAATTCAATTTATTTTGCGTAAAGTTTCTAAAAAAAAAAAAGAAAAATTCTATACATTGATTATGGTGATTTTAACTTTATGCATTATATATGCCTAAATGTATGTTCTCTTTATATTATATATTGTTATATGTTGTTATATGTTATGATTATATATATGTTATGATATATGTTTTCTAAATTCTTTTCTCTCATTAGACTTCCTGGATTTAAAGTGTCAGTAATTGCTTTGGTCGGACTTAACATTTGTAGTTTATTGGGAGCAGTGCACTTTTTCTTTGTAAAATATACTGGCAACAAATTATTTTCATATTTTACATAAATGGTCATTAGAATGTCACAAATCAAAGCCAATGATCAAACCATATTGTAGTTTTTGATTACAAGTATTTTTAAATAGTTTTGCACTCTCTTTTCTCACATGAGCTGTAGCTGTTGTCAAGAATAAAAGTAGTTTGTATATTTTTCCTATTTTTTATTCATCACGTTTGTTGTAAGGAGAGTAAGCACATGCTATATTGCAGCTATTAATTTTATTATTAACCAAATAAAAGATAATAACAGTACTGTTTTAGTTGTTCTTTGTTATTATACAGTATTGAAAGAACATTTAAGCACACTCTTTGATTTTTAACATTCAGTAGAACATTTGATAAAAAGTCATATAAGATAAAAACTGTAAAAGGTTTTACAAAACTTTCTCTTGAAATGTTTTCTAATCATGTTAAGCTATAATTAAAAAAAAAAAATTATCAAACATTATAAAAAAGTATATATCAAACTAAAACAGGAAATATATTGAGCTTTATAAACTCATATAAAAAATAATTCTAAAGAAAGTGACAAAAAAGTTTGATCGCATGAATATTTGAACTTATTTCTAACAAAATTTTTTTTTTTTAAACTTTCAGTCAGTCTTTTTTTGAATAATCTTTATTTTAAGCCTGCATTTTTTATATTCACTTAACTCAATATAAATTCTTGATAAAGCCTGAAAAAATTATATAATAATAGCCTTTGTCAAATATTGAGCCTATTTCTCAATATTGTGGTAAAATCAGTAAAGCAATCAAATGGCAAATTATTGGTTTGAGCAAAGAAAGCAGTAAGAGTAAACAAGAAATAGGAAAAATTTTAGCGGTAAGCAAGTGTTGTGTAAGGAATATAATTAAAAATTATAACATGGCAGATGAGGTCAAAGAATCGCCAAGATCTGGTAGGTCTCAAAAGTTGACAAATAGAGACAAACACCATCTCTATAGAATGGCTAGACAAGATCCTACATTAAGTTGTAGAACTCCAGCTGATGAGTTTAATACAATATGTTTAAATTTAAGGTAATATAATATGTTTAAAAGTTAAGATAATTAGAAAAACCTTGCTTAAATTCAAAATAGGAACTTATGTAGCTGTTAGAAAACCTCTCCTAGCCATTAAAGACCAACTTAAGAGAAGAAAATGGTGCAAGAAACATTAGCCTTGGTCAGTTGAATATTGGACTAAAGTCATTTTTAGCAACAAATCTAATTTTGAGGTCTTGAACAGGAAAGGAAGAGTGTTCATTAAGAGATTGAGCTCAGAAAAATACAACCCTAGGTTTGTGGTACCAAGGCTGTAAGGCTGTGAAGGATCCATAAGCATCTGGAGTTGTTTCTTTTTTAAAGGAACAGGTCAAGGCAACATTTACACAGGTCAAGTTAATCAGTTTACTTATATTTCGACCTTGAAAGACTGCCTTTGTCATCAGCTACAAAATTTTATGGATGTGGCAAATACATCTTTCAAAAAGATGGAGCTTGCCAGTATATTTTATAAAGAGTTGCTCGCAAAAAAAATAAAAAAATGATGCCCTGTTGTGTCAGGTCACAAGATCTAAATCCAATCGAAAACATTCAGGCTTGGATAAATGCCTAAATGATCAAAAGTAAAATAACCTCAATGGAGCATTTAAAAGCAGTTTTAGTGGAAATCTGGAATTTAGTACCGATGGAACTTTGCATGAAGCTAGTTGAGTCAATGCCAAAATAGAGTGCAATCATGTTTAAAAGATATGGAGAATATTTTCATTGTTATAACTTTATTATTTTCATTATTATTATATATATCATTATTATATTGTATTTTTAAAAAATTTTTTTGCCTTAACTGTAGATATATTTACTAAATAAACAATGAAAAAAAAAGAATTAAAAAAATCTTTTATAGTTTTTTATTTTACGCGACTGTACATCTATCAAATGTTAAAATTTAACAAGTGCACTTAAACTTTCTTGCACTACTGTATTTCCCTCAAATCTTGCTTTGGTGGTCATATGCAGGAACTTTAAATCTTTTTAATATTTATTGACAATACAAAAATCTTTCTTTGTTTTTTATTTCTCATTTTAAATTTGTTTTTATACCTTAGAACCTTTAAGTATGAAATATGAAGTATTAAATATGAAATATGAACTAATAAGCATATAACATGAAGAATGAAGACAAGGAAAAAAAGTTTTAAAAATTATGTGCTTGAGAGTCTTTTATAATAAAAGTGAACCTTTTTTTAAAGTCTAACAATAAACAAACGTAATCATGAAATTTGATTGCTGAATGTAAGTGGTTGTAATTAATTGATGCAGTTGCAATACTAATAAGATATATTTATGCAAGTAATAAAATCAATTCTTTGTTTTAAAGTTAAAGGACTTTTTAGTTCATTCATGTCACAAGAAATTATTTATCAAGAAGATAATCAGAAATTCAAATGGCTGATCATGTTAATGTCGAGGTAACTTTTTAACATTTGTTTCAGAATATAACATAAGATATAATAAAAATAATGAAGGTATCTTTTAATTTTAGCGTTTTAATGGCAAGCTTTCACCCCATATTTATCAATCTTGGCAAAGTTAATGGAAAAATTGTATTTAGCTCAGCATCAGTGGCGTTGCTAATAGAATTGTCGAAGGTTAAAAATTTCTCATTAAATTAATATCATTTCTTTTTGTCTTCTTTAAAATTAAACATTTTTGTTAATTAAAGTTATAAAGTTTACTTTTGTTATTTATTTTGTGTAAGTTTAAACACTTAATTACTTTTAGTTATTCTTCTCTGTTACTATGTTGTTAAAAGATCATCTGTTCAAAAGAAATTTTACATTTCTACCAGTCAAAGTCATATTGCTATACTCTGTACCTGCAGCTTTGTACAGTATCAACAACAATCTTATAATACACATACAACTCTACATGGATCCTGGTTCCTTTCAAGTACTTCTGTTTTTGTTTTTTTTAATTTTATATAAGGAATCAGTTGTAATAGTTGATATACAACAAAATGTGCAATAATTACATTTATCCATTTAATGTGTTGTGTGAAGTTAATTCATATGTTTTTGCATATTAGGTTTTAAGTAACATGAAAATTGCAGCATCAGCAATCTTCTATAAAGTCATTATTAACAGGTTATACATTTGTATGTATGTATGTATGTATGTATGTATGTATGTATGTATGTATGTATGTATGTATGTATGTATGTATGTATGTATGTATGTATGTATGTATCTATGTATGTATGTATCTATGTATGTATGTATGTATGTATGTATGTATGTATGTATGTATGTATGTATGTATGTATGTATGTATGTATGTATGTATGTATGTATGTATCTATGTATGTATGTATGTATCTATGTATGTATCTATGTATATATATGGATCACTTTTCGTCTTTTTTTTTTTTGTGTGATTATGAATACTTAATTTATGCACTTTATACTAAGAGACCACTATGGAAATTGTTTTAAGAAACCATTTACAAAGGCACAGATTGTGCTTAAAAGGTATAAAGATAAATAATCCTTGATGGTAAAAAAACTACTTTCAGAAGGTTTGCAAAAATATTTGAGTTAACACGGTAACAAGGCAAGAAAAGAAATGTAGAGTTAGTTCTCTGAAATACAAATTTAATGCAATTAATAGTCTTGAAAAGATTACTATTTCTTGTTGTTTCTGAGGGATGCATAAGAAATGCTATAGTATGATACAAGGAAACTAGTAACTGGAAAGCCAAAAGAAGAAATGTGATTGGGAAAAAGTCAGAAAAAGAAAAGTGATAGTAATATTTTTCTGTAAGATTTAGCTGCAAGCTTTAATCATGGATCAAATAATCTTATTTTGTGTGTTACCATAAATTTTTATTTACTTTTGGTAAGAAATGTTGAACACTTACATAACCACTACAAGTTAAACAGTTGCAAAATATGTTGAAATGCAACTCAATCCTCAAGTTACCTACAGCAAAATATATGGAATTAAAAAGGAAAAAAAGAATATCTGAAAACAGCTACAAGTTTACAAAATCAAAAGGTTTTACCTTTTTTTTTCAAAAGCACCTAATGGAAGAAATAGACACTACAGCACTGGTTACTACAAGACACTACAGCACTGATTACTATCAATATCAGTTTTATTTTATCTGCAATCTTTGAAATAGATAATTCCTTTCCAAAATATCCCAAATAAGCAATATAGTTTCTGAAAAATTTTGGAGTGAGGAATCATCGTAAAAACAATATCAACTTTTAAGTATCAAAATGAAAATGTTTTTCAGCATTGAAATTGTTAAGTTAAGCATTGATTATTTTCTCTTTTTCTCTCCATCTAGTCAACCTATTTGTTAGCATTAACATAATAATTTGCCATAGCCATTTTTAAAGATGAATTGTATATATGTTTTGTGTATATGTTTTATGTGTATGTTTTGTGTACATGGTTGCTTAAAAACAGCCCAGTTCATCAATAGTATATTAGTTGGAAGTATAGTTTATATAAAGAATAAATTGAAACTTTTCATCTACTCAAGTTTTTAATATTCTCTGGACATAAATATTTTTACTATTCCTAATCTTAAGGCTTTTGCTATTCCTTCTTTGAGGCATTAACTGCTCAGTCTTGACCAAACAGCGCAAACATATTTGCAAGTAAAATGAGTTGCCATTTCTTTGAAAAACTTAAGGTTCATATATATATTAATATTATTTAAAAAACAAGTGCTGGAATCTGTACAATTTGGACTTTGCAGCAGTGTTTTTTTAAACACTGATTGCATTTGTCAAACTTGTTTAAACACAGAATGTATTTGGCAGTTCAAGAAGTACTACATAAAAAGCCTTCCTTAAACATTCACATGTTGAAACAAAGGTGAAGATGGCAGCAATGAATCTAACACTGAAATTAGTTTTCTTTGTGCTACCTTGAATGTAATTGTTCCCATCCTAAACTGAAAGTTTACTTAAAGCCTGTCACTATGAAGTTCAGAAATATTATCTAGTTATTTTAAAAACTTACAGTCAAAAATGATGTTCTTCAGGAAGAAATGAAGAAACAGCAAAGAAAAGAGGTTTTACTTATCCTTGATTTTGTAGAAGAAGGTGGAAAAGTTTACTTTTAATGAATATGTTTCCTCAAAGTCAATCAAAAAATATTTAAGGACATTTCTCCTCATTTGATTTGCAGTAATTTGATGAAATTGAAATTTTATTTGACATTTTTGCTGTTCTTGAACCAGTCAAATTCATAATTTAAAAGCTATTCTTATTGCTAAAAAAAAAACATTAATTTTATTGCTAAATGAACTTTTAAGTTTCTCATCAAAAAGACTAAAACAAAGAGAATTGTCACTAAGACAAAAATCTCACTAAAACAAAGAGAATTATCTCTGCATTGCAATCAGTGCAAGTTTAAGATGTTTTGAAGAAGTATTTATAGTTTGTCCAATACAGAATGCTGCATTATGTTTCCTTAAAGTACATTTTTAAATTCAAAAATAATTTTTTAAACCTTAATATGTTAATTAGATATAAAAATTTTTTCTAGTCTTTTATTTAAGAGGTTTTTTTAATTTTCTACTGATATTACTGGTAAATACCAGTAAATTTTGATTTTAGTTTAAAACTTGGTAAGCTATAGAGCTAAAAAGTCGAGTAAAACTTTGTTAACAGGTCACACTTCAGATTATATGCAGTTACTTGTTGATTTTTTTTTTCTGATAAAGTTTCTGATGTAAAAAAATTACATCAGAAACTTTATCAGATTATGTAAAATCTCTTTTGAGATTTTACATGATTTGATACAAGTTTCTGATGTAATTTTTTTTTCTGAAAGCCCAGATTGTGATGTTCCACTGTCAAATGCAGAATATTTCAAAAAATATTACTCTTTCAAATCTTTCTGATGTTCTCTTTTTAATAAATCTGAAAAGAATAAATTATTCTTGAAAAATTTCTGCTCAAAAAAACCCATAAAAGGGTTAACAGAGAAAGTTGAAATCTGTGCAATAAGTTAAATTTTTCTTTTTTTTTTTTTTTTATCATTATTGAAAATTTTTTATCATTATTGAAAGTCAACAAAAAAAAAATTAAAACTGATTTTTAAAAAATTGACCCATTTTAACAAGAGATGAGACTTAAATAGGTAATTGTTTATTTAAGTTAAAATAACAGTGAAAACATTTATTTACATATTTGTGCACAAATATATTATTGTCGATGACATTTTTTTAGAAGTTTTTTTTTTTACAAAGCCAGTGACCATACACAATGTTTCCACATGCTAACATATCACCAAATGTTTTTCTGCATTTCTTGCTTTTAACCACTTTTGAATGCTTTGGTTGCTAAGCATGATTATCACCTTTATCATTACTGTTAAATAAAAAATTTGGCTTTTGGTAACTCTATTTGCTTTTTCTGTAACTTTTAGTACCCTTATTTCTTTTTAACACTTGAGGCCTGCAGTTGCATGTTCTTCTGTCACACGTTGTGCAATAAATTTTTTTAAAATTTGTTTTCTTTGTTTTTTTTTAAAAATCCATTTGAAATGCATGTTTAAACTTTTTAGTGCATTTTTAATTTCCAATTTTGCCTGATTTAATCCCACTTAAAGTTGCCTGTATCATGTATTGGTGTAGATGATGTGGCTGGTGTAATTGTTATTGCAGATGGTTGATGTTATTGCAGGTGGTTGATGGTATTGCAGTTTTTAGTGTGAATTGAGAGTTAATATAATCTTCAATTTATCTTGATTTTGTTGTTTTTTGTTGTTTGTTTTTTTGGTAGGAAAATACCAGCATAATTAAATCCAGTTTTTGCATGCAAACAAGTGAAAGCTTTGCCACACTTTTTTAATAAAAGGGGGGGAAATTTTTCTTTATCCAAGTATAATAAATTATCTTTTTTGATACCTTAGCATGGCAGATCACTCTACACATATTTTGCAACCATAGCAACCTGCATCTAATGGTTGCAAAATATGTGTAAAGTGGTCTGGAAGGCATATTAAACATGTTTCTATCTTAACAAATCTTAAGTTAATTAAAGGTTATTTAATGGCCCATTAAGCTCAAAAAGTAACACATTTTCATTTTCAAAATTTTTAATTGATACTGTTACTTCAGTAAAAAATTTCATCACTAGAATTGAAATTTTATTTCATACAAATTCATATTAAACATTTTTCATCTCAAAACTTTACTATTATCAGGATGAAAACCCAAAATAAAAAAATGATAAATATTTTCAGACTATCTTTGACTATCTTTCTCATCCTAAAAAAAGCCAATGTTGACCAAAGACTTAAATTTGAGTTGGCTATAAAGAAAGAATGACTTGGTTACAAGGTCAATAAAAACATGTTATATTTAGAGATAATTTTGAAGAAGAGTTCTAGTAACATGATTCAAAAGAAAAAAATTTGATCTCAGATTCCTGGGATTAACAATACTGGGTATTAAGTGGTAGTGGCAGTATTAAGGAAGTTTAATACTGCTACTTAAAGAGTTTTTAATGCTTTATTGATAGAACAAATTGACTTTTTGTGAATAAAATTTTGTTATTATTTTTTTCATAACTGAATAAATTGCTTAATTAAAATATAAAAAATGTGTAGAACCTAGCTTACTGTATATCCAACTTTGATATCTTTAACTTCATTAAGGCATGTTACAAGCAAAAAATGGTTAGCAGTTTTTCTTCTATTTGTGGCTGGTCTATTGAACAGGTATGATAATTTTTTGAGAATAGTTTTTTTTGTGTTTGTGTTTTGTCGGATTTTTTAAAATGGTTTTTTAAATTTAAAATATAAAATTCCTTTTAGTCTGGGTGGGTTAAATATCGAAAAAAATTTATCTTTAAAAACAGTTTATGTAACAAAAATCGGTATCTGTTTGGTTTGTTTATACTCTGCTATTTCTGGATTTGCTGGTGTTTATACAGGTAAAAACTCTTTGTTTGATTTGGATTTAGATATTTCCTAATTTTTACTTTATTAACATCATGCAACCACAAAATCCCCAATAATTTTTGGTGCCATTTTAATTCTTTTTCATAGATGGTAGGGGATTTGATTTTTTTGATAAAAAAAAAAATTCTACAAAAAGTAGCTTTATATGGTTAATCATGAACATAATTTTACAGTGATTTTTAGGTTTTCACAAAATTTGTAGTGTAACGAAGGTGTAAATTTTATAAAATCAACCCCTAGTGTACGAAAAATAAACTTTTTTATTTCTTATTGATTTTCAAAAGTTTATAATATTTGCTCTATGATCAGAATGATGTGCGTCAAAAAAAAAAAAAGTATCTGAGATGAAACATCATTTTTCTGCATGAATATAGAATTACACTCTCCAATCTTTATTCTTTTATAATTAATAATAAAATATAAAAAATCATTAACACTTGCGATAAGTTTGTAAAGTTACATAATTTTTGGCCTTTTTTGTGTTTACTTACAAGCACTGTTGTCTGTAGTTTTTTTAAAATGGGCTTCGAAAAAAAGTTCCTTAGAAGTTTACATAATTAAGTTTACTAAATTAGATAAATGGAATACTTTGACAAGTTGACAATACCGAAGTTGAATTAATGTAATGTACACAGTTCACTATCGGTAGCGGCGCGCTGCGTGCTTTTAACGGGAGAATGGTGGAGCTTAAATGATCTTGGTTGATCTCAAAATAAACTCCAATCTGCCTCAAATTTGTAGCACGTGCTACTTAGATGAGGTGGAACAAATTTAAATTAATTAAAGCTGGCTCTGAATAAGTTTGGTTAATGGGTCACCCTTCTATATATATATTTAATACTATTTCGTTGTTTGATATTTGCTTTTCTTAACAGAGGCTGTTTTAAAGACTTACAGCAATGTATGTTTAATTTACCATATGTGTTTTTATTTAATATTTTTGTTGTTTTAGATATGGTTAGTTGTATGATACTTGTTAAAGTAACTTTGTTGCGATTTGATTTAGACATCCATCCATGTACAAAACTCAATTTTATATTTGTATGGTGTACTTTTGAATGGATTAGTTTACATTTCTATGAATGAATCATTAAATGGTATGTTTTGTTTTGTCATCCATAATGGCCGATTGAGGCTTCTTAAAAAGATAGGATAAACTATTTGTTCGTATAGTTGGGTTTCTTAACATATTAAAATAGTAATAAACAATGGTTTCACATTACAGACACTGTTGTTAGTACTAAACGCTAAACTAGAATCGAACAGGCAATGTATAAAATTTTTTTCCACAGCAGCAGTTTCAAAATACCTTAAATCTCTCACGAAGTATCTATAAATAAAGTCATAACATCTTTTATCAAAATTATTGCTTCTCGCCTACCTTAATATTTTCTCACACCTACCTTGCTAATGTTTTTTGTTTTTAAATTTTATCCTCGTAACTTCGGCTCAAAGTTATAAGATTTCTGTGCTACGTTTTTTTTTTGTTTAGATTTTTTTAACGGATTTTCTTTGTGGATTTGGTTCATAGTTTTAACTCAGGTATTTATTGAAGATATATTGTTATATGTAAATTAAATTTTAGCTGATTTTTTCGTTTGGTTATAAAGCAGTGGTGTTTGACTCGCGCATTTTCGTGTAATTTGGTCAATGGAAATTATGGGATTTCTGGTACAGCCAAATTTGTAAACAATAATACTTTTACAAAGACATCACGTTTTGTTTAGTTTAAAACCAAATGCTTTGTTTCGACAGCGCTAATCAAACTGAAATATATTATATGATATAAGCATAGTAGAATATAAATAACTTTTTACACTGTTAAGTTTGTTACTTATTTTGAATAATAAAAATAGCATTATGTTTAACGTAAGTAAACGTAATAGTTATGTTGGCTTTTTATTATTAAAAAAAAAATACAGTATATAATTAACTTATAAGTTTTATTGAATTATGCATTAGTACAGTAATAACACTGTTTCTGGATATGCACGTTTCAGTTTTTAACTATCCTCTACAGTATGCTAGAAGGTTTATAACATGACAGTATGGTAGACAGCTATTTGGTTTTAACTTTTCATAGATGTTTTTTTATACAAGCATAAGTTTAAGCTTTAGTAAAGTTCTTTGTAAATTTTTTGAAGTTTTAACATTTTGTTAAGTAGTCCAAGATTTTTGTACAACTGCTGTATGAATTGTTTACTGAGCTCTGTTAGTATAAAACAACTTAGACGATCCTTCTAGTATTGATATGTTTTAATGTTAATTATATTTTGATTCTGTAATATGATATCAAAATAAAAAGTATTTCCAAACTAGTTACAAAATGGTTGAATTAAGTTTGGATTAACTAATGGAAAATGAATTAATCATAGAAATTCATTATTTCAATTAAGTTTCTTCCAACTAAGTGTATTAACTTATGAATAACATAAGCCATTTTTTAGGGCGTTTTTTTGGTTACGTGGAGTTATGTTGCGATTGTAAAACTTGACATAATAAATCCGCATCTCAACAAAATTGTGGATCAGTTTTCTTTCCAAATGAAATGCATTTTCAGGATGAAGATTACAAAATGAAACTAAATTTACAGTTTTTTTTGATCGCTTCAATTAGTTCCTGCTACATTTTTGCATGCACATATTTTTTTGATGCACATAAGAAAAATGGCTTCCATAGCTTGTTCAGCTTCATACAAAGAAGAATTTGGTTGTAAATAAATTATTCTTGCTTCACATTTCTTGATACTGATAAACTCTTCATAAAGATTAACAGAGAGTTCAGAAGATGGCTGAGACAAAAACGTTTCTGCATAATTGACATAAAGAAACTTTTTGAATTAGCCAACCAACAAGATAACAACTTTTTTAAACAAAAGTTTGCTTAACTATTTTTTTTTTTGGTTGTAACAAAGAGTTACGCAAACTTTTGGGCCAAAAAAGGTCAAAAGTTGTCTACCATGCAGTTATGTTATTAACCTTCTAGCATATTGAAGAGGGTAATTTATGATTGAAACGTTTATATTTTAAACAGTTAATAGTATAAATCATTATATAAAACTTGAATCTTCTTAACTATCCTAACTTTCCCTAAAAATTTCTTAACTAAGAAAAGTCGTGACCAAACCTTTTATCTTTTGCAAATCGAAAAAATTGCACATTTTTATCGACATTTTTCACTCGTTTATGCTGGCAAAATCTGGCGGACATAGGTAATCTATAATACATTTAGTTTACCAAAACGTAAATGCAAACAAAAGTCAATTGAAAATGACAATATCATCCAATTACACAATATAATATACACGTTTATAGATATTCTCTCTGGCTTTTGTTTACAATCTAGCTGTACTACACATCCCAGAAGCCTTTGCGTCACAGATTACACGACTTTAATGCCGATTATGCTGAGTCGCACACCCTTGTTATAGAGGTTTAGATTGGTATAGAGCTTCTAAATTTTTACTGCTTTTATTTATTTTCATTTGGTTTACATATAATCTTCTCTTTTATTTCTTATGTCTAATATTTTTTATATTTGATAGGCAGCAAACGGAATCATAATATCTTATATTTTGAAACATTCCAGTACTATCGTCCGACTTTTTATTTCTGCTTCTTCAACGGTTTTAACGCCATTTTTGTCTCATTTTATTTTTAATGTTGCACTAAATTTCTATTTTTTAGGCTCAATAATAATTGTTCTTTTTGCTTTGTGTTTGCATTTTATTTAAAAAGATATAAATATTAATAATTATTAACTATTACAATTATTAAATATTAATAATTACAAGTAAGGTTTCTTAAATGGTTTTATATTCCAAGTGTGTTAACGAAATTGTCAAAAAGAATGTATCGTCTCCTTCCCTCCCTGTCCTCTCCTTTCTTCTCTTCCTCAAAGATTTTAGTAACAATGTGAATAAAAGCTTATGCTAAAAAGTATGCAAGTTAGGATAGAAAATTCTAAGTGAAATTTCATTTTTTTTTTTTTTTTTGTAATTTATAAGATGATTGGTTTTTTGTGTGCATGTTTTAGTTTCTAAAACATGGAAATAAATATAAATTTGAAATTTTTTTTTTTTTTTTCGGTGTATGAAACGTTAATATCTGTAACCTAAATGAGCGCACTAAAGAACCATAAAGTCAAGCAAACTAAAATTAAAATGCTCACAAGTATTTTGTGTAACAGACAATATGAAGTAAAATAATGTAGTATTAACATTGACGCTCCTATTCGTAAAACCAGTTTATTATGTTTGTTTTGTTCTGATGAGTTATGACAAGGTGCTCATCTCCAATTCTAATGAATTTTTTTAAAAAAGTTTTTATATCACAAAAATGTGTCTGTTGTAATCTATTTAAAATTAACACTTTGAAAAAAAATCTACCACATTGGAGCTGCAAATATTGAATGCCTCTCGAGATGGCCAGTTTTTCTGCTTTACAGCGAAGACTATCCGCCCAACTATTCTATTGGCACAAGAAGCAAGGATATTTTGTATAGCTCCCTTGCATCCCCAGTAAAACGCACACAACTTGAAATAAAGGATTAATCCATAAATACGTTAAATGTAAAATTGTATTTAGCCCTAACCTCATGAACCTTCAAAATCCTTAGGGTTGTTGAAAGAGTACAACTTGTAGTTTAAAAAAACCGTGAAATCAGGCATTAAAGTATGTTAGAGAAAATTGCATTTAAGATTAAACCAAAAAAAGGTTTTTTTTAGGGCCCTAATAACAACTCAGTTTTGTGTTTTTACAGCATATTTATTGATTTGTTTTCTTTAAGTATGTCAAAGACACTGTTTATTAATTTTTTTACAAAGATGTTTTAACATTTTACATAACAGGTATTTAATAAACATCAATTTAAGAAAAAATTCTTTTTAGTTTGGAAGGGTTAAAAGCATCACGTTTTGAGAGGCTAGTAGCAATAATTTTCTGTTGAAGTTCTTTATTTGATTACAATTTATAAATAATTGGCATATGAGTAAAATAAGTGGATGTTTTACACATGTTTGGCATTGAAGTCTGCTAAACATTGTGTTTTAGTCTTGTTCTATAATTTGGATTTGTGGAGTCAAATTTGAAAAAATCCCAATAAACTTGAAAAGTGCGGTGAAGAGCGTCAGTAGCATGTTCACTGTAAATTCCGAGTGAACATCCTCCTCTCTGAATGAAGTGCTTAACATGATAAAAAACAGCATGAACTTTTGAGGTTGTATTGAGATTGACTGAAAGAAATGATGCTTTGAATTCTTGAATTTTTTCCTGAAAGTCGGGACACAATCTGTTTCCAAAACAGGATTTAACAACTTTGTTAAACTTTTTCAAAATGTCATTGGAATGGCTTTGTGTGCTGAGAGACTTTCAGCTAAGCATGGGAATTTCGGCCTTCGAAATCGACGAAATTAAACGAAATTCGTGTTTCAATTTCGTATCGAAATTTATATTGAATTTCGAAAGACGAAATTTTTAAACATTACAAATTCACGAATTTCGAAATTAAAACTTATGTTTAATTTCGTGTCAATTTCGTTACTTTCAATGACCCGAAATTATACGAAATTTTTTCGCGAAATTAAACAATCCAAAAAATCGAAATTTCGTTCTCAATTTCGATCCGAAATTGAAACACGAATTTCGTTTAATTTCGTCGATTTCGAAGGCCGAAATTCCCATGCTTACTTTCAGCACACCGAAGAAGTTCATCGGATTTTTTCAAAGTTTTTTGCCAATCAGGACCATTGAAATATCCACCATGGTAATACTAAGGATTAATGTGATGGTTTGTCAGCCATTCATTTAAAGAATCCAATACATTCTTAATATATTACAGAATGTAGCTGACAGCATCAATCATCAGGTGCAGTTTCATATGAGGAATAATGTCAATCACAAAATAGGTAATTGTAAGCTTTTTTGATTAATCCAATTGTTCTTAGGGACCTTGTTAGATGCATATTTTAGGACCTGATGTTGTACTAACAGTATGGATGCATGCTAGATGTTTGCAAGTTTTATGTCATATGACAAAACAAATTGTAGCTCATCTGGATGCACAAGATCCATCCAAATTTTGACATTGTTATAAGGTTTAGGCAAATTGCAACCAGCAAATGTTGATTGACACCGAAAACTTTAGATCAGTTTTGGTAAGAATATTGAGAATATTGATGTTACTGATTCAGAAGTGTCTGAGCTCATGATTCCTAAACTCACCTTTAAAAATCCTCCACCTCCATCAATGTCCATTTTTGTAATGTGATTCAATGGAATGCTCAGAATTTTTTCATAGACCAATTTCTCAACATTTTCTCATAGACCTCTCTGATATTTTTGCAGTAAGCCATTGTTTTTAAAGACTTAGTTCCTTTCTCTGATACAAACATCAACACGATGTGATTTCAAAATCATCAACTAATTTTTGTAATTTTTCACGAAAATCAGTTTCAACTAGTTTTTTGCCATTAATGTTATTTAAAGTGGATGCCAGCTTAAACATTGTTAGACAAATCAGTATCGACCTGAACTTGCACCATATATTCAGCTTTAATGGTTGAACTTTCCCTACTACTTTCAGCTGTTTTTGATGATCCTAAAAAAGAACAACAACAAAAAAAATAATCAAAGAAGAAAACATTAAAAACAATTTAAGGTGATACAAAACGTTTGGTAATAAATTAGAATTGTACCTAATTGGGCTGGAAAACAATTTCTACCAGAAGCTTGGCGGAAATAAATTGTTCCCTTTGGAGAAGCTGGAGCTGTACAGAGAACATATTTGGCAATAGTTTCAGAAGTCACCTGATTTTTCGATGCTAATTCAAATATATTTTGCTGAAATGTTGATTTTTAATGGGAATGAAGCTTTTCTTTGCTGACACTAGCCAGACAGCTTGAAAAAGGTTTCCCTACTTTTGGTAGTTCTTTTTTTTTTTTTTTTTGCCTGAATTTTTTGTTATAGTGATTGGATGAAAAGCTTTTCCTTTAACTCTTGCTACGCCGCAAATTAGACACTCGCTAATGGTAGTTGCCCGTGTTTCTTTGGATAGATTCAAAAGTCTTTGGATAGACTCAAAATCAAAAAGCTCTGGTAGTGGAGCAGAATGCCTCTCGCTTAGCTTTCTGATCTGTAACTTTTATAAACACCTTTTGGGACACCAGCATCTTCAAAATCAATTTTTTTTTTCGAAACTTCTACTGCTTTTTGCTTAACAAATTCAGTTAATTCACATTGAGTCTTTTTAAAATAAACAAAGCAGAGAACTCTTCGGTTTTCTTCATGGTTTCTTGTTAGAGTCATTTTGATAAATGATGCCTTTTTGTTCAAAACTCATAAATGTATACCTTAAAATGCAAAGTACTCTTATCACCTAGTTAATCCTCTAAAATTACTGCCAGATTGATTATATACTTTCCCTAATTCTTAAATAAAAATTATAATACAATTAGATTGAATCTACAGCACAATAAATTTCTAAAAAAATGATTAATTTAAAAATTGCATGTTATAAAAATGCAAAGCTGAGTTTTTATTTTGACAATAAAACCACCTTATTTTCAGTGAAACTTTAAATGAAATTTTCTCTGGTTTTATGCCGATTTACATTTTTGTAAACTACAAGTTGTACTCTTTCAACAACCCAAAGGATTTTTTAAGGGTCATGAGGTTAGGGCTAAATACAATTTTGGGGAACAGTGTAGTAAGTTAAAATGTTAAACTGTCTGTATGCACATTGACTTACATTGTTTTTAAGATTTTTTTTTTTTTAGTTTAGACAATTTTCACCATATCTGTTCATATATATTATATATGTTTCTACTTATTATGTTTCTGCCATGGATATTTGAAAAAAAAAATAATCCTTGAAATATTTAACAGTTTGAATGTACTAAGCAACACGTCGACAAACTGTTGCAAAAGGAATACTATCTCATTTCTGAAAAGTTACCCAGGGGTGGTAAAAATGCTTTCAAAGGAAAGTTTTGTAATGACCAGGAAAAACATATGTATAGTGTTTTATCTTTAGATCACCACATATTCGCCAATGCTGGTTGGAGTACTTGATTATATTAACCATTATTTTCATATACTTGTAGCTTTCTGTTAACTTAACTGAATGACCACTAGGTACATATGCTGTGTTATTGCCACTATATAAGAGCCTTTAGGCTTCTGCTTGAGTCATCAATATAGAGCACCCATTTGCATGGTTGGTAAGAAGCGCCAAATGCCTCAATTAAGTCTTTTACATTATTGAAATACAAAATAGCTAGAAAAATCGACTGCAAAAAATCTTCGAAATTTTTCTTTATTTCTAATCCAAAAGTATGTAGTTTCTTTGGAAAGGATGTTGCTCCAACTAAGACGGGAAGCTGGTTCTTCTTACTGACAACTGAAAAACAATTTCACAGAATTGATATATATTTTTTATACACTCAACTTTTTTAAGTAATTGTAACCTTACCTTGAAGATTGGTCTTGAAAAAATTGTAACATGCTCCTTGTCTTCTCTTCATACCATTGGTGCACCAAATGTTCGACAGTTTGTTTTGCCCTTACTCTAGCACCTTTAGGCTACCATGCTACCACACAGACATTGCAGCACATATGTGGGGTAAAGGTTTTATCTTGATTGCTCAGCCTTATTCCAAAACGTGCATGGTAAAAGGGACTTTACTAATGAAGTCATGGTGCACTAAAAGTTACCTTCCCACTTCCCACAAAATTTATACTTGTTAGGACTGCACATTTATTCATTTTTTATAAAATATAAATTATTTAGCCGATTGATGTAAAAAAAAAATTAAAAATAATAAACAAGGCTTTGAAACTATACTTTAAATACTATTTAAAGGTATACGAATACAAAACCAGTTCTGCTAACCGGTACCTGGAGACGAGCAAGTGCTACAAAACCACTCGCGTTCGCAGTGAAATGGACATGGCGATCTCTAATACGATCTAGAGAGCTCAGTCTGTATCTCAAAAAATAGACCTAATTTAGTAATTATGATTGCTTGATTCGGATTTAGAAGGAAAAGTTCATTAAGAACTACCTTAGAAACCCAAGGAAAATTCTTAATGCAGTCCAATATTATTAATGATTATAACTAAGTTTTAGTTCATTATTAATTTTGTAAATATTTTTATATTTCAAAATTCTTATTTGATAAAAATTGTATGGTTGAATAGTATTAGATATTGTGAGGGCGGTGGTTTTTTAATTATTTTTATTGTTATATTATGTTTTCTTCTTTTGCAGTAAAGGCGAAGGGGAATGGGAAGGGGAAGGGGAAGTTTGGGTTTAGTGTTATTGTTGGATTAGGTATATGGAGGTTGGGAGCTAGGTTGATGGTCTGGGGAGTATTTGGTTAGGAAAGGGCTAGGTTTGGGTTGTGAGAAGGTATATGGAGGTTGGAAACAAGGTTGGGGGGTTTTATTAAATGTTTTCTATGTTCGGTCCCTCAGGTAATATATTACGGCGCGGCTATGGTAAGGTGCGCGTTTAGAGCATCATACTTTTTTTAATAACAATATTTAACGCATATAGTAATAACAATAATATTAATAATCGAAATGCAAACAAAAATACTTACTACTGCTTCTTCTTCTCTTACTTACTTTTCTTAACAAATATTCTCAAATATTCTCATCAATATATATATTCTCTTAATATTAACTCATGCAAATATCAATAAATCAATACAGATAATAACACTTATTTAAAGTTACTCAAATATCTTTTCTTACCAATTCTTCTTTTAAAATCTTCATAAATTCTTCTCATAAAATTCTCTTTGAATCTTTAAAATCCTTTTCTCATAAATTCCTCTTTTAAGTTTCTTAAAATCTTCTTTTTAAATCTCTTTAAACTCTTTTCTCTTTAAATCTCTTAAAATCTCTTTTAAAACTCTTTTCTTATAAAATCTTCTTTTAAAACTCCTTTAAAACTCTTTTCTCATAAAATCTTCTTTTCAATCTCTTTTAAATCTCTTTTTCCTTCCCTCTCTCTCCTCTTTTCTTTTTAGCTTTTTATAGTTTTTGGTTGTTTATCGTTTTGCAACTTATTCATCATTTATTTATATGACAGGCTGAATAAGTTTTCCGCGTGTACGTCTTTTCTTGGTTGTTGTTATTTTTTTTACTTTCTCTTTTCGCTATATCGTTTATTCATATGACAAATTCAATAAGTCTCCGTGTGTACGTCTTTTCTTGGTTGTTGTTATTTTTATTCATATGACAAATTCAATGAGTCTCCGTGCGTACGTCTTTTCTTGGTTGACTCACTCTTTTCTTCGTTCCAATGTTAAAATTGAAAACATTATCATTTTCCCTCCTCACAATATAAAATTTTGCTCTATTAATTAAAGATACAATTGCAGCTATGTTGTCATGTTCTTGGGAACTAAACCACAGTGTGGTAATGTAGCTTTTTCGCGACAAACACATTGATAAATCACAATAATCTTCTCCCCCCAAAAAAATCTACCATTACAAATTTTCTCATTCATTTATACCGTTTACTTTTTCAAAACTATCCCTAAAAAATCGTCATATAAAGCCGCTAACACATATTTACATTTTATTGGTTTTCACTGGTAAAAACTACTAAGATTATTAGCTCCGTTATCACCTCTTCGTCGTGGGCAAGAAATGGTCGAAGAGGGCTAGAACTTCGCTCCAGTCATAAGCACCCTGAACATGGAGTCCGGGGTAGTCTAAACCTGGTCTAAAACCTTCCCAGGGAAAAATTACATCTGTGTGCAAAATTTGGTGAGGATCGGACCAAAACTGTGGATTTGTATAAAAAACACACTCACATACAAACTTTGGTCTTTATTTATTAGATATTTATTTTATTCAAAGTAAAAATACAGTTCTTAAAACGAACAGGATGGTTTGTTAAAAACTTTAAATATTACTAAAACTAAATTTGCAATTTTTCTGTCGGCTTTCCGTAAACTAAATTAGGAGAGTTCTTTTCGAATTTTGTCTAGTTTTCAACAAGCTTGTCTAATGTGTCGAACGCAAACGACACAATGTCGGGACCGCGATAGTTTTCGCGTCATCTTTGCGCTTCTAAGGCTTGTCTTTCAGCGACTACAGGTATTTTCCGGCAATTACCTAGGTTTTCAAAGATTCGATAACACTGTTTTTCTTGTTTAGCACTGGTTTTGATTTTTATTTGAGTCGATGTTATTTGTCAATACGAAATTGCTCGTTATTCAGTTGTTAGGGTAAGGTTGCTAATATTGTACCGATGGCTATATTGTACTTTTAACATAACTCATTATTTTTACAACTCACAAGAAATTTTTTAACTTATTTTTTATCTTTGCTGAATAAAATTAAGTAGTCAACTGTTTGTTTTTTTTTTGTCATCCGACTGCATTAAGGCCAGAGTAAGCTCTTGTTGGTTTGTTATTGGAGATTTCTTATTTTAGGTTTTTATGGCCAAGCGTATTTCACTAAAAAAAGCAGAAGATATGATTTGTTCAGTGTACTTATGTTAAAGCATAATTTATCTAAATTCAAAATAAATACCTAGAACTTAAAATATCTTATCTTTAGTTGTCAAATTTTTTAATTAACTGAATGTCAGATTAGTTGCGTAAATTGTACCTTAAGGCATGTCTTAAATTGTACCGACGCAACCATTCTGACAGCTAAAAAACGCGTGTAAAGTTTAACAAAACCCTTTTGAGATTTCAATTAGAGAAATATCCATACTTACAGTACAAACTTCACCACTTAAACAAAAAAATAAAAATTTTAGTATTACTCTTGTATTGACAAGCAGTCCTTAAAAAGATGCACTCTAGTTCAGTTTTACCAATATGTCAAGGCTGGTGTCATTATGGCTGTGCAGGTGTTAATCAAAAACAGACACAATATATCTGAAACTTTTGCCAAAAATAATGTTTTTATGTATTTTATTTTACAATATTTAGTGTGGTTGTTTTTAAAACAGATATAGTATATATTGTTTTACATTATTTAGTATAACTTTCTTTAATACCTACCTTCCTCCTCTATTCTAATCTTAGCTAAGCCATTGGTAAACATACAATTTAAATAAAAATTGTACCATATGTGGTGAAACCTGTTTTCGGCATTTTCCAGAAGAAAAAAAAATTCAAGTTGCATAGAGTTTGTTAAATAAAAAACTTCATTTCATTATATTATGGGGAGTTAGGTGTTATGTTATGTTATATCAGAATATTTCCAATTGCTGATTCTATAAAAACCATTCCTTTTAATCAGTTCTTTAAATCCCTTAAATCTAAAATCATAAAATATTTGCAAAGCTGTAAAGTAATTGAAATCAAGAAAGTGGTACAATATTGGATTACAATGCTACAATTAAGGATCTAGTTTCCTTAATTGTACTCTTAGCGCTATTTTTTAAATTTGATTCTTCGAGACTTAACGCTTTTTAAATTTTGAGTTTTTTTAACATCTTTACAACAAACAATCCCTAAATTATGAAATCCTATTGAAAATCCATGTTTTCACTCAGTAGATTACCTACATTTTTTAGTTTTGTCTTAGGGGGTACAATATTGGCAACCTTACCCTATTTCAAATTAGCCTCCGACTCATTTTCCTTATCCATCAATTTTTATTTGTAGAAGTAAAACAGTTTACTGCTAACGAAGCTTCCTTTTCAGAATTAGCTTTATCTAATACTGAAAAGGAAGCTTCCTTTCTTTATTTAACCGGTGTTTTAGTTTGGCTTTCAGCTTTTTCTTTGATTGACTCGCATGAAGCATCCTTTTCTTTACCACATGGTGGACCACTGTACGATACATGTAAACTAAGTCAGAGTTTGGAATATTTCTGATTTTAAAAAACGAACTTTGAATAAATATTAACTCTTGAATAAAAATTCGAATTGCGAAAAAAGTGTATTTACTATACAAAAAATAAATATACAACGATTTTCTTTTAATTTACATCATTAGGCCGCCTTCTCGCATGCAATAAAACAAGAATAAATTAACCAGCGAACGAGGCGGTATTACCTTACAAAAACCAGCAACGATTACTGTTAACAAGGCTCTTTACTAATGGGTAATCTAGCTACATTTTTTGGGAATAAGGTAAATACGGATATGCAGTGTACTTATAATAGAAACCAAGATAAAGAAAGAAATTGTTCAGCACCTGGTCAACTTAAAAATTACGTCATCATAAGCCATTATTTATGACAAGCAGTAAAGCATTGCATTTATAAATTATTACTAATTTAAAATATAACTTCAATTTTCAAGACCTAAACTATTGGGGGTTACGATTACGTCATGCCAGAGAACTGAGACTGAGAGTTCGTAGAGTAAGAAACGGACGGCGTCGAAGTCAACAGAGTACTTTCGCGAACTTCTGCAAGGAAGCTAAACAATAACGATAATAATGTTGATTATAATTCTTTAAAGAAAACATACTATTTTTTTAGATTCAAGAAACGAAAAAACGGATGTTACAATATACGAGTATTAGGGTGACCCTTATCTTTAAACTTTTTAACAGTTCAGCTCTCTTGTTCCAATAAAGAAAACAAAAACAATGATCTGCGGAAAATTTATCTCGACCGGAAAAATAGGAGGTGATCCTCATTGGTTTTGAATGTTTTGCTGGGTTAATGTTTTAAAGGATCATCATCATTAATATTATTGTTGATATTACTATTATTATTATTATTAATATTATTATTATTATTATTATTATTATTATTATTATTATTATTATT
The DNA here is from genome assembly GCF_058129835.1 of Hydra viridissima. Classification (NCBI taxonomy): domain Eukaryota; kingdom Metazoa; phylum Cnidaria; class Hydrozoa; order Anthoathecata; family Hydridae; genus Hydra; species Hydra viridissima. The sequence continues at coordinate 10,806,038 of NW_028324300.1, forward strand.
ATTATTATTATTATTATTATTATTATTATTATTATTGTCATCATCATCGTCATCGTCGTCATCATCATCATCATCATCATCATCATCATCATCATCATCATCATCATCATCATCATCATCATCATCATCATCATCATCATCATCATCATCATCATCATCATCATCATCATCATCATCATCATCATCATCATCATCATCATCATCATCATCATCATCATCATCATCATCATCATCATCATCATCATCATCATCATCATCATCATCATCATCATCATCATCATCATCATCATCATCATCATCATCATCATCATCATCATCATCATCATCATCATCATCATCATCATCATCATCATCATCATCATCATCATCATCATCATCATCATCATCATAGTTATCATCTTTTATATTGTTACAGTTGTTGCTATTGTTGTTATTACTGTTGTTTACTTGAAAATGCGATTGACATTGAAGAGAGGTGTCAAACTCATTTAGGATTACAATAACATTCTCCTTAAAGATGAAACTTAGAAAAAATTTGTCTTAGTCAATTTGTCGCCGAGATAGTAAAAAAACACCCAACTGTTATTTAAGACTCCTTTCGCAAAAAATAATTTTCAATCTTCGTTCATTCGCAATATGCTTTGATTCTACAGAAATTACTTTTCTTATAGAAGCTGTAGTTAAAAACCTAATTATTTTAAAAAGTTATTCTAGGAAGTATTCGAATTAACTTTTGAGTAATTTAATTCAGAATACTTTTAAACTATTCTGGGAAGTGTCCACATAAATTTCGTGAATCTTGTTTCATTTAACAACTTTTTGTTGTTAAATGAAACAAGATTCACAGGTAGAATCAACAAAATATTACCTTTCAGAAAACTACTTTTAGCTAAGGCTACCCTATTTTGCATAGATGGATTATTATATATAGAATATAAGCAATACCTTTCCACATTATGCACCGTGCTTCCCCCTAAGAGGACACGAACACCAGGATTATTGCGATTTGTTTCGTATACTGTGATACTTTCTTCATAGGTGCACCCACCCACCATAAAAATTATAATATCTTGAAGTCTAAATACATTTTCAAGTACCACCTTTAATACACGAGTAAAATAAATAACAACGATTTTCTAAAATAAATTCTGAAGCAGCAGAAGTCTTAAGATAAATAAAAAGTTTTTTTTTTTTAATTACCTGTCTCTTATGATGTCTTTACCAAGGTAAGGATATTGTTTTTCTGCTAATTTCCCTTTGATTAGATCGTCGAGAATTTCATGAATCAAAGGTTTATGTTGAGTGTAAATATTTTCTACCCCCTTAAATATGACGAGTATTAAAACTGTAAACTTCAATTGAAAATTTTTTTTTAAAAAAAAAACTTATTTTTTTGTAAAAAGAAAAAAAAGTTAAAACCTTTAAGCCTTTGATAAACTTCTTGGTCATCGCCAGAGCGTTCTTGTTCTGCCCAAAGACATCACTACCCCGTACGGTTGCTCCACAATATTCAATTACGTTTAATACTAGCTATGAGTAGTGAAAATGTTTAAACATACCCGAAAACTACCAAAATAAAAATCTTCACAAAATTTCAAAAATCATTTTCACAAAGATTACTTTAACAAGCTGATCATCAGCGCCCCTCTTTTGCAGATCGTTCCGCAAACCTTTTATGTCATTGTTCGATGTTCTCTCATAACGTAGAGTGTACAACAAAACCAAACGCACTGCATCTATGTGACGAACTTTTGGGTTTGAAAGGAGTTTTCGCACATTCTAGAAGCAGAACATAAGATACTAGCAATTTTTAAACGTTTTTTAGCAAAATCTTTTCCCTTGAAATCATTACAAAGTGTTGATTAAAGGTTTTTGTAATAACTTCATTAACATAAATTTTCATTACTCTAGTGCACGCATACACGTTTATGTAAATTTATATACAAAGTTGACTTGGAAATACTTGCAATACATTCTCTGAGAAAGAAAAAACATGTATTTGGTTATTTTAATTTACAATTTCACATGTGGATTTAAAAATTGTTAAGTCTGGTGTAAAAATTCTTTAAGTCGCTTACTTTTACAATATATGTCGATTGATGGAGAATTATTCAAATACACCAGTTAATTTTATGAGCAAAGGATTTTATGAAAGTAAAAAAGATACAAATTAGTTTTGATTTTATTTCTGACAATATTTCTCTGGTCTAGCTACACTAATACATTATAGCTGGATTGCCCTTGTTATAAAACACCTATTTTATTATTTATATTTTCAGTTTAAACTGCTATTTTTCTATATTATCATATGGAGTACATTGCCTTTAGGTATCTTTTGATCTAATTTGTTCTTATTTAAGTAAAAATACAAATAATCAACCTACCTGTAAGTGCAAAGCATGATCAGATCTACAGGCAATGTCTTGCTCCAGTTCAGAGACTTCAAGCAGACAGTGATCACTTACTAGCCTTGAAAGTTCACTTACAACAGTAACATGTTTTGAAACAGTTCCTGACATCTTGCGAAATTGCGGGTAGTTTTCAACAAATGCCTAGACATTCAAAATAACTATTTTTCGATAAAATCTCCATAAAACCTGTACTGCTTCAGTTTCTATCCTGAACAAATTCTAATTCAGGTTATACCTCAGCCTTTGCCTTTATACCCTAAGGTAGTTCATTTTTTTTGCCTGAGTATTTTAGGCAGAAAAACTAGTTTAGAATTAGGCACTTTACCGGAAGCTTTACCTGTAACAATTTGGTACAGAAGTAGTTCAGATAAATTGCTTAAATCTTGTTTTAGTGTTAACAGATTCAAAAATATATATTATTAGAAAAAGATGATATTCATTATCAGAAAAAGAATAGGCAAGGAAGATTATCAGATTTCACATTAACAAAAAAGATAAGAGGAAAAAGTGTTTATTTTATAGGTCTACTGAAAACTTATAGTATCTCTAACTAAAGGTAAAACGCCAGTTCTTTTTAAAAAAGGGAATAAAATAAGAAAAGAAATAATGCTTATAATTCTCCAGTTTATAAAATGTAAAACTATTATAACCTTCATATCAGCAATCGACTCAAGCTTCTGATTACTTTTAGCATTAACTTGGAATTCATCCATCAGACGCTTAATATTAGCAGCTATTTCACCAAAATTCAAATACATATTATCTCGATATACATCATCATGTTCTGCTGATAAAACTATCTCCTAAAATAAATAAATATTAATTATGCTCAGAAGAGAAGACTGGTTCATCTAAGTATATATTGTGTTTGCTCTGCTTAGCAGAAGGAATAACAATAAAGTCATGAACTTTTTTTTCTTTTAGATTAAATGGTATAATGTTGATTGGTGGCATAAAATGTTTGCAACTGTAAGATGACTTTTATTAACACACACACAAAAAAAAACCTTTAAGTCTTTTTGCACACCAGGTACTGCTGACAGATCGATTCTATTATTTTTTATTCCCAAAAGCTCATGCACCATAGCTTGATAAGTCCACTAAAAAAAAAAAAGCTTATTAAAACTAGAAACTTTAGCAAAAAGACCCAATTAGTTTAAGATAATATTTGATACAGCCTAATCCTAGCTTCAAGTGCAAGTCATACAAGTTTACAAGTACTTCAATTAGTAAATATCAAATTATTAATAAATTATCAAATACTTTAATACTTGATTTAGTAAAGGAGTAACCGGATCATCAGTTCGATCAACAATCAGCAACAAAGGTGAAATATCAGATTGACGAAATTCAAATAAGCCACTTTCTTGGAACATCTTTTGCTAAATGAAAACACAACAGATATTATACAGTTAAAAATATTCAATATATATCAGTGTATAAAGATTCAATATATATCAGTGTATAAAGATTCAATATACATCAGTGTATAAAGATTCAATATATATCAGTGTATAAAGATTCAATATATACCAGTGTATAAAGATTCAATATATATCAGTGTATAAAGATTGTCTGGAATGATAATGACTCATGGGGTTTTCATCTTGTTGATACTATTTGATTACATTTCTTGAGTAATGGCAAAATGCAAAATCAGGTAAGAAGATGGGAGGATCATTATACTTTCAGATCATATGCATATATTTTTAAATATTCTTACACATTAACTTTGAAGTTCATGTTTTGGTTTGTAAAAAATGGGAGAGCTTCAATACCATAAGAACACATGGTTTTGATAACATATGAGCACATGGCCAAATCATAACTTTCTTGCCAAATTTCTCAGCTTTAATTGCTTATAGCAAAACATCAGGCTTTATTCCTTTCAGGTTTGTAGAAAAATTGCTGGCCTGGGAGCATTGAACAGCTGAGTTTGACATAGGTTTCATCATCTATTATAATGCAATTTTGATTTCCGCTTTTGGCCTTAGAAGAATTGCTGTTGGGATCTTCTAGGGACTTTGTTTCCTGTATGGCTTGTAGCCATATCTCTTTTGGACTTCTTGGACTGTCAACTTGGGAACACCAGTTTTATTAAATATATCAAACTGAGTACTCTGAATTTGTATCAATCCCCCTGATCACTTTTTAAACAAGTTTTAAACTTGACCAACCTCTTTTTCAGCTACTTAACTTTCTTTCTGATCTGTGACCTTCACAATTTGATGATATGACTGACACTTATATCATCAAATTGTAAAGGTCACAATATACAAATTGAGGTGTACTTTTCACAGTCAACTATTTTATCTTCTTGCATTCTTAACATTTTTAAAAATGAAAACAAACTTTTTTTCTTTAAATGACAAAAAATTAAAAAAAACTAATTCAAAAATTTCTTCATTAACTTGGCTATAAAAACCATGGAGATTGTTCTCTACACTACTCTCAACATAAACAACATCACAGGTTTCTTTTACCCAGCATTAAAAGAATCCCATACTTTTTCAGTAATATATTCTATTAGAATGACAATCCCAAACCTTTCTAATATATACCATCTGTACTTTAACATATACATAAATTAAGCACTGCTCTAAAAACTCTTCTTCTCAGACCAAGTTTTTCATTTAAATTTTGTAAATGGTTTTAATTTTCAATTGCAAGTTCTGAATACAGGAAATTAATTTTTACAGTGATCTAAACAGATTAAAGTTTCAACTTAACTTTAGATAATTTTTACTTAAACTAATTTAACAGAAAAAAAAAAAAGAAAAAGTAATATATATATATATATATATATATATATATATATATATATATATATATATATATATATATATATATATATATATATATATATATATATATTAAAATTAAAAAAAAAACAACACTTTATAAAGTCATAAAGGAAAAATAATGCATAAAAAATTAAAAAAGGAACAAAACAAATAACTTACCATGACATTTTCAGCTAATCTTTTGCACATCAAAGATGATTGTTGATAGCGGATTATAGGCTTTTTTCTTAATGATAATAGCAGAGCAATAATACCATCTGTTGTTCGCTCTTGTTTATCTGCTTCCCAATTCTTTCCCTATAAAAACAATGCAGCTTTTAAAGATTAAATTTATATTTTGTTAAGTAAAACTAGAATTGCAAATAAGGAACTATAAGTATTGATTTCTTTTTAAGAGTGCAGTTAACTTTTCTACTTATAAATGCTTAGTTATTTTCCATGTTACAATCCTTTTTTCCTTATTATGGCTAAAAAATGTGTATTGTTTACATTATAACTTTTAAGTAAACATAAAAAAACATCACAATTAAGAAAAGTGAAACATACTAAACTAAAATTCACCTTTGAAGAACCCACAATATTCAATGAAAACACATGTGGACTGACCGCATAATAGTCAGCATAAAATTCCTAAAAACAAACTTATAGCCAGAAAATAGTAATATTTATGTGATAATATGTGTGGTTGTATTGTTTTAACAAATAGAGAAATGCTTGAATAATTCATTACTATTAACAAAAGCTTGAATAATACATTATTTTTACATGTTGTAGTATCAAAAGTTACAGAAAAACGTTCAAACTAACTAAAGTTACAAAAATTTAAATTTCTAAAATCTACAACTTTCAAAAGACTCAGTCAATACTCTCATTAAACAAATTTAAGTGCAGTTGGTTTTAGTTTTATACCTGAACTTCTTTAACAACTTCTTGGTCATCACATTCAGCAAGCTGCTTTACATATGACTTTGCTAACACATTACTAAAATCTATGCCAAAATATAATACCACTATATTAAATCAAAAAAAGTGAATGCACCACCATTAAAAAAGTGAATGTAACAATCATTAAAAAAATGACTGTAACAATGGTTAAAACTGTTGATGATCTTGGAAAAAGTCCTTAAAATTTTAAATTAACTTACATAAATAATATGCTCCATACTTAGGAAACTTAAGCTCTTTCTTCAAACTCTCTGTGTTCTCCTTAAAAATTTTAAACATAAATAATTATGAACTTCTGAATAATTATGAACTTAAACTGAAGTATTTAAAGACAGAGTCCCTAAGTTTAATTAAAAGAAAAGACCTAATCTAAAAGAAAAGACCTAAGAATTCAATTATCTTTTAAATGGTTAAAACTTTTGTCTTACAAAAAATTGGTTAAAATGTAAACAGAAAAGTAAATTTTAAGCTTAACTAAATTTAATTTTGAAATCAAAATGTTTGTAAAAGCTTTAGAAGTATTCAAACTTTTCAAAAAGTAGTCCAAGCTCAAGTATGTAATTATGTGTTAAAGACTTACTTTAGTTGGTCTGACAAAAACTACTGCTTTTAAATGCTTCATTGTTTCTCTGCCTTGTGAATCTATACGTTCAAATAGAAACACTTCTTTTTGCAATATTTCACTCTGTGCATATACCATACTTACAATTCCAGTCTAAATAAAGAACTAATTTAATATGTAAAAATATCATTGGAAGAAAGTTTTTAAAAATTTTTTTACTTATGTTTTGTAAGAAAGTGTCAGGAGTTTTACTTATCCATTGAAAAACATCCAGAAGAGTAGAAAAAATTACTGTATCTTTGTCCATAAGCAGAACTTTCATGCCAGGTCCTGCATCATCAATCATCTTTGTTATGTAAAGCTTTGCAGCCACTATCACATTCATTTTTATTAATTACTTGTTTGTTTCACTAAAAACAAAAGTTGCTATGCCAAAAGAGCAACCAATAAACTTCTGAAAAGGTAACAAACTTTTCATTATTAACAGAAGAGATTTGAGCAACTACAAGCTGTTAAAAAAAATTGAAGCAACGCAAGTCTTTTATTGACTAATTAAAGAAAAATAGAAAAAAATCAATTTTCTGCCACAAGAAAGAAAACATCTTTTAAATTTTACAAAAAACCTTTATAAAGCAAATTTGTTACAAAGCTCATAAAGCTTATGAATTTCTTATAAAGCTCATTGCATTATAAGAAATTCAGTTGCTTTATGAGCTTTGTAACAAATAAGTTAAATTTATGAGCTTCATAAAAAATGAGTTTTATAAGAAATTCATGAACTTCATGAGAACAATAAATTTAGAAGATTGTTGATTAGTGAATTACGATGAAGGTACTTAAGAAAGTATATTATTAAAAAATAAAAGTGTAAGCCTTTTAAGAGTAACATAGCATTAGCTGACATGATCAAGCATAAATATATAAATACATACACAAAAATATATCTAGACAGATTTTAAGCAGTTTGATTGATTGTTTTACAAATTTTAACTTGTAAACCAAAAGGTTTTAATAAAACTTGCAATTTTGCTAATATTATAAACTTCAACACCCAATGAATAAGACTTTCAGTTTTTCTGATCACATTTTAATCTTCATCACTTGATGAATATGATGCACTGAGAATTGAAATGGATTTGGTGGAGATAGGATCAACACACTTTGATTCTAAAAAAAAAATGTCTTATAGAAGTATTAAAAGATTAAAAAATAAGTATGAGGAGCAACTGCATCAAGTAATACTTAACAGCATTTAAAAAAAAAAAGAAGAATGGTTGTAAAATAAGGATAACTAAAAGTCACACCTTTTGTGCCACTTTGTAAGTCTTTCTCTTCAATGGGAAATTTTTTCACACAGGATTTCTCATCCACTGCTTTCCTAACCATATTCTTAACAATTAAGCTAATAACTTTTTTAGAAAAAGGTATTTACAATTAAGGAACTAAAAATATAACCAGATTAAGTTAAATCTAACTGAAGTAGTTGCCAAAATGTTTACCTTTTTCGAACAATACCAGATGCAACAAGATCTTTCTGTGATTTACCTTTTGTTTTAAAATCTTCAGGTAATTTACTTTTACTTGGTTTTTGTGAATTATTCTTTAAACTTTCATCTTCTAAAGCGGCATATATGATTGTTAAAGGATAATAGAACACACACAAAAAAAAGTTTCAAATAACTTAAACTTGTCAAACATTTTCGAAACTATTGGTTAAAAAAGTCCTTAAGCAGAAAATCTAATAACAAAAATGTTTTTTAAAAAAAAGGATTATTTGCATCTTTCATAACTTTTTCTCATAAAAACATGGATTAATTTGGAAACATTGAACCTTGTAAGTTTTTAATAACCCATTTAAAGTATAACCTCTAAAAATTTCAAGGAAATTCATTATAATTTAAAAAGAGCAAACTTTATAATATGGAAATGATACTCTATAATCCTTAAGTTCATTTGTTTCTTCATTAAAACGCATGGAATCCATTTCCAGTTTTTTCTTTGCTACCATTTCTAAAAAGCTTGCATCCTCTTCATTCAACCCTTTGTATATCATATTCTCTACAGAAGAAAAAATAGAAATATCATTACTTAGAAGTTTAACTTTAATGAGATAAAAGTAAGCTTTATTTTAATAAGACGACTATACTAAATTTTAATTGCTCTTCAAATTCCTCTTGTTTTTTATCTTTCTGTTCTTTTAATCTTTCATACAAAGAGCGAGTATCTCGGAAGCTTTCTTCATCAACCTGTGCTGTATAGAAATTCACTCACACTTAAAATAAAAATTTAAAAAATGATATAAAAAAATGGAAAAACTTTGCAACTTTTAAAGTTGTATAGTAGTTGCTTTAAACTTAATTATAATAACTGAAAAGTTTGACATACGAAGTTCTCTCCCTTGTTCACGTGCTTTTTCCCATTCCTCAGCACGTTTCTTCTTGGCTTCTTCTATATCAGTTTCAGATATAAAGTTCATATTTAAATATTTTACTTTTGGGTTGTATAAGTTTTTATCTAAAATATATTAACTAAATAAGTTAACATAAGCAAGTGTTGCTGATAAATATTTCATTATTATCACACAACTACTAACACCAATCTTTTTTTAACAAAAGAAATATAAATATTATATTTAATCATATTAAATCATCTTTAATTATGTTTATTTCTGATGCATTTAAAGCACTAAAGTTTGCTTTACCAAAAACATCTCAAAATATTAGCATACATTTGGTAAATACAGGGTATTCTTACATCTCAGAGAGATCCCTTTTTTTAAAACATTCCACATGCCTTACTTTTTACATTTGTATAAATACTTTTTAAAATGAATTTGAGTGCAACTTGGATTTAAAACATTGAAAACTGGAGGATAAAAAAGAAAAGGATACAGAGAAAAGGATATTTGTCTTGATTTGCGTAAAATACTTAATAAAGATAGTAACAATAGCAGTCACCAATAGTAAAATAGGAATAGTAAAAGATTTTTTAAAAATTACAAAACTAAACAAGTTTTAACATAAATGCTCTCTGCATAAATAATACTATACCTATATGGAAAACAACATACAACTATTTACATGCTAAAATGGATAAAATAAGTTGGCATAAAAAAATTAAAAAAAAAAAAAAAAAAGGATACATCCATTTGATACAAGAGAACTTTTGGAGAATATTCTTAAGTTTTATAGGCAAATTTTTAGGTATCAAGAACTTCCATCTTTAACTAAAATGTTATTTGTAAGGAGCTTTATTTGGTTTTACTTTAACCACATACTTCCTCCATTCGCTATTACTAGGTGGAGCTGGGTGAATAAAACCTTCTGGAATACGACTACTTTCAGGTGAATCAATTGGTGCCAAATGAAGATCCCATAAGCTTCTAAGTAATGAAAAAAATATGATTTTAATGATGTCACCACATATCAATAATTTAAAATGGCTTTAATTGCTTTATCTATTAATTTAGACTTTCTCTGAATGCATTCAAATGATAAAAATATTGTATTATAACTATGATGAAATTGTACACAACTTGATTTGGAAAGCATTAATTTCAGATAACAATTTAAAACCTGTATCCTTAAAAAAAAACTCTTTATTTGCCAAACATTCTGTTTCATTTCTATGCTTTAAATAGAAAAGCTAACATATAACATAAAAAATTTCATGAGAAAATTTAAAAAAATTAGAAACATACCTTATATGAATTAATGAAGCGATGCTTTCTTCAGATTGCAACCAGTACATACGAAAAGGTATCATTGGATCAAAAGTGTATAAATCCAATCTTCCTATAAATTATTTGTATACATGTATATTTTTGAATACTTTTTCATATACAATAATATATAATCATGCATACTTTTGTGTACCATGTTTATATGCAAAAACTTAAGTCAAAAAAGAAACCTTAGTTTATTCAACTTACATGCTCTTAAGTGTCCTTTTTAACAATAATCATAAGATTAAATTATTTTTAAGCAGTATGTTATTGAAATTCAATCTATTCAACTTACATGCTCTTAATGCTCTTAGAAGTTTATATATATATATATATATATATATATATATATATATATATATATATATATATATATATATATATATATATATATATATATATATATATATATATATATATACATACATAAAGTACTAAAACCACTGTAATAAACTATAAGATTTAGCTATAAGATTTAAAATCAGATTACTTGTTTGCTTCCTCTTTTTCTGCTTTTCATTTTCTAAACGATTAAATACTTCAGTTTCTTCCTCACGCAAGACCCTCAAAGCTTTTTCTTCATCTTCATATATCTTTCTTTGCTTTTTTAATAATTCAATTGCATTGGTGACAGTTGCATCAAATGATGCATTCTCACTCTCAGTTGGTAAGATGCCTGTGATAAAAAGAGTTTATAAAAAGATTATAAAATTATGGCATACAAGATTCAATTTGGTACTGAGTTGAATTGACTATAATTTGACTGTTTACAATTACAAACAATCAGCTACTAACAGTTATCATAAATGCTTGCTGGGGATATGAATAACAAGGTATACTAAGTTCCTGTTTTATTCCAAATTTGTTTCTGAAATGAGTTTCACACAAAAAATTCAAATAAAATAATGAAATGTGTCAGTTGGCACTAGTTTTTATGCTAAAAGAATGTATCCAACTATAGCCAATATGTAGATAATGAAAAAAATCTCATATGGTTTAACTTAATTGAGAATATAATATATAGGGGTGGGAGTTAAAGTTAGTTTTAGTCTAACTAAAATTAGCCAACTAACTTTTTAGTCTAACTAAATTTAGTCAACTAACTTTTTAGCATAACTAAAATTAGTCGACTAACTTTTTAGCATAGCTAAAATTAGTCGACTAACTTTTTAGCATAACTAAAATTAGCCGACTAACTTTTTAGTCTAACTATAATTAGTCAACTGACTTTTTAGTATAACTAAAATTAGTTAAATAACTTTTTAGTCTAATTAAATTTAGTCAACTAAGAATTTAGTCTAACTAAAATTAGCTGAATAACTTTTTAGTCTAACTAATACTAGCCAATTAACTTTTTAGTCTAACAATAATTAGTCGACTAACATTTTAGTCTAACTAAAATTAGTTGACTAAAACAGAATTTAGTGCTAAAAAAAACTGAATAACCTTTACCATGAAATTATATGAAAATAATATGAATTATGACAAATAAATTAATTTAAAGACATTCATCAAAGTTTATTGTTTTTAAGAAATTTAAAATACTTAATATAATTTGTGACAATTAGGTAATAAAAATGTTTTGTTTGTACCTAGTATTGCCCCAAACTTTCTTTCATTCATTTAAATAAAAATTGGTTTGTTACCAGAACAACTCCATCAAAAACAGCTTATACTTTTATACCAAAAACATAATTAGTTATTAGCATTTTAATAATAATTTTTAAAAGAAAAACAAAATTGAGAGTTGAACAAAATATATATTCATTTACACAATATAGAAATAATAAAAAACATTAATTGCCTAACTGTTTTTTGCCTTATTTTTGTCACTGTAAATATCTGCAATTTTATGAGTGTAGAACAAAATAAATTAGGATTATTACCTCAAAAAATCATTGCAGATAATATATAAAGGAAATACAAAAATGCTTCTGCACTTAACACGCCTTTCAAAAACATGGCACCATTTTTTTTTTTATAAATTGATTTCACATATGTTTTATAATTTATAATTCACTTTAATCAGAAATTGATCTGAACCCCTTTTCATTGAAATTTTAAACAAGTTTTATTTCAAAATTCCAAGTGTATATGTCCAAACCTTTCTCCAAAAATCTGAAAAACTCTAAAAATCGAACTTTGAAACAGATGCCCTGCAGATGTAAATTGTAACTTACAGCAATTTGTAATTAAAAACATGGCACTCAAACCACTTCACAACTAACGCATAACAAGATTTTAAAGAATTATTTTTTGGGTGATAGTAACAAAATATTTTTTGCAAATTAAAAATTTAGTCGACTAAATTTAGTTAGACTAAAAAGTTAGTTGACTAATATTAGTTACGCTAAAATGTTAGTCAACTAACTTTAGTTATACTAAAAATGTAGTATACTAAATTTAGTTAGACTTAAAAGTTGGTCGACTAATTTTAATTTGACTGAAATGTTAGTCGACTAAATTTAGTTAAAACAAAAAGTTAATCGACTAAATTTAGTTACAGCTTTTTTCAGTTTAACTTCAATAGAACTTTTTTTTTTTTTTAAAAAAAAAAAAAAGACTCCAGAATTTAGCATTAATTGTCAGCTTACAATTTGATTACTAACTCTCATTCACAGCCAAATTCAACTGCCTACAATTTATTTATCAAAGTTAATAATGTACACTTTGCTACCTTTGTAAATTGATGTTTCTTTCCTCAAATCTCTTAGGTCTTTAAGTAGCTGAAAAACTGTAATTCTTTCATCAGTTTCATATTGTTTCCTCTTTACTTCTACTAGTGATTCTCCAGCTTCATTTTTCAGATTATCCACCTGAGAAACAAAATTGTTAAATTTCTTATATACACAGGGTGCATCAGCTATTTGAGAACATTACATAATGCCATCATTTCTTTATGTTACATTAATTTTTTTTAATTTTTTGCAGATAATTAAAAATGAAAGATAATAAACTAACACAAGAAATGAAAAGACATGCTGTAATTGTAGCAATAAAGGCAGAGCATAGCAATTTACAAATTGCACAATTTTATTAAAGTCAGCCGATTTTTTGTTTTTAAAGTTCACAAGGAGTTAGAAGAAAATGATGGTGATTTTAATCAAGTTGCTAAACGTAAAAAGCATGAGCAACAGTCAGACACGGCAAGAACACCTGCATTTATTCATCAAGTTCAGAATATTATTGATGAGAGCCCCCAAAAGCCAATGAAGTCCATTGCAAAAGACCTGGGTGTTTCAGAAGCCACAACTCGAAGGACTGTTCATGAAAATTTTGCTACAAGTCTTATGTGATGAGGAAGCCAGTTTATATCCGAGACCACCAAAGCAAATCGTTTGATAAGGTTCAAGAGGCTGTTAAACAAACTGAAACATCCTGCTGAGTAAGCCATGCTTTGGTTTTTTTCAGATGAGAAAAACTTTGATCAAGATCAAACAGTAAACAGAAGAAATGACAGATGGCTGTGTGATGACCCTTGCAAAGTTCCAACAGTCATGCACACAAAATTTCCTGCAACTTTTATGGTTTTGGAGGTTGTTAGTAACAAAGGACATGTGATCCACCACACTTCTTTCCGCAAGGACTAAGATTCTATTCTGCTGTTTACATTGAAGTCTTGGGTACTGTTGTTAAACCTTGGATTGATAGAGTAAGAAATGGAAGGCCCTACATTTTTCAACAAGACTGCACCAGCACATAAGGCTGGTGCAGAGTCTTGTTGAAAAACACTCAGGAATGGTTGGCAGACCATTTTTATGATCACATCACTCCAAACTTTTGGCCTCCAAACTCTCTAGACCTGAATTCATTGGATTATTATGTGTGGGGCATCGCTGAGAGAGATGTTAATAAACATCCCCACAACACCAAAGATTCTCTGAAAGAATCCTTTGTCTGAGTAATGGACAACATAGATGAGGGCCATCTCAAGCATGCTTGCAGTCAGTTTAGGTCTCGAATCAAAGCTTTTATTGAAGTAGAGGGGGATTTCATTGAATGAAATATTAAACAATAGTTTATCTTATATTATTTATATAATTGATTTTGATTAAAAATATTTTCTGTTTGACTTTTTATCATTTATAAAAAATCAAAAATATGTTCTCATTTGGCTGACAAACCCTGTACATACATATACTACATATATACATATGTATGTATGTATGTATGTATGTATGTATGTATGTATGTATGTATGTATGTATGTATGTATGTATGTATGTATGTATGTATGTATGTATGTATGTATGTATGTATGTATGTATGTATGTATGTATGTATGTACTGTATTCATTCTGAATTAAATATTAAGATAAGCTTTTATCAACTTTATATATCTAGACATGGTATTACATCCTCTTATCTAGCCCAATGTTTATTTATTTTTCATTGAATTTTATCATTCAAATCAGTAGTTTCTAAAAAACATTGAATTTGTAGCTACTTTTTTTAAAATTAAAACAAGTAGTTATTGCAATCAAAACTTATGGAAATTAAACCTTACTTTCAAAATTTATTAAAAGTAAATCACAATTAATAATAAATAAGCGTCTGTGTCTTAAATCAAAAAGTATCGTTATTGCATATTTTAGCAAGACCTAGCCAGATAAGACAAGACTATCTTGTAATGATGTGAATCAAGACCAACTTTGTAAAACCATATGAAAAAAAAAGCAGAGCCCATGAATCTGGAGAAAAAAAAAACGTTTCTTTGATCAACAAGCAGTAAAACCAAAAATATTTAAGTTATAACTGCCATCTTGATTTACTGTTAAATTGTGTATTTTTAAGATGCATTCAGTAAAACATTCCTTTTGCTCAAGTATTCAATATTCTCTTAAGTTTTAAACTTAAAAAATGATGATGATAATAGTAATAATAATAATAATAATAATAATAATAATAATAGTAATAATAATAATAATAATAATAATAATAGTAATAATAATAATAATACTAATAATAATAATAATAATAATAATAATAATAATAATAATAATAATAATAATAATAATAATAATAATAATAATAATAATAATAATAAAAATAGCAATCACTCTGGGTTTTTTTTAGTAGATTCTTCAAATAATTAATCTCATTTTGGTAAAGTTAAGGCAAAAATGTTTTTTCACTTTTTAACCAATTAGAAAATATTTATTTTTACACTCATAAAGCTCACTGAGAGTTTATATATAAAGAACTTATGTAAACAACTAAAACATTCTTCTCAAATGTAATGTATAATTTCAATTTATAGTAAACATTCTAGTTGTGGTTTTTAACTTTTAAGTTTATTTTTCAAATGCACCTAAAAACACCACATCATTATCAGGTTAAACTTGGCTCAATAATATCAAACATATTGCTTAAAAATAATTTAATCTTATGATTATTTTCGAATGGAACACTTAAGAGCATATTAAAAAGCAAACTTTGCAAACTTAGTCTGACATTTACATGTTTTATGGTGCTTTTATTGAAAAACTTGATTTAATAAACCAGATAAAATTTTAGAAAAGACACAAAAAAATTACTTAAAGTTATAAAGATATTAAAAGATGATTTATTTTTCGATTAGCTTGAACATTTAAATACAGAAAATTTTAACTCTTATACTTTTTATATTTAAGCCGACCAAGCTACATAGCAAAAAGTGACTGTGTGGTTTTTGGGGTGCATTAAAAAAAGTAATTGTGAATATAAATTGACTTTAATTATAGAATTTAACAAGTTCGAAATAACATTTTTCAAATTAACTTAAAAGTTTTTTAAAATTTGATAACTTCAACGAAAACATTCAAATTTTTGTGTGATTTTGAAATCTTGAAAAACTAAATGATAACAGTAGAGTTTTTTTTTGTAAGAAAAAACCTTATTTGAACATTTCAAAAACTTAAAAACTACCATCTTTTGTCTTAGAATTTCCATTTGCTTCTTGTGAATATCATCATCAATTTGTTCATGTAACTTCATCCTTTTACTAATGCTTGCTATGTACTCTTCTGACTCTTGCTTTTTTTTACGCCTTAAACGGTCCTGTAAATAAATGAATATTAAAACTGTGCATAATAAAAGATATTTAATGCAATCTACAGTGTATTTATCAAACTATTCAAAAGGTTTTTAGAAAAAATATTTAAATTTCAATTCACAATAATTTAACAAACCCGCTTCTTTTTTCTGGATTTTATATTTGAAGCTATGAAGTCAATTTGTTGATCATTAAACAATTGTTCTTTCATTTTTAAGAGGATTTCCTAAAAGACAAAATATATTTAATTATATTACTTTATAAGATAATGTTAAGAGAAAACTTTAAATTTTAGACATTTCATGGAAAATCAAACTTTTTATGCCCCTAAAAAGTCTCAGATGTTGTTAACATGTCATTCCTTTTGGTTTTAAATGAATCAGAGCTTGGATAGATAAATTTAAAAGTAACTAGACATTTTCTTTAAAGATCATTTGACTATAACAGATGATAAGGTCAAGACAAAATTCTTGTCTCTCTTAGCAAAAAACATGCAGTTTTTTTTATTGATGATGCTAATTTTAGGATTATTGCAGGCAATAAACAAGGAAATCTTATTACCTCATTACTTTTCTGAATACTTAAAAATAATTTTTTTAATTCCTCTCAAAAATAATTTATTTCCGAAAAATAAAACTTCAAACTTTTCAGCTATTACAAAAGCATGTGATTGTTAAATTAAAGCAAAAGTTTCAATATTTATTTTAAACTTGAAGATTATAAAAATGCTTTTTATTTTAATATTTTTCATTATTTCGAATAAATAAGTGAACATTTACGCTAATTGACAACATGAACTTCTGCACAGTGTCTTTGGCAATTTTTTCCCCTACTAATGTCCACTCTCTATTCAAATCTTTAGCTGTACTTATTGTATATTATATCCGAGACCACCAAAGCAAATCGTTTGATAAGGTTCAAGAGGCTGTTAAACAAACTGAAACATCCTGCTGAGTAAGCCATGCTTTGGTTTTTTTCAGATGAGAAAAACTTTGATCAAGATCAAACAGTAAACAGAAGAAATGACAGATGGCTGTGTGATGACCCTTGCAAAGTTCCAACAGTCATGCATACAAAATTTCCTGCAACTTTTATGGTTTTGGAGGTTGTTAGTAACAAAGGACATGTGATCCACCACACTTCTTTCCGCAAGGACTAAGATTCTATTCTGCTACTTACATTGAAGTCTTGGGCACTGTTGTTAAACCTTGGATTGATAGAGTAAGAAATGGAAGGCCCTACATTTTTCAACAAGACTGCACCAGCACAGTCCATCCCATTGAGAAATTTTCAACAAGACTCTGCACCAGGCTGGTGCAGAGTCTTGTTGAAAATTTCTCAATGGGATGGATTCTCTGTGGGCGGTTTTTTGGATTTTAGCTTTTTGGTATGAATTTGATGTCTATCAAATTGTACCACTCTATGGTCTTTTTAATATAAGGACAAGAAGTAAGATCAGGCCAGAACCAACAGGGGACATTGTGACTTCAATAAAATGGCAAAAGTCTAGCTTGCAAGCATTCCTTGATGTAAACATCCAAGTTTAAAGTTGATGAAGTGATAAAAGCTCAAGATTTCAAACCACAGCTGCATAATGCTTGCCACAAGAAGTTTCTTACAAAATTTATCCAATGATTTATACTTGAACTTGTTGCTGACATGTCCAAGAGCAATTGAAGTGTTAAATTTTAGACCTGCAAGCTGTTTGATGCATATTTTGTCATCCATAATTATGCAGCCATTAAATTTTGTAAGCACTTTGTCATAAAGTTTTCAAGCTCGAGTTTTAGCAGTCAGTGATTGCTTATCTGATCGGTTTGGATATTTAATGGCTCAATAAGACTTGAAATTGTAAAATTTCTTAATTTTCCTGACAAAACACTCTGAAACTTTATACCTTTTGGCTTGTTCTCTGTTCAATAAGAAAGGATTTTGCGTGAATGATCATCCAATACTTATTGGTGCTTTCTTATACTCAAAGCCACTTTTTCTTCCAGATCCTTTTGCTCATTCGATAGATAGAGAGCTTTTGTATGGTTTTATGACCATATAAACAGTAGCTTTGCTAGATTCAGATGCTTTAGCGATTTAAAGTAATGATGCAGAAGGATTTTGTAGATAGTTGTGCAGAACCTTTTTTTGTTTTTCTAACAGTTTTGATGATATTTTAATTAAGAGAAATATTTTCAATTGTTTATTGATGTTTTTAATTAATAATATCATTACTTTATGTAATTACATAAAAATAAAAAATTTTAACTGTGTTAGTGAAAATTTTTAAAACGAAATTCATCATTCTGAGTTTAATGATCACATGCTTTATACAAATTTGTCACCAACATTTAATCAGCAGAACTTTAATCAACCATAGTTTTAATGTGATACAATTAATTAAACTACAAAACTCACTGACTTATTCAACTTTATTTAATTCAAAAAAAAGCTTTCTATTTTTTTTTTTAAATTTGTAAGAAATTTTGAACTAAAATTAAATTTGTGTCCAATAAATGAGCATGGAATTATAGAAGAATTTGCTATAGTTATATCTGGATTCAAATATATCAACAGCAGATATTTCAGTATGGAATACTTCGACAAATTGCAACAGTGAATGGAATCAATGGTAAGCGGTAATGAAATGGTAGCAAAATATCAGTGGACAAATATTTCTGTTAGTGTTAAATTACTAACCTTATATGATTTCCCTTTGTTGATAAGAACTTGCCATTGTGATTCATTAATAGTTATGTTTTCAGCAAGAGAATTAGTAAGATCCCTCATTGAGTTCATTAAGGTAATATACTCTTTCAATAAGTCCTTATACTCAAAAATCTATTGAAAAAATAACAATTTATTACACTTAAAAAAATTCACACTAGCAAAATTTGTAAATTCATAAAATTTCTTAAACAGCATTTAATGAAGTAAATTTTAAAATAATTTCAGCTTCAGAAAGTTAAAACATCAGCCAAAAGACTTTAGAAATTAACATTACAGAAATTTAGTTTAAATATAAAGTTAATTTTGTGTGTAAAGATAAACAGATTTGCAGTGAATACTTAAACTGATTTAAAAAATTATATAAAAATATAATACCCGCAAAAACCTTTGCTGCTCTTTTTTTGTATCACTTGCTCTAGTTTTCAACCAGCTTTCTACCAGAGATAAAACATTTTCTTTGAAAACATTTTGCTTTTCTTTTATCTGATTTGTTGAAGATTCAAGGTTAGTACTGAAGCTTTGGATAGGCAAAGAAGGCAAATTTTGGAATGTCTGGTTTTGCAGATTACATGTTAGGGGTGATGGCATAAGACCTGATGACATTGGCATAAAGTCTAAATTGTTTTTTAAAGGTATTCTTAAAGGAAACCCATCAGGTTGATCACGTGTATGCCAACTTTTCTGAGAATGAAACATTCGAAAACGTTGTTGTTGATTTTTAAACATACTTTCAACTGAATCATTATTGTATAAATGCTGTGCTGGAAGATTTTGAATTCTGTGAGAATTATTCATTTGTAAATGTCCTGTTCTTAGATCACCTTGTCTAAAAAACGGTGGTATCCCAGAAAAACTTGGTGGAGCAATATGTTCTGAATCCAAACAAAAGCGCTTTTGTTGAAATTGAAAGTTAGGAATATTATCATGGTAATTAGGATGACTATGTACAGGGAAATCTATGGGTAATTGATTTGGAAATCTTTGATTATTACCATGTAGTTGGCTAAATGGTGAATTCATTTGAGGTAAATTAAAGCTATTAGTCCCTCCTGAACCCTCATTAAAGTGATGAAATGGTCTGTGGCTAGGAAATCTATTTAAGTTATCCATGCTCAAGAACTGAAATTAAAAGAAACAAAACTTTAAGGATAACTTTTCAGCATTTAAACATAATAAAGATAAAATGGTACCTCTTAATTTCTAAAACAAATTTCTTTAAAAAAAAACTGTTCAATTTGTCTCAATAAATTTATTCACTTTATAAATAATAAGTAGTATATTAATCAAAATAAAGTAAAAATACATCATCCAACAAAATATATATAAAAAAAAAGAAAAACAATCTAAACCATTTCATAGTTTGTATACTGAGTATTTTAAAATTTAAAAAGAGTACCACCTCTGCTTTATTAAATTAAATTATTAATAAACACTTCACATGAGTTTCACAAAACTTTATAAGAAGCAGATTATGAATGTTACATTTTGAGTTAAATGCCACAAATCATTACTTAAATATAACAGATGAATGTTACATTTTGAGTTAAATGTAACAAAGAACTGTTTAAATAGTATTTAGTTTCAGTTATAAAATAAAAAAATACTATTAAAAAAAAAAGTTTAAAATTGCAAATCATCTATAGTTAAAGCTGAAGTGAAGCTACTTAGTAAGGTGTAAAATGGCAGCAATAAAAAATGATTTCACCATAAATGAACTATTTACCATCATACTTAACTACCATTTACAACTCTATGATACTTAACAGGTTATAAAAATGTACAATTTATGAATTTTGCTATTTAAATATGATTATATTACTTTAGGTAGACTTGTGTTCATAAACGAACCTTATAAGTACATGAACATAAAACTCTTTTAAAAAGTGATTAAAAACCTTTAATGGCAGCACTTTGTTAGAAAATGTTTTTGTAATCTAACTTTATTTGAATCAATGTGAGTATACATGTATACATACATACATACATACATACATACATACATACATACATACATACATATACATACATACATACATACATACATACATACATACATACATACATACATACATACATACATACATACATACATACATACATACATACACAAAATCCCCCACATCAAAAACATCAATAATGACAACATCTTGTTTAAATATCTTAAAATTATAAAATATAAAAAAACTTAAGCCGTAATCTCAAAGGATATTTGATGATAAACCAATAACAAAGAAAACAAATCAAAAATTTATATAAATATACACTTTAACATTTACAAAACAAAAACAAACAGAATATATAACAGAATGTCAGCATAAGTAGAGTTTAATTTTATTTATAAAAGTCACCAGTTAACCCTATCATACTTCTTTTATGAGAAATAATGTTATTAAGCTATTATTCAATTTAAAAAGTCAACAAAAAGAGTGAAATTAACATGGGTCTGTTTAAGAGTAATGACCCTTATAAAGTTTAAAACTGAAAATAAACAAGCCATGAAAAATAGATTAACAAGGATTGTTAGTCTTTTAAAGAATCATTTAAAGCAATATTATAAATCTCTATATTGTCTATAGACTGCAGAACAAATGTTAATGTAATGGTTTTACATTATGAAAATGTTTGTTTGGTGGATTAGAATGACAGACAAGTAGACTGGTAAATTTATACAAACCTGATATAAAGCTCAAAGAGCCTTTTTTAATAAATAAAAAAAAAATACTTTAAAAATTATAACACAAATGTCTTTTTAATAAAAATATAAAAAAAAAACAGCAGCTATGAAAGTATTAATTGTTTTAACAAAGTAATTGACTCCTGATCTAATAGGCATAAATTAAAATCAAATGTTGTTGCTGTAATATCAAACTGTCCTGATTCCTCTACTATATCTACAACCTTTTGTAGTTTATCATCATCTTGACAATTATTAAGAGCTTTATAAAGTTCATACAGGTCATTTGGAGTTGGAGATGGTTTAGGAAGCGTTTTTCCAGCATCAGTTGCTCGAATTCTAAATAAAATGTAAATGATGGGATGAAGTTGTTACCAACTAAAAATAACTAAATATTGACTGAATTATTAAACTATTTTATATTTTACTAATTTACGAATTATTTAACTATTTATATTTTTTTGAGATCATTTTAAATCACATATATGATTTAAAATGAGTTAAAAAGAAATAGGTAAACTACAACAAGCCTGTATACTTAAAGCTACAAAATATGCTAAAAGCTGTTTTAAAACCAACAAAGTGCATTGCAAAAACTTACTTTGCAACTTCTTTTTTCTGAACTACATTAGAATCTCCATTAAGGATTGATTTATGAACCTTTGACTTTTTAGGTTTTAAAGTATTCTTATTAGAACTTTCAGAAGTATGGGCTACTGAAGTTACAACTGAAGTTGATATAGATTCAGGTTTACTTGTTTTTGTTAAGTCACTTGAAAGATCTATAAGCATGCTGTCATCAGAGCTATGATCATCTTGACCTAACTCAGCTAAAAGAGCATTGACACTTTTACTTTCAGACTGCATTGCATGTTCATGACTGTTTGAGGAATTAACTTGGTTCACACTATGATTTAAATTTATATTGCCTCCATTAGTCATTACAACTCCTCCATTTGTAGCAGTTGATTTTTTAACATAGACATCATCAGTCATTCGGGTAATTAGAAATTTTGGAAGTTTTGGCAAATCATCTTTCGATGAAGATTCAGGAGAAGAAACTTTTTCTTTCTTTGTTTTGAATTCTTTTCCTCTATGTTTAAGTTCTTTCGGTTTGCTAGCAGTTGGACTATTAATTGCAGATTGTACTTCACTAACTTTCTTCAATTCTTTTGGCTTTTTGTGAGTTTGTAGGAAACCTTTACCCTTTAGAACATCATTGCTATCAGAACTACTAACACTTGTTAAAATAGGCACATCTTTGGGAGGCTTAGCAGAACTACTTTGCAGTCCAGCATCAGACTTTTCAACTTTCTTTTTTTTTAATTTTAAGTCATCATCAGATTGCAATTGCCGTTTTACACTATGCGATTGCTGTAAGCTAAATTTAGAAGGTTTTATTGTATTACTAGGTGTGCTTGACTTGTTTTGATTAACAGTAGTTAACTCCAAAGATGTTGGCGATATACTTTTAGAAATATGAGAATTATGAGGTTCAGATTTGCTAACAGGAGCCAAAGAACTAGAAAAAATAACAAATTTATAAAAGCAAACTAAATAGTACAGTGTTTAGGTGTTTGAAAACTGATAATCAATTTATTATCAAGTATTAAAATTATAAAAAACTTTAGTAGTATTAATTTTAAATAGCACCATATTCAGCATAGTTTTGAAACTGGTTTTTGGTCTGAGTACCCAAAAGCAGGTATAAACATTTTTGTGATAATAATGAAAATTTTACTAACCTATTTATAAAACATTTCACAAACACATTGCTTTTTTGAATCATTTATTATGATAAATGTGGAAATTTCTGCTATCATAGCTGCACCAATTGCTACCACAGTAGTCGCAGCTACAGTGATCAACTAGATCATAACTGTGACAACTGATACCATTACACCTGTTTCTAGGTTTACCACTTTAGAGTCTGTTTTCAGGTTATTGTTTTAAGTCTGTATATGGCATTGAGGAAAGTAAAATTTAGAAAATACATCTTTTTATTACACATAAAATACCTCAATAATGGTGGAAGAATACAAGCTCCACCACGTAATAGCTTGGCTTCAAAATCATCTGATGGGTTCAAAAAAGTCAAAGCTTCAACTTTAATGTGGTTTACAGGTGGTTTACCAAGTAACTGTAAGAATAAGTCATAATCTAAACGGTATTTACGCGGCTCTTCTTTATTATTGCGAAAATGAATTTCAACTGGTAAGTTAAAACTACCATATCCAGATTCTGCAACTCTATACGGTGGTTCTTTACAAACTAAAAAAATATTCAAATTACAAACAACAAAATGGGAGAAAAAAGAGGAAAAAAAACTTCATTCATGTGCAATTTAGATAAAAAAGAACCTCTTTTAGGTTTGTGAAAACTCTCATGTAGTAGAAACACTACTTTCTCCACAAAATGTGAAATATCGTTTCCTTCAGATCCACGCACAAAAATATTCCAATCATGTGTAAAACCAGTTGGTGTAGCTACATTTCTGCATATGGATTGATGGCCGACTTCAATTTTGACTTGGACTCGTTTCTTAAACGGAAAAAAAATTTAAAACTCTTAAAGTGTATAATTGTAATATATATTATGACTGTGTAGTGTATTTCAGTGAAGTAAAGAATTATTCTTTTTTCTCCATTACAGTATTTTAGAGTTAACAACTAGCCATATAAGTTGGAATATTTTAGATGTTTTTGATACGTTTAAAAGATATATGAAACATCTATGTGTACCAATACTACTAACATATAACTAAGAAATTAAAATTTAAAGCAAAAACATTTTTTCAAAACCTATTCTCTACTATAATAATTGCATACAAAAGTAAACTCAATTTAATTCAATAAGCAAAAATGAATTGTGACAGTCAATCTGAAAAAAAATATCTGGTAAACATTCTTATTTTTTTTTTTTTAAAAAAAAAAATAAGAACGCTTTTTTTTTTTTTAAAAAAAAAAAAAAAAGACTATAAAGAGTAATTATTTGTTTAGCGTCATAATATTTATGATAAACATAATGATGTTAAAATACTGGTGCTTTGGATGTTTAAAATGGGTAATTTTTTAATAGATCCTACTGTACATGACGAACATTAGGATTGATTAAGAATATTTTATTGGTACCTGCGACAATATTTAAAAATGGCTTAGAGACTCTCTGCTCTTTAAAAAAACGAGTTGCAAGATTAATTTTTTAAATGTATATCTTTAGATTTTTATTTTAAACGCTTTTATTCATTATACTTACGCGAATATTGTACGTCGTACGGTAGCTAGATATTAGCTATTTAGTAAGCTACAACAAAAATATTGTCACTTATTCAGTTTATTTCTATGACAATTTTAGTCGTCCAAAAACAATAAACTATTTAAATGATAGTATATAAGGATGAAACATTTTTTGGAATCTTACGTCACTAGAGGAAGACATCAGTTAACCTTTAAGTGCTCGCCTTTTCCCCTCGTTGTGGAAAAAAAGCGGTTGATCTTCCATTTGCTTTTGGATCTGATTTTTAAAAACTTCGCGCATGTACAAACTTGCTAAAAAGATTTTAAAACAAAAGTCTCACGGGCTTTAACAAATTTTTAAACCGCTCTTCGAAAATTTATTCTCGATGGAGAGAATTTTGGTTTAAAAATCTTTACTCTGAATTATTGACTTAAATACCATTATAAAAGAGTCCACTGAGTTCGAATTTCTTCCATTTACTTTTTCAATTCTTAAAATTTCATTTCAACTTAAATTATCTAGAAATACTAAGACTAATTCATTATTAAAATTAATTATTTTTTTTGAAGTTCAAAAGCGCGGGCACACTCGCACGATTGTGTATATGGGCATGCGAGTTCGAGTTTGAAACTTGATAAATGTGTTTATCAAATAACTTGATTAAAATTTGAGAATTATTGATAAATTTGTGAAACTCGATCAAGATATTTAAATAAAAAAGGAACTGAACAAACTTAAAATCGAATTATTTGAAAAATTTTACTATTTGACACACTTGTATCGAAAAACTGGAACAAAATTTTTTAACTCGAAATACTCAAACTCGCTAAATATGACGAACTCGCATGTGCTTCATTGTGTTGTACTTACGTATCAAACTTAAGAATCACAAGAAGGAAATGAATGTAAGATTTTTTTTTCTTTATCTTTATTGCTCACAAGTTGTGTAATAAAACTATCTGTTTAAAAGAAGAATTTTAAGAGAAAAAAAATTATATTTCTCCTATTTATGATAATATAGATTAAAGTGAAAATGGTGATTTTGAGACAAGCTAATTCCTCTGAAATCGAGGAAAGCAACGCGATTATATTTATCGTGTTTGATTAAACGATCGTAAAAACGTACTACTATTTTATTGCATTAGTGATACAAAATTTTAGTTTAATATTCGTTGTTATATATTCAGAATTAGGAAAAAAATAATTCCAGATTAAATTAATTGTGTCAATTGATCGACAAGAACCACCAAGTTCTCGATTAAATGATAAAACTATACGCGCTTTCGTTAATGATGAACGTCTAACGAATTTTCAGCTTTTTAATTAAAACACTAATGTAGAGCTTTTAAACGATTTTTGTTAGTTTTTTACGTTTCGTAATGGGCCCTTCTTTCGTAAGCTTGAACAATTTTTGTATTTTTTTAAAAATATTTTGGAAGAAAATATTATTCCGTGAAATGGCACAACTACAAAGCCTCTCGAACCACGTAGCACCTCAAGTTATGATTAAACTTTAGTTCTGAACTAAACTTTTTTTGTTTCTAAAGAAGCGATAAATCCCTAACCCCCTAAAATGGATACTCCAGTATAGAACTGGTTTGATAAGGTCAAATTAAATGGTAAGATCAAGGCAAAGTGTAAGTTATGCAAAAACAAGAGTAAAGTGACAACCTTAGATTTCGCCATGGACATAATTTCTAGTATAAGGTATCAACCTTACGCTGGGATTTGAACACAAGCATTACAATGAATGATATTAATGCCTTTCAGAAGACCCTAAACCCAGCTTGGTAGTTGTTAATTATGATTACAAAATTATTTAATTATGAACATTACGCAATTTATTCCCATTAGTAAGTCCTTTGTAATATTTACATATAAAGTCAGTACGTAGTTATTTAGTAATTTGTTTGTTGCTTTAAATATTCTTAAATAGATTCATAACTCTCTATACTCGTTATATGTGTGATTAAATAAGCTCCCTTTACTGTACATGCCAATGAAGATAACAATGTTGGAGATTTTAGAAAAAGAGCTACTTGAGTATTAGAAGGTTTCAACAACTTAAGACCACTGGACATCATGGTACAATGATGTTTATTAAGCAACTATTCTGAATTAGATTACAAATATGTTCAAGGTCCAACGTTGAGTGCTACCCCATTTAAAATTTAGAACACAAGCAAGAAGATTCAGCTCTTGATTTCTTATACCCCAGCCTTGGTTAACATTCCTGTAAAACTATTTTGAAAAGAATTTCTAATTAACTTTTTCTTAAACTTCTTGGTCAACCTTTCTTTGGTAGGCAGGGTTGTTTTAACAAGTTTGAGTGGTTACTGGTTGAAGTTTTTTTGCGCTTTTATCTAATTACCCTCAGGTCTTGAATAGCCGTCCCATCTCCGTCTGCGTAGAAACTTTCCCAGCAAAAAATAAATAAAAACAGATATTAACTTGTATTATCTTGTATTCGAATTTCTAATGTCATTGAATTCAAGTTTCAAGTCAAGAGAAGTCACTTTAAGGTGGTAGGCCTATGAAAAAATTTTTTCAAGTATTAAAGATATATTTACAATAAAACTAATCAGTTGTTAACAATAATTATGAAATTAAACATAAAATCAATAAAATATATAAAAAAGTGCCTCGCTTGCCTCGAAATTATATTAAAAAGTGTGAAAAAAACGAAAACTTCAAAACACAATTTCTCAAAAACGACAATAAATCAAAACTTCAAATTTGGTATGGTAGTTCTACATATGTATAAAATTCATTTGTCATAGGATTTTTAAATTTGCCTTCCTAGTTCAGATTATATTGACTTTTAAACTTGAATATATATTTTTATAAAAAAACTCTGGCAGATAAAACCACATTGTAGCGCCCCAAAAAAAGAAATTTTAAAAATCTTATGACAAATGAATTCTACATGTATGAAGAATATATCCTGAAAATTTCAGCTTAATTGCTTACTTTAAACTGGAGATATCATGTTTTAAAATTTAAAAAAAAACTAAAAATCTCAAAATGAGAAAAATTGAGTCAAAAATTTAAAATCAAAAAATTACGTCTAAAAACACTCCTTAAAAGCTACCAGTGCTATATGAATCAGTTTTTTCAGTATCTAAGTATCCTTTATGAAGAGATCTAAGTTTTTTTCTTTGCCTTTTGCATATTGAAGTTGATTTACGACGCTTGTTTACAATTCGCTTTTGGTCCTTTAAAATCAGTTTTGGAATAGTCAATGATCCTAACAATCCGAAGTGACTTAAAACAGATTTTACCCCATCTCCACCGTCATTATAATGAACTATTGCAGAGTTTATACAAAGTTCAAATGTTCTTCTACTTACAAAAATGTTTTTAGGACATCGAGTCCATAAAATTGAATGAAATGCTTCATTTGAATTTTGGGTTTGACCATGTAAACATTTACTTAGCAAATCGTCATCAGATAAATCTTTAAAAATAGGTTTTATTATATTATGAATAAAGATAGGCAAGTTAATTTTGTTTGTGTGAGTACTTGTACCTTTAAGCTTATCTAGTTGCCACTTGCACCATGAATATTCATCCCTAGGACACATAGAATGACGAATGCTATTATGCTATTATTACTGCTCTTGCATTTGCTTCGTAGATTTTAGGACCTTGACCATGGTTTTGTTTAATGCATTCTTTTGATGTATAAACAGATTTAAACCATTCGCATGACTCACATAACAGTTCTAAATTATGGGCAAATCCCTTTCTCTTCTTTCTGTTATCAATGAGAGTTATTTTTTTATGGCCACATTCAGGACATACTAACAAAGGTTGAAATAAACTCTTAAGTATAGAGAAATTAACAAATAAAAAGTAATCATCTTCCTGCCTTATTACTTCACTCTTGGTATTGAGATTAGTTTGATCTATAATTAGCCTCTTTTTACTTATGCAAGATGAAACTTTTTCTGATGAAATATTTGAAAGATTTATTCTTGAATATTTGTTTAAAGGAGGCTTTTTCTTTCTTTTTCGTGAAAAATTTTGCTTGTTGCTTTTTCCAGAAGACATTACAATTATACACCAGTACAACTTGTTTGATTTAAATCAAGAGTTGAAAAATTCATAAATAATGATTTTATTCCACAACCAATATACAGTTCAATACGACAATTATTATAAGAAAATGTGATTTTAAAGCATGACCAAAAACAGCGCAGATCTATATTAAATTGGAAAAAGAAGCTTCACAAGATTTGTCATTTTGACCATCAAATTTGGGTAAAATAAAGGTTTTAATCTTTCGTTGCTATGGCGTTGCTAAGGTAAATAAACAAACTAGCTGATAATATAAGTTATTTTAAACCCTTTTAGTTTGATCAAACCTAAACAAGTTATATATCAGAAGATAGAGGATAAATTTTTACATAAATACAATATATTACCTACTTTTTCAATTTTTGATCAAAAATCTCTATTTTTCATAGGCCTACCACCTTAAAATGTTCTTGATTTGTTACGTTTATTTTTCTGTATATAAAATGTATAGGTAAGTAATTATTTAATAAAGCGCATAAAACCAAATAAAGTATTAAAAAATTAACAAAAAAAAAAGTCATCTAAGAAAAAAAGAATTCAGCAACAAGTTTTTAATGAAAGGTTTGATTTAAAAGTTTGGGTTTTTTTTTTTTTTCCAATTTGAGTTTTCTGTTTGAATTTTGAATTTATTTCGAAAAAATAAAACTTTTATGCGCATAATCATTGTAAAAAACATGGTTTTTTTAAATTCATTGGTTTTTTGGGGTATGTAACTTCTAAAAATCTTTGAATAGTTCCACTGACATCTATTTATTCTATAATATTACATTTCTTAGACGATACTTTTTTAGCTTAACATGGTTTGTGCTAATCGAATATAGTTTTATTCTTTTTAATGCTGAAAATGATCTTTCTGCATTAAAAAGTTCGTACACGCAATGCATAGAAATATTTTAAAAATTATAGTCACTTTGTGAAACGTGCATTCGATCAGCAACTCATTTAAAGTTTTTAAAATACGTTGAGCTTTTGCGTGTGTATCATTTATAAAATTAACGTGTGTATCACTTACTAAACTAATGTGCTTACATTCTTCAATCAATCTTGGTTCTAAATCAATTTTATATTTAATTGATGACGAACTTGCATCTTCACAAATCATATTTTCGTCGCAATTTTTTAGTTTCATTAAAAATCTAAATTTTGAGGTTATACTCGTATGCAGATTTCCATTTCTTTATTTCTGCTAGAAATGCATGTATTATAACATTAAAAGTACGGAAATCTGTGTTTTTATCAAATTGTGTATATCCTGATGCTTCTTCGTCAAATTTCTCTTTCCTCTTAATAATTCTGTAAGTTATAAACTTCCCGATAATTTCTCTCCTTCGGTACAGTGATAATTAAATATTCTACACATAGATTTCTAGCTCTTCTTTTAAAAGCTATTTGGTCCTACTTTATATTTGAACTTTTTTTTTTTACCCCAGATTACGGAAGATTTTTGTAAAACTAAAGATATTATGAGCATACTTTAAAATATCCCATCAATTGTTTACCTGACCAAGAGAGAGCTGCTGACCATCGGAAACAGTTTTAGGTTCGAATGTTCTTTTTTTTTTTTAAATACACTCTCCTCCAAAACATAAGTAATCAATTTAAAAATTTTATTTTTTCAACTTCACTTATTGAATACAACAATTGTTCTAAAGATAAAAAATACTGTCAAAGCGGAATCAAATTGCTACTATTAAATTATTACTATTTGTAAGAATGTTTTTACAAAATGTAAAGAAAAGATTTGGACATAATACGACTACCTGAAAATGAATATATACGTGTTATTTTCCTTATATTTGTATGAAATACAAGCTAAAAATATTATGTAAAAATGTGGTCCCTCAGAACATTAGCAACTTTTTAAGTGGTAGTTTTTGTGGTCGGTGCCGTATTATCAGGAGTGATATTGACATTGATAGCAGCCTGACTCTTTTTAACTTGATTCATCTGATCTTTAATTTGAAAGAAGTTTGACTTTTTCTTATTCATTTTGTCTTATTAATGTTCAAAAATATTTGAAAAGTGTTAAAAAAAAATATTTGAATAGTGTAAGTTCAAACTGCTAAAAGTGTAATGATAAAGAAATAAAAAACTCTTGTGGACCTTGATATATTAAGAGATATAAACCCCCTAAAATTTTTAAGAAATGAAAAATTGTTTTAGATATATTTTAATGTATGGGGATTTTAAAAATCATAGAGTTATGTCTAAATATTCTTCTAAGTATTAAAATTTTGCATTTTTTCTAATATTAAAAATGTCGTTTTTATGTAGTAAATTTACCAATAGTAATACACCTAAATGAATGACTTCTGTACATGGCATTCTCTACAACAGGCCTATTCATCGCGCAACCGTTGTTTTTTTGGGGACCTATTTTTTTACGGCTGTTGAGAAATATTGTTCCATGTTCAGACAAATTTTTTAAAAAGGAAATGTGTCTTTAATTCAAATAAATTTATATAATTCAAACGTGAAGTTTTAGAATAATGTAAAGCAAATAATATATATTTTTAAATTTCAGATTAAGTCTATATATCATGCTAAAAGAATGTTGTATGCTTGTCACACTAATTATCAAAGTGAAAAAAAATAAATATCGAGTGAAACTAGTAAAGTATCACTGTATCGATTTCCAATTGATAATATTGAGCGTGAAAAATAGATAAAAGCTATTCCAAATTCTAATTTAGTTGTTACCAATAATACTGTTATCTGTGAGTTACACTGACCTCCAAATTTTAAAACAGTTACAGTGCTTGGAGGAAAACGTCGACCTAAAAATATTTTCTCTGTTTGGCTGGGAGTACCCTTTTCTCAATTTCCAACTGCTGGTTCTACTCAAAGAACTACCATAAGACCTTTAAGTGTCATTAGAAATACATTAAATGGTGAGTTATACACATTTCTCAAAATTGTTCTCATCTGGTCTAAGTTAGAAGAGAAAACTTCGGTTTTTAAGCTCCATGAAAATGGACAATAAAAAAAAAAGTAATTATGCAACATATCTTAGTTGTGGGACCAAAAAATAATTGGAGATAAAGTTTATACACCAGACATGATTATACGCTCTTTTCTATATTTTTCAACACCAAGAGCATAAAATCATTTGAGAAATTATTACCAACTGCCATCAGTTATATAACTAACTCGTATTACTTCAAAAATTGCAAATATTAATGAAAACAAATTTAGATATTCAATATTTAATTCTCTTCCAGATAAGCAAAAAATACATACCATACAACATGATGAAATTTATATTTAAAAAAAGTTTAATTTACCAGGGTGGAATTAATTATATAAATAAAAAAAATAATAATAAATTACAATCTGATTTTTATTTGAACAGATTAATTTGACCAATCAAATAATCAAATCGAGTCAATGCAAATGTAAAAGCCATTATATGTGATGGGAATCGTGTCAATCTGGCTTTAAATTCCATTCCAGGAAAGCCATGATTAACAGTAGATGGAAAGTATTTACTGTATGACTTTGTACACCTTGTAAAAAATATTCATAACCTTTTGTTAATTGAAAAAACTCAAGAATTAATGTTTGATGATTACGAAGTGACCAGAATTGCAAAATGGACTCATTTGAAGCTTTACAATGCCGAATCTAGAAGCCTTCTCAAGTTATCTAATCTGAATGAAACTTCTATTGCTCCAAAACCTGTTGAGCGACAATATATCTCAACGGTTTTAAGAGTGCTTTCTGAAAAAACTTATGCTGCCCTTTTGCAACATCCTGACGTAATTCATAGCGATGTTAACATGCTGTATATATCAATAAAGATATTATTTGGTGGAAATTTTTAAATGTTAAAGTTATTGATGCAGATACAAGGCATAAGGATCCTTTGCAGGCTGTTATCAATAATCCTTATGATGAGCGTTTAGATTTAATACTTCAATTTGGTGATATGGCACGTAAAGTGGCAGGTCCACAAGATAAACATATTAAGCAGCTTTCTAAAGATACTGGAGCTTGTGTACATCAAACTTGGTATGGCTTGGTGGTCGTGGAAGATTAACCGATGCAACTATTGATCGACTTCAAAATTTCTTTGGAGTGGCAATTAGAAAGTATACTGGTGATTTAGTTGCCATAAAACCATTAGCACTTGCCACTCTTTTTCATGTTGCATCATCGAAAATTAACAACTGCCACTACCCACATTGCCCAACGGGTGCAAGTATTTAGTGTGAATTCAACAGCGACAAAGTGAATAATATTGATACATACAAGTCAGGTCCTGGTTTTCCCTTGGAGGTTGTATACAAGATCAGACCTGTATTTAAAGACCTCACAAAATATTATGAGCTTTGATAATGTCTTCACGGTAAAACACAAAATGCAAATGAGTCCTTTAATGGAAAAAATTTGGAATTGTATACCGAAAACAAAATTTTTCACCCTTTCTAATCTCAATTAGAATCTTATATGCAATATTTAGTATGTTTATAGATTTTTTAATTTTGTTTTTCACTTTTTGCGCGTTTTCTCATTTGACATTTTTCAATATGCCGGCTGCAATTACAAGAAAAACACTTAAGCTTTTTGTCTGATATTTTCAGCATATTTTTCTTTCAATAAGAGCAGTGTTTTAAATGGAACAGAGTTTTGATGTATCAAGCAAAAAACAGTAGGGGAGAACTTACACCCTTGATCCGTATGCACCTTTGATCCTACAGCGTTATCTCTATACTTATATAACTTTTTAAAAATGGCTGATAGCCATCGTGTTATAAATACTGAATCTACAAATTTTATTGTGTTTTGGTAAGAAAATAGGCTATTGTTAAAGTTATTTCTAAAAAAGTTTATCTTGACGGCAAAAAGTATTTTTTTTACTTTTACAAGGAACCTCACATCTTTAACATTTGCTTGTGTTGAGTAATTTTGTTTATACCATTTTGTAACTAAATTACTCACCTCTTCTATGGTTGTTTTTGTTATGTTGTAAAACCATCTAATATGACAAAAAAGAAATTTTTGTGAAAATGGAGCGGGTTAGCACCCTTGATCCTAATGCGTTTATGCACCTTTGATCCTATGATCAAAGGTGCATACACAGAAAAAGAAAATAACAAAATGTAAAAACTATAGAGAAACATGAACATTTCATATTTCATATTGTATTTTAGTAATTTTTTTTTAGAATAAAGCGTTATGATAAAGATTTTCATGCTATTTTGTGTTTATTTTTGTTCTTATAATATTAATTTGTATTCATATATACATAAATACATATACATACATACATACATACATACATACATACATACATACATACATACATACATACATACATACATACATACATACATACATACATACATACATACATACATACATACATACATACATACATACATACATACATACATACATACATACATACATACATACATACATACATACATACATACATACATACATACATACATACATACATACATACATACATACATACATACATACATACATACATACATACATACATACATACATACATACATACATACATACATACATACATACATACATATATATATATATATATATATATATATAAAATTTATGTGTGTGTGTATAAAATCTTTGTTTATGTTTGTTTGTATTTATAAAAAGATCTTTATAAAAATTAATTCAACAACTTATGAATAGAATAAAATTAAACAGACTTTTTTTTTTTACAGTTAAACATGGTGTTTCATAAAAAAAGAAAAACTGAAAGACCGACCAGGGGGTAAAGTTAATGAAAATGAAATGCGAGCAGCTGTTGATGCAGTTCTTGATGGCCAATCAGTCACTGCTAATTCATTTCAAGATGCTGTTGATTCAGTTTCTGCTAATTTTCATGTCCCAGCCTTTAATCATTCAATGTCAAGTCTGCCATTAGACTCACTGTTGTAAACCATAATAAAAAAAGTCTTTCATGTATATTTTGGCTTTTATCAAATATAAGAAAAAGGCTATACAAGAACCACAAACATTTATCGTATATAAGATAGCGTAACTAATAACCGTATGTGTAATAGGTTTTATAAATAGCGTTACTAATAACTGTAATATTTAGAAGACGTCAGAAATATTCAGAAGTGTCGTCATGAGTGTTATATTACATTATTACTTAAATTATAACAGTCTTCTCCACGTTAGGAAAGTTTTAGGGCGGAGAGTATAGACTTAACCTCTGATATTATACTAGGAAAGAAAGTAGTCGTCGAGATACTTTGGCCTCTTCGTAACGAGTCCTGTTCTTGAGGGTATGTTATCAAGATTCTCGGGAGTAGTAACTTTCTGTATAGGCTGACTAGGTACCGCTGTTGTAGGTGACTGATTACAAGGGATGCTATCTATAATTGAATTCTTAACTAATGGGTTTGAAGTTACCTCGTTGGTTTCGTTTAATTCTTCTTGGTTTCTGTTTATGGAATTGTTGGTATTGTTGCTAATGAGCATCTGTTCAATGTTCAAATCACCGGATTGTTGTTGGACTGATTCTGTTGGGGGATTTAGGTCTTCTAGTGGGGCGAGGTCGTTTGTTGAAACAGTATCAATTTTTCCATTTTGAAATTTTATTCGAGCGTAGTGGGGCGATATTGTTTCTAGCAGTTGAACTCTGTCAACGAGTGGATCTCCTTTCATTCGTACCTGACGTCTGTAAAGGATTGTGGCATCCTGTTCTGTTAAGAAGTTAGGTAAAACAGTGCCTATTATTAACGAGCGTTGAAAGTTCATCATCCTCTGATGGGGTGTTTCGTTAGTGACGGTACACAAAAGTCCTCTTATGGAGGACAAAGCCATTTGCAATACTATTTCCCATTTCTCTTTTCCTAGACTTAAGGTTTTCAGAGCTAGACTAACGGCTTTTAGTATTGTTCCGTTTATTCGTTCACACTGACCATTGCCTTGGGGATGGTAAGGAGTGGTTCTAGTTTTAATTACTCCGTTCTTTTCAAGAAAAACTTTGATTTTTAAGCTTTTGAACTGAGTTCCACGATCTGTATGAATAGATGATGGTGCACCAAATAATGAAAAGAGGCTGAGAAGGTGTCGTATAACAGAGTCAGCTGATATGTCTTGACAGGGGAATGCAAATGGGTAGCGTGAGTACTCGTCCACCACCACGAGGATGTATTTGTTTGCTGTAGTGGATTGTAAGGGTCCAATAAAGTCCATCGATAAGCGTTCCCAAGGCCTTGTTGCCTGAATGAGACGACCTGTGGGTGGTTTGTAAAAACATGGTTTGAGCTCATTGCAAGTTGTACATTGGTTTTTTAATTGTTTGATTTCTGTGGTGGAGTATGGTAGATTTCTGGTTTTGCAGTAATGTATCATTCTTGTAACTCCAGGATGACATAGCTGGGAATGGATACTGTAAAACGCTTTAGTGTTATTTACAGTCGAGCAACATCTTGAAAGGGCATCTGCTACAATGTTTTGGTTCCCCGGCCTGTAAGAGATTGTATAATTAATATCAGCTAGTTCTAAACGCCATTGTGTTAATTTTTCATTTTTGATTTTTGTTGCACTCTGTTTATTAAAAATAAGGGAAATGGATCTTTGGTCGGTTATTATATTAATATAGGGTACTGAGTTAATCAAATGCCTCCATCTTCTACAGCATTCCACTATGGCAGCCGCTTCTTTTTCCACTATCGCATGCTTCATTTCGGCATTAGGTAATGTCCGTGAAAAGAAGGCAGCGGGCCTGCCAAGTTGTAATAGTGTTCCTCCGAGTGCTGAGTCGGAGGCATCAGTTTCTATTGTTAATGAAACTTTTAAATTAGGGGAGGCTAGACAAGCTTCTACAAGTTTCTTTTTGAGTATTTTTATTGCTTCTTTAGCATGTGGAGTTAAACCCTTTGTTGGAAAATTGTCTCTTGCTTGGGTAAGTGGGAGAGTTAATGCTGTGCAATTGTGTATCCACTTAGCGTAATAAGCAAATAAACCTATCATTCGGTTTAGCTCTTTTAACGATCTTGGCTCAGGCATATTTATCAGTGCTTCGTATCTTTTTGGGTCTGGCTTTATAGTTCCATTTTCAATAATATGGCCTGAGAATTCGATATGATTTTTTTTTAAATTACTCTTTTCTTCGTTTATCTCAATGTTGGCGATTTTAGCTGCGTGTAGAAAGCGACTAAGATTTTTATCGTGTTCTTGGGCATCTTTTCCACCGATAATTATATCGTCGAGATAAGCGTATGTGTTTTCAAGTTTATTATCCTGAATGAATTCATCCATTACTCTTTGAAAGATTGGTACCGCGTTTGTACATCCAAAGGGTAAGCGTTTGAACTCATATAAGTTGCCGTTAGCTTCAAATGCGGTTAGTTTGTAATCTTCGGGTCGTATTCTCACTTGATGATACGCCGATTTGAGATCAATTGTGCTAAAAATTTTATGGACTGCTATTTTAAGTATTAAGTCATTGATTCATGGTGTAGGATATGAATCGAGCGGAGTGTGTAAATTAATTGTATTAGAATAATCGATCACGAGGCAATTTTTATTTCCTGTTGATACTACAAAACATTGAGCTCGCCAAGGGCTGCGGCTTACTTGAATTATATCTTTTTTTAGTAAGCGGTTTATTTCATCTGTTATGGCGGAGATATTTTTGGGAATACGTCGTGAGGTTGTAGCTATTGGTTTTATTTTGTTAATATCGATTCCAGGTATTAAGGCGTATGTTGAACATTTCATACTTTTTGTTGCTAAACCGAATTTTAGAGGCTCTTTGTTTCCTTTAAAATTGATGGTCATATCATATAAGATACCTTTAACTTTTAATGTCGAGCTATCTGCTAGTGATACCTTTGAGGTAGATTGAGTATCGTATGAAAATTTCCATTGTCGAAGAAGTTTTGATGTAATGAAAGTTTTGTCGGACCCAGTATCTAACAGTGCATATGTTAGATTTTCGTTTATGGTGACGTTAATTAGTCTATCAGGTGAGTCAATTGCTGCTATGACCGTAGATATTATTGTGTTATCATCCTTTTCGTTATCTTTAACAACTGCTGCTTTGGTGTAAGTTTTGTTTTCTTTCTTAGAAAGACAGACAGTTGCCCATTGGCCCTTTCTATGACAATGTGTACATGTAGAGTTTCGTGCAGGGCATTTGGTTTTTGGATGTGGATCATTACCGCACCAAAAACAGGGAGATTTGATAAGATTATGACTTGCTGCAAAAGTCGGTAGCGTGGTAGTAGCTGTTATAGTTGTTGTCAAATTAAGGGCATCTTCGGTAGCCAATTCCATCGTAAGAGCTGTTTTATAAAGTGACTCTAGATTGTCATCTGTAGCTTCAAGCAGTCGTTGACGAATAGAAGGTGAGTGAATACCAGCTATAAAAGCGTGACATATTAGTAGGTTACTATGTTGCTCTGCTGTCAGAGGTTCTGTTGGACATTTTCTGGAAAATTGTTTTAAGTTACTCATAAAGCTTTCAACCGATTCTCCTTCTTTTTGTTTAAAAGAGCGAAGTTTATGGCGCATCATGATCGCTGTTGATCGTTTTTGATACTTGTTATCAAGAATTTTGATTGCATCGTCGTATGATGTAACATCCTGAATTATCGTAAAAGCCTTCACTCCGCATAGAACGAATAAGACTTGAAGTTTACAATCCTCTGGGATTTTGGCTTTATCTAGGTAAATTGATAGCATTTTTTTCCAGTATATATAGTCATCTTCGTTTGGTTCGTCGCACAGTACTTTTTTCAATATTTTGGCATCCATACTGATTTATATTTATATATAATAAAACTTATATTTGATAAAATTGTTGTAAACCATAATAAAAAAGTCTTTCATGTATATTTTGGCTTTTATCAAATATAAGAAAAAGGCTATACAAGAACCACAAACATTTATCGTATATAAGATAGCGTAACTAATAACCGTATGTGTAATAGGTTTTATAAATAGCGTTACTAATAACTGTAATATTCAGAAGACGTCAGAAATATTCAGAAGTGACGTCATGAGTGTTATATTACATTATTACTTAAATTATAACACTCACCTTCTAGTTTATTGCTTATCAGTTTTTAAAAATAACTGACCCTGGGAGTCAACTGTCCAGTGTTACTATTAACATTGCTCATCAAGCAAGTCTAGAAAAAATCAAGAAATTTCCAAAGGCTGGATCAAGAAAGTCTGCTAAAAGACATAAGTGTCAGCGCACCCTAATACTCACTGATACTCCTGTTCCAAATGAACTAAATAGACTTCAGGAAATGAAAAAAAAAATGTCAGTTTAAAAAGACAAAAAATCAGGAAGCTTTATGCAAAAAAAAAAATCTTCATGACAAGAAAGAAAAAACTTGATGTCCAAAATTATAAAAGAAAAAATGATAATATTTTGAACAGCTATAACAGTGATAGTGATATTTTAGAAGCACAGCATTTTAATGAATTGTCTTGTAGATCTACTCAAGGATATTGTAAAGAAGTAATCTCTTACTTTAACAACTGAGGAAACATAGAGCCTCAGTAAAAAGATAACATTTTTTATCATTGATTTTTCTTTTTTTGTTGCATTAATTTTTTTTCTTTCGTTGATTTTGCTTTTCTTTCTTCTAATAAGAGGAATAAAGTTGTAATAAAATTAATAAAAAATTAAATGGTTTTTAATATAGACATTGTTTGAATGACTTAAAAACAATTTTTACACATTTACGGTATAAATTTGGATTCAGATCAAGTATACAAAAATAGGATCAAGGGTGCATATATGTAGGATCAAGGGAGCATACTGGTATGCACCCTTGATCCCAATTGAGTCTTATTAATTTTTATTATTTTTAATTTATTTTAAATATTTTGGGCAGTAAATGATCATTAAATTATAATAAAATATAAAGTTTGCTATCATTTACTGTTAATTTAGAGGTCAAAGTGAAAACATATATTCAGTAAATTGGCCGGATAGATTTTTAGGATCATGGGTGCATACTCTCCCCTATAGCTAATTTACCTTTTCCAAAAATTTTTCTATTATCAACTTTGGCTCACAGGTCATCAAATTCAGAGTTTTTTTTAAATATCTATTCCATTTAAAACACACATACAATTATTCTAAATATGCCACCAAAGTTTCCTTTTGCTTTTTTTATTAGTTTTAGCTAAAACTTGGCCGGTGCGAGTACTATTTTCTGCTTATTTATTATTATTTTTTTTGGAAGGGGGAGGGGAGGGGGTTATTTGGTATTAATGTCATGCATTGTGAACAAGTTGGACAACATGTTACAGCTCAGATAGATTCTGAGCACACCGCACAATCTCGCAAGTTTTGATCGTTTCTACGGCAACAATGAAATTTTCGATTAATTCGATTATCTGCGTGGTTTAACGGCTTTCAGCTCGTCACAATTTGTATTTTGAATTTACACGGACCTTTCATAAATGAGCGTGTCAGGCAGTTCTCTAGCGTCTCTGAGCAGGTGTTTTGACTGATTCGGCCTGCCTTAGACAAAAAGTTCTGTTTTAAAAGTCTGAAAGAATTTTATATCGACAGTATAAAAGTTCAATGAGACTCCTATAGAATACCAAGCCTACAAAAATTCTGTTCAATTTCCAAAAAAATTTTTTGGATTTTATAGATTTTAAATAAAAGTACCCCCCAAATACGAACGCTCCCTTCACCACCTTGTACCTGGTGACGTCTTTTATAGCTATTGACTGTCGATAAAATATCTGTTTATTGCTTTGGACACCTTTGCTTGTACTTTTCAAATCTTAAAATCTCATAAAATTCCTTATATGAGACTCGTCAGCGTTGAGATTATAACTTTTTATAAAAAAATAAGCAAATTAACGTTGATAAAATTATCAATAGTTGCTTTGCGAAGTAAAAGAAGGGAAAATCAGTATAAAACTTATTGCTTCAAAATTTTTCAGTACATTTTCCAAGTACAGCTCACAGTTAAAAACTAGATAAAATTTTTTTAAATAAATAAATACATGTATATAAGCAGGAGCCCCTACTGTCTAATAGAAAAAATTCCGAAATAGAGATTTTCGAAATGTATGTAAATATAAATTGCACTAAGTAGTTTAAAATAGTCAAATAAAAGGTAAATTCAACCTACGAGTAATGAAATAAAAGATAAATTCAATCTATGATTAGTCAAATAAAAGATAAATTCAATCTACGATTAGTCAAATAAAAGATAAATTCAACCTACGAGATCAGCAAAAACTAAAAGATTCAATTTTAACTAAAAAAGATATTTTACATCCTTTTTTCTTAAATACGTAAATTAGTATAGTAGATAACTATGCATTTTGGTAAAATCAGCTCTTGTTATATCAGTTCGATATGACTAATAGTCATTTCAGCATAATCAACTATGCGCCAGACTAAAATTGTGAAAATATGATTATATTAAACAATATAATAATGACATGCTAATAATTCTTTTTAACACCAACAGGCTTTCAAACAGCTTTTAAAGAGAAGCAGTTTGTTTGTGTTTAACTATAAACACAGCATTAGCCCTGGCTAACACTTTTCCATCATGAACGCAAGTTATTTGACTGTTAATAAATATCTTGCGCTGGTCTATTTTTTCCACTTGACATCGATATATAACTGGGTGTCCTACCAGTACTGGGCTAAAATATACCAAGAACAATATTAAACAAGGACAAATTTTAAAGAGATGATTTAACAAGTAAACTTCAGAAGAGTAAAAAAAAAATAAAAATCAACTTTAATAAAAACAATAAGAAACAAGGTTTAGGACCAAAATTTAAAATCGGCTATATAATTTATAATAAAATAAATAACAAAATAAAATAATTGATGGTAGTGATAAATATGATGCTGTTCAAGTTGAGGAAATTTAACTAATTAGAAAACAGGCAATGAAGTTGTAATAAAGAGATCTAAAATATTTTTAAACTAACCTATCAAAACATATATTTAAGCTGGCAGTCATACAGTCTCCTAAGCATGTAAACACTAAACTGGCAATTATCTCATCAAAAAGGGTTGCAACTGCACCTCTATCAACATATCTTAAAAAAAAGAAAAACCAAAATAAATTTAGTATCTCAGAAAAACAAAATACTAAGAATATTTAGTAAGCAAATTATAACTGAAATTCATTTAATTTGACACAGCACATATACATTATTTTACACACATCATTGTATTGTCGTAAGCCCAGGGTCCAAAAGTGACTAACAGTATCGCCTTTCTTTCTTCAGTACTCACAAAAAAATAACCATTAAATATCTTTTCATTTCCACAATGTACATAATGTCTTGTTTCATCATTTTGTTTGTTGATTGGAACTTTCACCCAGTTTTTTTCTTGGACAATCTTCTCCAGCTCTTTGTTAAATTCTATTGCTTCTTTTGTCCATGAATTATCAGGTACATCCAATCTGATCATAGCACAACTTTTATAATACAAATTTTATGCAAAGAATAATTTTTAGCTTAAAAAAATAAATATAAAAAGATGTACTTTCACAACCTTGGTTCATAAATTAGACAAAAAAACTATAAATTAATTAGTTAAGGGATATCTTTTTAATAGCCAAAATTTAAGGACCAAATTTTTTTCAACAAAAAAGCATACATCTTTACAGAGTAGCTTAAATAATTTCACTTAATTTTACACATAAATACATATTTCAACAATTTAAAATAAAAAATTCTTTATAAAAGCATAAGGAAAACTTTTAAAAATCAATTATTTAAAGGAATTTCACTTCATTCATGGTTTGTTTTGCTCACTTGGATTACTTTGTGTTAAAGATGCATCTTTATCGACCAATACATATATAGCAGAAGCATTACCTAGCATTTTATCACTATCAAAGCTGGTAATTTTACTTTCAAGATAGATCTTTCGTCCTTCCACTTTTACTACTTCGCAATCATATAGAAAAGTACTTCCAACATGCAAAGGACTAAACAAAACAAAAAAATATAGAAAAAGAACAATAATAACAAGGATAGAAAACAAATATTCAAATTTTTTATGCAAGTTATGGATTCAAATTTCTGAGTAAAAGTTTTTTTTTTGCTTTCACACTGTTAAACTAAAACTTCTCACAGAGAAATTTTAGTTAAACATGCTTTAAATAGAAATTCTACTTAGTACATATTATAGGTTTATAGGTTTTAATTTAAGACTGTAAAACCTATTGGTATTTTATAAAAAGAGATTTTTATTTTCATCAAATAATAAGCATATTTGTATACTGGTTTAGACAAGTGTGTTTTTCAAAATTTTTGAAAAAAGAAACTTTTTTCTTTGGAATTTATTACAAATTTCAATTTTATGGAATGTGCTAGGCTA
This sequence comes from Hydra viridissima, assembly GCF_058129835.1. Lineage (NCBI taxonomy): Eukaryota > Metazoa > Cnidaria > Hydrozoa > Anthoathecata > Hydridae > Hydra > Hydra viridissima. The sequence goes on from NW_028324300.1 coordinate 10,849,571, forward strand.
TGAAAAATAATTTTTTTTGTTCATAAAACTCACAATTATGACATCAGTTATTACCTAACCTTTACAAAGATCTATTGATGTAATTATAAGTACACTAAGATCTATTGATATAATTGTAAATACACTAAGATCTATTGATATAATTATAAATATACTTATCCTGATTTTTTCCTAAAGCTGAATCAAAAACCCTAACTAAGAGCATGATTTGAATACTGGAAGGTGAGATTTCAAAAAAACTGTTCATTAAAAAATAGCAAAATAAAAAAATACAAACACCTTGCTTAGAACGTTAAAAAATAATAATAATAATAATAATAAAATAAAATAAAATAAAGAACAACAACAAATGATAACAAGAAAATATCTGCCAAAAATAAATTGCAAACCTTTTATAGTTAACATTAAGATTAGCAGTCACACATGCTCCAAAACACTTAGTAGCCAAAATCCCAGTTATTGAGTCATGATGGGTAGCAATTGCACCTCCATGTACAAACCTAATGGAAAAGAATCAGAAAACAGGGCCAAAAATTACAAATCACAACATACTAGAATCTTTTAATCAGAGAATTAAAATCAAATAATTTTTGTTCGAAGGTTCCAACTTACTTGCTACCATTACTTGACCATGGTCCATAAGTAATCAACCATTTAGCCTTCTGTTCTTGGATAGAGAAAAAAAAACAACCATAAAATACTTTCTCATTACCAAAACGAGTGTAAGTTCTTACATCTCCAGTTTGCTTTACAAATGGATGTCTTTCCCAATTATTTTTTTGCGCAAATTTTTCTAATGAAGCATTACTCTCTATTGCCTCTTTTGACCAAGAATCATCAGGAATATCTAATCTTTCCATGCTGTGGAACTTACAAAGCTTTTTGAACAAACTCTTTTAGAATAAATACATGCAAAGTATTAGAGAAATCAGTTAGGATTAAACAAAACTCTATAGTAATTCATGATCTTTTTATATAGCTTAAATCTAACTTTAAAAAAAAAAAATTTGTGGCAAACCTGGCAGTTTTGACTGGTTTGTCTCAAAATATACATTTTCTTTAATAAACCGTGTTACACATAAGAAATATTTTCTATTTTATTTACTAGGAATTAAAAAAACATTATATACCTAATACATTACTCTATGGAACATAACAATAAAAAATATGTAAATTTCTTAAAATGGCAAATCATTAGAAAAAAAAACTCAGAAAAACTACTATACTTGTTTTTCAGTATTGGTGATATCATTACCAATTTGATTGTATAAGTTGCATTTCTCTTAGTTGATCTATATATTTGTGGGTTTATCTTTTAGTAGTTCTAAACAATTAGCTCAAACAAATAGTAGTTCTAAAAAGTTTTTTATTGATATCATTTTTCAGTGAATTTTATCAAGCATCAAAATATTTACCAACCTTGACTTCAAAACATAATATTATAGGCTTACAACCAAAAATATCCTTATTTGTGAGGACTATTATATACCGAGTCCACCATGGTTAAATCAGTTATTTACAATCTACTTTGTTATCCAGAACTTGTAAATAGAAATTTATTAAAAAATCTTCAATAGTTAAGCAGCACTTAAATTGTTTGGTATCACCAATGCTGATTCACTCAATGTATATATATAATAGTGTTAATAAAAATAGAGTAGATAAACTTGATTCAGGGTAAACTTTACACAAAAAAACAATGATATTAAAGTATAAAATATATTCACAAAGCACAAAAAATACATATTGGTTAATCTAAAGCTGCCAACAATCCATCTCTATGTCTGTCCTTTGCTAGTTCTGCTAAAGCCTACATAAGAACATAAACATTATTGTAGCCATAATAACTATTTGCCTTAGCAACTATTTTATCAATTAATACAAAGAATTAGCTTCCTTTTAAAGAATTTAATAAGCTTAGATATCTCAAAACGTTTTGGGAATTTTCAATCAAGATTTTTATTTCGAGATGATACAAGAAGTTACGAGATTGGGTTTGAAAATTCACCAAAAAATCTTGAAAATTTCGAGATTTTTTTGAGTTTTTTTCTAGAGTTACAAGATTCTTTACAAGATTAGTTAAAAGAATCTCATATTTACTTCATTTCAAGAATTTTAGTGAGAATTTCGAGATATTACAAGTTTCTTGTAATGACTCTTCAAAAAAAAAGGATAAACTAGTTAATCCAAAAAATGCAGGTAAATTGTTATTGTTTTTTTTTTGCAATGTAAACTGAGCTTAAAATTAAAACTTTAAAAGTTTAATGAAATTAGCTAAAATTTTATTAAATATATAACATTTCTTTGTCATTCAATGATATTATCATCTTTTTTACAAAGAATCAGGTAAGAAAACACTTTATTACTATATATTATACTCAGTGATCTGGCTAGCTTTGGAAAAAGAAAAGGCAGAGAAAAAGCACCAAGGAGATATTGCCTATCAGAATTCTATAGCAGGTGAATTGGTGTTTTAAATCATTTTTATTAATCTTTATTAAACTATTTTTATTGAATATTAACTATTTCATGATTGATTTAGAATTTTTGAATCGTTTTTCTTTTGTTTACTTATGAATCCAAAACCTTTTTAGTTTTTACAAAAAAAGGTACTTATTATTCTTTTTTTTAATTTTTAGTTATACGACGAAGATGAGCGATACAAGCAAGAGCAATGACGACATACACCTAAAGTCTTGAGTAGAGACATTAAAAAGAGGAAGTTGGTAGGACCATCAACACCTGAGAAAGCCAAAAACATTGATGCATACATAAAGTATAAGCCGCAGGACAAAGAGCAGCATACGAGAGGAGGAGATATAGAAATTGCCAAGTTCTTGGCCAGATGCAACCTTCCCTTCTATCTGATGAAAACTGAAAAAAGAGTAGAATGTTTCATGATGAAGACTGCCAATGGCTGCTTAGGTGGGCATAGAAATAGTGTTTTGTTATTTTAATCAAAATTTAGATACAAAAATGAACAAAAAACCTTTTGTTCCAATCATTCTCAATATATTTGAAAAATTAGAAAACTTTTCTCGTAATATCTTGAAAAACATAGAAAAAATATTTTAAACCTTGTTAATTTCTCGTCATTCTCGTAATATTGTCATGTTTCGAGAAAGGGACATTTTGTGGCCAATTCTCAATCGAGAATCATGTTACTTCTCGTAAACTCTCAAAACAGATTCTTGAAACTTGTGAAAACCACAATCTCAATCGAAACTACTCTCGAAACTCAGTGTCATTTCGAGATCTCGTATCGCAATGTCTCGTAACAAAAATAGATTTGAGATGCCCAAGCTTAGTATTTAATTAATTCACCTTAAAAAATCCATCTCAAAAATTCAGCAATAAAACTATTATGCTTACATGAAATGTCCTTGGCTCATGAATTGCCAACTCTGATAACATTTTACGATTGATTGCAATATTACTCTGAAATAAGCCACATATATAAAATTTTATTATTCTATTTGCTTGATTTTCAATATTATCAAAAGTAATGTAGGATAAGGAAAATATTTTTCATTAGGAACTCTTAAAATGAATGTCTGTTGAAGACTTTTTTCAATTTTTGTCCAATTTGTAGAGAGCTTCCAATTTCCTTATTGTGTTTCTATCCAATATAATTTTACTGAGTTATAATTTAACTGTATAATAGTTAATTTTACTGACTTAAAGTTAATTGCACTGAACTATAACTAAACTTACTGTTATAATTTCACTGTATTATAGTTCACTTCACTGTATTGCAATACCTTCACTGATTGTAAGTGAGAAGTTTGGGATTTAGTTTTGGAGTTTTAGATTTTAGTTTTAGATTTTATAGTCTGTGAAGCAACTAGGGCTGCCAATTCGAACTTTTTTTTAGAAGTTCGAACTTGAACATGTTCGAACTATTTGGGAAAAAAGTTTGAAAATGTTCGAACTTTTTTCAATGTACTAAAACATGCAAAATAAAAGAGTACAAGTTAAAAACAAAACCGTTTATTTATCTATTCATAAAACTGTTTATTTATAAAAACAAAACTGTTTATTATTGAGACCCGCTTCTCATTTTCACTACATTTAACTTGAAAAAATTATCTATTTTAGAATAAACAACATCACTAAGTATTTTTAAGTTAATATTCAGTAGAGTAGTGCTTGAAACAATTTTCAAAGATCAAACTTAATTCTTAAAGATCTATTTGAAAATAACTTACTCTGCATAGATTTCTCATAAAAACTGAATATGGCATGCTATGCTCTCGAACACCAAAGTTGATTCTTTGTATCCATAACTAATAAAAGCAGACTCTGTATTTGAATATCAAGTTGATGAAATAAATACTGGTGATAAAAATTTAAAAATCTAAGTATAACTATATTGTTACAAAAAAAGCAGAAAAAAAAAACAAACCTTTCTCATATCTCTTTTCTTTAGTTTCCGTCCTTTATATTGTTTTTGCAGGGCTTTATGGACACATCTTACGGCAAGACTGTAACAGTTCTTTCTTCTACCACGAAATCCCTAAAGATAAAATTTAATAAAAGGACAATTAAAATATTTAAACTTATATATTTTAATCTTAATAATTTACAGATCTCCTTAAGTAATTATTAAAATTTTACAACTTATTTATTTATCACAGGAGAATACTAAATTTACAGCCAGTGGTAGACTTATACTTAGGTCACATAGGACTGGAAATTACAAATTAAATAACATGATATTTTTATATATAATTTTAAAACAGATTTTGGAATGCAATTCAAAAGCACAACATTACTCTTTAAACTTGAAAATAGTTAAATATTTTGTAATTTCAGAACAACAAAAAGTTTAATAACATAATATCTAGTTGAATAAAAGCCTTAGGTAAAAAAAAATGCAGTGTCTAATTAATCAAAAATATTTCCTTTATCAGCTTAATTGTTTAAGTAGAATTTTTTAACAACTTGATTTTAATTTTAATAGATCTATATACATGTATATATGTAACTATATAGTTCAATATTTTAAATTAAAGTTTGTTTTGAGTTTGATTTTTTTTTTTTTTTCAAACAAATCTTTATAACTAAAGTTTCCAGATTTAGCTATTTATCATCAGTTAAGTCTTTATAGTTTTAAAAGACCATTTATAGAATTCTTGTGTGTATATCTAATTTTGTGTTTTATTGTTGTAAAATATAAAAATTAATATCAATGCCAAACTTTTTTTTTGTTTTTATTTTTGTAAATGTTAAAATTAGCATTGCAACACATTTTAAATTGCCTAAACATGGAATTAGAGTTAAGTTTATCTAAAACTATTTTAGCTCTAATTGCTCATGGTAAACTTTTGGCTAAGGCTTAACCAAGCCTATCTTAACTAACTTTTCTCTAAACCTAACCTTTATTTTACTCCTAACAAATTCAATATAAACTGAGTTACATTTCAAAGAAATTTAACCCTAACTCCCATATTCATACATTTCAAAAGTTTGTACATCCAAAATAAAATGCCAATTTGAATGTTTATTTTTACCATACTTACCAAACTTCTTTATTGAAAAAAAAAAAAGAAGGAAGAGTTCTGAAAAACAGTTTCAGGCAATTTAAGATTTTTTTAAAACTTATAAGTAAATTTAGAGAGTAGTGGTTAGGACTTTAAAGTTGTAAGATATTCTTCAAACTGAATTTTTAACAACTACATTGTTCTAAGATTCTTTAAATTATTCTTGGCTTTATTACTAATATAAGTTAAATTCTACTTTTGATATAAACCTTTAAAGCAATTTGATTAAAAAAACTTAAGCATGTAAGATTTTCAGGATTTCTAACAAAGATATTTTAACTAAAAACCTTAGCTAGAGCAAAAATCTTTGCTTTTTTAACAACTCTGTTGAAAGGTCCAGCACGAACCATATGCATAAAATTAAGGAACATTTTTCTTTAGTTATTTCTTTAACTTTGATTTTAAAACATAATACTCAAGCTTAGTTTTGAGTAACTATTTCTTAATGGAACACAACTCCTGCTCGTAATTTCCAACATTTCGGAAGCATATGTATATCAGCTGTGCAAAAATTCTGTTCTGCAAATTAATGGTGGTTGCTATGGTTATTTTTAGCGTTTTTGTTTTCTTTTTCTTTTTTTGTCTTTTGTTTATATGACGCTATTTTTGAAAAACCCTTTTTTATTTGGATTTTAAAAATATGTTCTAACCAAAATTCATAAAAGGGACTTTTTTACGATGACCGTAGAAGTAGAAAACAAAGGACCAATAATAGCTGCTCGTGAAACAGGTATTGAAGGTTTTTGGTATTAACTTTTACTCTGAGTAATCGTTCGTAAAATAACAATTCGATAAAATGTTAGTTAATGTAAATTAATACATTTATTATCATTCTTACTATTAATAATATTAGAATTAGAATTCTTGTTTGCCATTACTTCTGCCCTCTAAAATTTCTTCAACTTTATAAAAGAACTTGTTTTTCTTTATACTATGCTGAGTTTTTCTTCAGTAATGACGTAAATGTTGTTTTTATCCATCAGGTCCCGGTCCAGGAAGATATGCTTTACCTTCAACTTGTGGGTATCATCATCATGATTTTACTAAAAAAATTAGCCCTGCTTACTCTTTTGGACATCGATTAGGAAACCCAAGTATATCAGAATAATGGTTTTTAAAATTTTTACGCCTGTTTGTTGCAAAAAACTTTTTTTAGAAATTTTTTTCTGTTTTAGTGTTTAAAAAAGAAAGCAGCCCTGGACCTGGTTATATGGTTCATCCTTCAATTACTAGATTCGGAAAAGATGGTACTCCGAAATATTCAATTTTAGGAAGGCAAAAAGATCCAAGTATACTTTCTTTTCTTGTTTAAATCAAGTACAATATAAAAAGTAAAAATGTTCTCCTTAAAAAGAAAAAAAATTTAACACGCAGTTTCAATTTATAGATACCTTTAAAACCCCATCACCAGGGGCTTATTCACCGGAAAACGTTCATCCACAAGGTGAAAGACATGCCCCTGCATATTCAATAGCAGCAAGAACAAGATATAGAAAACGTAATTTTAATAGTTTTAACACCATTCTTTTGATAATAGTTTGATATTCTCCAAAGTACTTGTATTTTTAAAAAAATACTTTGCAGGTGACACAACTCCAGCCCCTAACTCTTATACGTTACCAACGCTTCTTGGTTCAAAAATCCCTGATAAAGCAGCATCTGCTGCATTTTCGATGATTGGCAGATCAAAAACAGGAAGCTTTGCTGAAGATCTAGCTAAAACACCCGGTCCGGGACATTACAATACATTAGATGCTAACAAAATAAAAAAGAAAGCTCCTGCTTACTCTATTTTGGGAAGAAGTTACATGCCAGGAGGTAAAAAAAAATGTTAATTTTTTTTTTTTTTTTTTTTTTATCTAAAACAAAATATTATAACAAAAAATAACGTTGATTGATTTGCTAACTTACCTGTAATCAATACATTAATTTTTAGATTCAACACAGAAACCTGGGCCCGGTGCACATTGTCCTGAAAAAGTCACGGCAAACAAACGTCAAGCTCCTTCTTTTTCTCTCGGAATCCGTCACTCAGAATATATAACGCCACTTATTATAGATGTTGCCGATTAATGACATTGCTTTTTATATATATATTTTTTATTAAAATTTATTTATACAATATCTTAAAGGATACTTTTTTCTTAAGCAATCATAGTTTTCCTTTTTTTCTTTAACGTTTTTTTGATAGTTGCACATTTATCAAATTACTTGATCAAATTTCAATTACTATACCACTTCAGTGCATTATTTCTTGAATTCCATTCTTTAATTGCGTGTTTAAGAAATGATTTATGATAATTATTAAGTTGTCAGGAAAGTCTCGTCGGTTTTAATAGGTAAACTTTAATATTGAACAAGTTTAGTAATACTCACTCAAATTAGTCAAAATAAGAACAATTTGAATCAGCACTATTTTGCCAACGAGAAACAATTGATTCACTCCGTCAGTAAAAAAATTTGGTGCTCAGGATTCGACGAAGTTGACGAAGGCCGTTTTTGCCTGGTCTGGTAAGAATGGTAGTTTTCGAACGGTAATTTGTGAAACGTGTTGCCGAGAGTTATCATGTAGTAGGATCGGACCACGCCTGTTGACCAATGTTGTAGCTGCTGGCGTAATTTCGCTTACATTTCACTGATTTCAGCACAATAGGATTCTGCAGTGATGAGTATTGCACTGGCTGCAGACCACTATATTGTAACCATAGTCTTTTTTTGATGAGTTTTTGCCTTTGAGAAGTGCCTGGGGGCTCGTCCAACTACTGAGCCGAACGTCTCCGGTTATGTTACAGAATCCACTTTTTATCATACGTCACAATTTAAACCAAGAACGAGTTATTTTGGTTGTGCAGAAGCAATCAAAAACAAATCTCAAAACGCGAAAATTTTTGTCGATTTACAATTTAAATTTGATTTATAGATTACAAATGAAAATAACTTCGATTGCGTCGCCTTCTTTAATACTTCAGAATATTAACTTTAGTTAAGAAAATCAATATCTCTTCATTTCTTAAATTCTCCATTTTGTTTTTGTTTTTAAAAAGTACTTCAAAGTAGACGTGACCGAAGTATTATGTAAATGAATATTTACTTGAGTTAGCAAGCTTAAGTTTTATTCGGTTTCGTAAAAGTAAACCTGATATATTTTGGAGTGACAAGCATAATAGTTAAAAAAGGTTTAAACTGAGCACCGTTTCAAAAGCGAGTGTTACTAAAACTCAGTTTTATTAGTTTGAATGGGGTAATAGCAAAATCTTTTAAAAGTCACATCGTTCAAGGTTTTTGATTAATCACTGTCTGTTTGAGACTACTAAGAAGACGACGAGCACGTGGAAGAGTCTTATTGGTGTTCGTCGACTGCGTTTAATAATAGTGGAAAATTCAGTTAAAGAATTGTTCACTGTTTGTTGTCAATTTTTTTAACTATACTTTCTAAAACATGATCGTCAATTCCAAATTTCTTCCCAGTAAAGAAAGTAATAAAGGAAAAAAAGAAGCATAATAATAGCATAATTGAGACTCAACTCGATATCTTTTTCTTTTTATGAAACAAAAATGCAGAGTAATTTTGAATGTAAAAAATTATGGCATTCCATTCGTAACTTCAGAATTGCACTATGAGAACTTTTTATGATAGTTGAGCCTTTTATGTGGCTATAAATTATAATGAACTAACTAGTAATCGAGGTTTATGCGTGTGCGTATTGCATCATTACGGAACTTACGGCAAGAAGTACTTCGTAAACACGTTCGCCCTATAGTCAATGTTGTATATCCCCTTCGTTTAAAATGAGTGATATTTCAGAAGAAGTGAAAGACATATCGATCTCTGGTGAGTTTTTCAAAGATTTTATTTTTTTTTGACGGAGCTTCAAGGCTCCCAAACATTTGTTTATTTTAAATCTTAAAATAAAAAATCCAATCAAGCTTCGTTTAAAATTTTAACCATATACGATAAGAGTTGTGTTGTTAACATTTATTTTATTAAATATATAGTGCCATTAGATATGGTTTTATCCTTTCATTTAGTTGTCATGCTAAGATTGCTTCTTAAAGAGTTTTAGTTTTAAATAAGTCTTACTCTATATAATTAACCCTTTTTAGGAATAACCAACAACTTCATATCTAACCAATAACTCCTTGTCATATTATCATTTACTGCTGACAAATAAATTTGCTTATATTTGCATATTATCATTTACTGCTGACAAATAAATTTGCTGAAGATTACACACCTTTGCCAAGAGATGATATTGCTTAATGATCCATTAAACAAAGATGCTTAATCTTTTTAATTAAAACCAATGTTATTGGGAAATAATTTTACAAAGACTTTGTGCATTTTGTACAATTTAAAAGTTGATGGATTAGCATGTAGGCAAACAAATCTCTTTTTCCAAATCTGACTCCATATAAGTGCTTACTATCTAAAAAATCTAACTACCTAATGATCTCTTTTTCAATTAGATCGCTGTTGATTATGTGGTGTCATCTCCTTTCTTCTAAATTTGCTTGTGTAGTAAAAGTAACTTCCTTACAATATTTAAGAAGATCTTTGTCAATAGCTTGTGGATACCAAAATATCAGCTCTATCCCCAGCAGATTTTTTTTCAAAGAGCATAAGTTTATAGGGAGAACATTAAGCTCTTATAAAGGTTAGTTAAAAACACAATAGTTCTTATTTAAATGCACAGTTGATAAAACATGTCCAAGCTCTTTAAAAGTTATTAATCTCCCCCCAAATGTTCAATGCCAAAAATTATTGCATAACTTGCTTAAGCACTTCCAAATTTTAAAATAAAAGTATTTCCAACCATTTTAAGAGATATAAACATATTTTATGGTTTAGTAAAAATACCTAAAGAGGAGCAAATTGTGTCTTGATATTGAATACAGATGCTCTTTAACAGATGCTTATAATGTCTTTGCATCAAGTCCATGAAAGAAGTTACTCCTAAGCTTTTACTTATCTATAAATTTGTAAACATTTGGTATTTATTATTTGCAAGAAAAAAAACTTGTATTTATTCAGGTAATCTGAACAAAAATAGAACAGTGCTATTTTTATAAATGTTTACACATGCTATATATATTGCATGTGTTTGAAAAAATTCTACTTGACTTGTTTTTTTTTATTTGATTACTGGTAGAAAAACTAACTGTTTTATCCAGAAATTTTATAATTGCATATAACCACACCACTTGGTTAGTTTAAATAAAGCAGATTTGAAAATAAAGAATATTTGCCGTTAAATGTAAGCTTTCATTAATAATGAATATTGATTTAGTGAAACTGAGCTCTTTCTTGAAATAGTTTCATTTTTGTTAAATTTTTTCTACAAGCTATTCATGTTTTTTTTTTCTTATTTTTTCAGAATAAGAACTTATTTTTGAGAAATTGATCTAGTAAAAGAGTTTTTTAAAATTTTTTTTTATTAAGTTTCAATATTTAAAAAGAATACTCTATAACTTAAAAATACTTTTTCTATATATATATATATATATATATATATATATATATATATATATATATATATTTATTCTGTTAAAAAAATCTGTATAAAAACAGTAAAGAGGACTGCCACTGAGTTCAAGAGACAGGAAAATTTAACATCCAAGTACTTTTAAACTCATGAATGGAACAACAGAACAATTGAAATTTTTATTTTTAATCTTAAAAATGTAAAATAAAAGTGTTTTTTTTTTTAATTTCACATTTGAAATTTAAGTTCAAGTTAAAGAAATGAAAATTTATCAATTTAAACACTTAAAAAAAAACAATAAAAATAACTGCATTATAGGGGAAAATCATTTAAAAAAACTTACAAACACTCAGTATTTTGTAATGCAAGTTTTCTTCTTTAAAATATTAGGGACTTGCTTTTAGTGAGCTCCCCTAAGTTTTGTTTTCAAATCATTTATGGTTCAGCTGTTGGGCTTGCTATAACTTGTGTTGTGAACAGAAAATTTAGTGTTATTTTTGATAGTTGAAACTAAATTAGAATTCTTTCTTCATACTTTCTTAATCACAAGATTACGTTTGTATAGGAGTCAATAAAAATAAAAGTTATACTGTCAGGTTCATATTTTAGCCAACCCTAAATTATATTCCACTATTTTAATGTAAAATATAATATTCAATATGAAAAAATACAAATTTTTATAGAGCTGATTGATTTAATCAAGTTCAATTAAGAAATCAACTAACTTCTTTTAAAAGTAATTTCTTTTTAAAAAGTATTGCCCTGTTCTTGAGTTATAAAGCCTGACAGTTAAATTATTAAATATTTACCAACTCTCTCCTAACTTTGTTGTTTCAATTCTTAAATGCTTACAATTGTGGAAGTAAAAATAGAAATCAATTTTTTGTAGATAAAAAAAAAATCAATTTTTTGTAGATAAGCCAGCAATATATACATCTGAAAGTAATGGTAGTGATGAGAATGGTAATGGCACAGAGTCTGCACCTTTTAAAACAGTTCTTCAAGCTATGAGACATGCTGGTAAAGAGCCATTCCCGGTTATTATGGTTGATGCTAAGACTCCAGAAACAAGTGGTTTTGAAGTTATAGCAAAAGCCCAGTTAAAGAAAATGATAAAGCTTTTTTCACAAGAGCAAAGAAAAGCTGAAGATAGATTAAAGAGAGAGGTGACATTTTAAGACAAATTAAATGACATTTTGAAATTAAAACAAGTTAAAGTACTTTCATAAACATAATAAAAATTATCTTTTTAAAACCAAGTTAATCATTAATGACAAAAGTTTCCAAACTGTTGTTAATAGAATTTGCATAGCTTTTTTAAAAAAAACAACATTTTTTAGAGTTTTACTAATTCTATTTACAGCAGTTTTGAACCTTATGTCATTATTACAACTACTGTAGCATATGGACTTGTACATTTTGTTAGTCTTGTGTAAACTAGTATTTCTTATAAGTAATTGTACTCTTGTGAATTTTTTATTCTCATGTTTTTGTATTAAATGAGTAGAAATTTTATTTAACATTTTAGGCAGAGAAAGCAGCTCAACATGAAAAGAATTTAGAAGAAGCTAGAGGCATTGTTATTGTTGAAAATAAATCTCTGCCTGCAGCTAAACTGGTTTCTTTATTGATTTTTATTGTTTTTTATTGTTTTGTTACTTAACATTACTGGATGATTTTTTAGCTCAATTTTTTTTAATGGTAATTTGAATGATATTTTAATTATTCCTAATTTTTTATTTTTAGATAAAAATTAGAAACACTTTTGAGCACAGAGAACAAAGAGTTAAAATCTATGGCTGGGTTCATCGACTTCGCCAACAAGGTATTGTTTTAAACTTTAAACCATGGTTTTAATACTGAAAAATGTTGTTGACAATCCAGTTAGCATTTTCTTAATTATTTTTTTTCAGAAATTTTGCAAGGCATACCCAATATATATAGTAATAATTACAATGAGTTTTTTTTTATCCTTGAGGAAATCCTCATCTTAAGTATTGTTTGAGAAAAAGCTTTTTTTATTCAGTTTGTTTTATTCAGTTTGTTTTTTTTTTAAGGGAAAAATCTGATGTTTATTGTACTTCGAGATGGAACAGGCTTTCTTCAATGTGTATTAAATGATGAATTATGTCAAACATACAATGCTGTCAGATTAAGCACTGAGTCATCAGTACTGTTGTATGGAACAATACAAGAGCTTCCTGAAGGCAAATCTGTTAGTGGTTTTGGTTAAATTGGAAACTGCTTAACATACTTTTAGATGTTTAAAAAAAATTATCAAGCACATTTTGTTTATATTAATATTAATAGTATTATAACAATATTATTACAATACTGTTATAATACTATTATGATAGTATTATAATGTTATTATGATATTAAGACGGAGCTCTAACTGAGAATAATATTAAAATGGAGTTTTTATTTAGGCACCTGGTGGCCATGAACTGGTAGTTGACTTTTGGGAGGTTGTTGGATTTTCTCCTGCAGGTGGCGTTGAAAATGTAGTAACTGAGGTATTTTATTTTACTAGAAATTAATTAGAAATATAAATTAGTCCTTTGGTTTTTCAAATCAAGTTGATAACCTTTTTCATAACAAAAACTAGTTTTAGTTACAAACCTTAAGAGAATGTAAATTTTTATTATTGTTGTTATTATTATTATTATTATTGTTGTTGTTATTATTATTATTGTTGTTATTATTATTATTATTGTTGTTATTATTATTGTTGTTATTATTATTAGTAGTAGTAGTAGTAGTAGTAGTAGTAGTAGTAGTAGTAGTAGTAGTAGTAGTAGTTGTAGTTGTAGTTGTAGTTGTAGTAGTAGTAGTTGTAGTTGTAGTTGTAGTATCATTATTATTTATATTATTATTATTAATATTATTATTATTATTATTATTATTATTATTATTATTATTATTATTATTATTATTATTATTATTATTATTATTATTATTATTATTATTATTATTATTATTATTATTATTATTAGTATTATTAGTATTATTATTATTATTATTATTATTATTATTATTATTATTATTATTATTATTATTATTATTATTATTATTAGTATTATTAGTATTATTATTATTATTATTATTATTATTATTATTAGTATTATTATTATTATTATTATTATTATAAATGTTATTATTATTATTATTATTATTATTATTATTATTATTATTATTATTATTATTATTATTATTATTATTATTATTATTATTATTATTATTATTATTATTGTTATTATTATTATTATTATTATTATTATTATTATTATTATTATTATTATTATTATTATTATAAGTATTATTATTTTTATTATTGTTTCTTCAGTCTTTCATTTCTATTTTCTTGTAGTTTCTGTCTTAAAAACTTCTTTTTTTAATACAACTAAATTCTGTAACAGTTTCAGTTCTTGTAATTCAACTAGTTGTAGTAATTTCATTTCTTTCAAGTTTTATTAAGGAAGGTTTTTAAATTGGGTAGGTGTTTTAATTCATCTAATGTACACCTTAAATGCAATCACTCCATTTACTCCAGATAGAGATATTTATTTAGATGATTTTTAATTCAATTTAATTCATTTTTAAAAGAAAAAATATTAAAATTTCAAAAGGAAAATTCTTTACAATCAATAGATTTTTTTTTGTAAAAAATAAAATTTTTGTCACAAGTTGTTTTGTTTTTTTGTTAGAACTACCAGTTATGCATTGAATGGTTAATTACAAATGCACAATTATTTTAAACTTAATGTTTATACTTTAGCATATTTTAGCATAATTCAACTATTTTATACTTTCCCAAGTTTTTCAAGAGGATTATTTCTACAACCTTAATGAAAAACTTAAAAGAAAATTTACTAAACTAAATGTTTGTAATGTTTATCTTGCAAAAATATTCATTTATATCTTTTATATCTTTAATGGTTTGATCCTTCTCATCATAATTCTTTGTGGTGTGTGCGTGCTATCATATGTCAATCAAAATTTCGACTAAGAGTTTGGAACTAAATTTAAAAATTTGATTGAAATGTTGAAATAAAATCCTCATATCACTTAATTTCTGTCTATACTTTATTATGTGTTGCTTCTGCATTTATGCTTAAAATGTTCGTCATTGGTTTGATTCACATTGATTAGAAAAAAAGTTAAAAATGAAGTATTTTTATTTTTGTAATGAGAAACTAATATGAAATACTTTCTTAATGTTATTTCTAGTGATCTAGCGATATTTAAAAGTTTATAATTTATTTTTTTTTGGTAATTTTTTGATGATTTATTGTAACACTCAAAATATTTTTTAGCAATCCAATATTGACACACAGCTAGATAACAGACATCTTGCTCTGCGTGGTGAACATGTGAGTGATTTATGAAAAATGGATGTAGTAAAAACAAAACTCTTCAGTCTCTGATCTCTGGGTTAAGTTGAAGAAACAAATTCAATTTTTTAAAAGCAACATATTTTGTTTACCTAGCTCAACAAAAAGATCTTTTAATTAAAAGAAATATAATTTATAATTTTGACCTTAAATTTTTTACAGAAAGTCAAGTAACTAAGATTTGCATATGTAGCATTATAATCTAAATATATTCTGATTTAAAAAATCTTCTACAGCTTAACTTGTCGTTACTTTTCATATTAGTTGTCAAAGATTTTGAGGATCAGATCTACTATTACCCATTGGTAAGAAAGTACTACAAATATGAAACAGTTTTTGTTATGTATAGGTTAACTCTTGTTATGATTATAGCTTGATAATTTTTTTAAACATCTAAAAGAATATTAAGTAGTTTCCATTTCAAGTTTTAGACTTTTATATAATTTAAAACAAACCTGAGATATGTGAGTCCATTCATTTTGAGTGTTGCTTTGAATTTTGGTACTTGAGTGGTGTTTATCTATTGGTTTTTTATTTGAGTTAATATTGCTAAATAGTCAAAAGTTAGCCAACTAAAAAATGTATTTCCTATTATTTATTATTATCATTATTATAATTTTTATTATCATTATAATAATAATTATTATTATTATTATTATTATTATTATTATTATTATTATTATTATTATTATTATTATTATTACTCTATTATTATTATTATTATTATTATTATTATTATTATTATTATTATTATTATTATTATTATTATTATTATTATTGTTGTTATTATTTTTATTATTTTTATTATTATTATTTATTTTGTTATTGTTATTATTATTATTATTTATATTATTATTATTATTATTATTATTATTATTATTATTATTATTATTATTATTATTATTATTTATATTGTTATTGTTATTATTATTATTATTTATATTATTATTATTATTATTACTATTATTACTATTATAATTATAATTATTTTGATCAAGAAGATTATTTTTTAAAAGTGTAACTTTTTAATGCTTTTGATAAGTAATAAAAATTAAACAGTTTCATGTTTAATACATTTTTTTGCTCTAAACCCATAAATGCTTTTTATCTTTACTATTTAGCTTTCGTGAGCATTATTTTGCAAAAGGTTATACTGAAATAACACCTCCTACTTTGGTGCAAACTCAGTGTGAGGGTGGAAGTACTTTGTTCAAGTTTGATTATTTTGGAGAACCTGCATATTTAACACAATCTTCCCAGCTATACCTAGAAACTGCTATTCCAGCAGTTGGTGATGTGTTTTGTATTGCCCAATCATATAGGGCAGAACAGTCAAGAACACGAAGACATTTAGCTGAGTAAGTCTAACTTAGCTTATAATGAAAAGAATGCTTACTATCTGTTCTGGAAATGTAAAAAATATTTTCTGTATTGACTGCTACTTCTGAATTTAAAGTATGCAAAAAAAAAAAAATTATGTAATTTAATAAGTTAAAAGCCATTATAATTAATTTTAATTTACTTATAATTTAATTATAGATATACTCATATAGAGGGAGAGTGTCCTTTTATTGACTTTGAAGAGTTGCTCAATCGAGTAGAAGATTTGGTATATTTTTATTTTTTTATTTTTTTATTTTTACATTAGCTTTTACAGTTTTAGTTAGACACCCTGTAATATTTTTTTTAGGTTTGTGATGTTGTTGATAGGTTTTTGAAGACAAAAGAAGGAGTTCTACTTTCTGAATTAAATCCAGTAAACTTGTTTATTTGCTTTTTTTGCTTTTTTTCATTTTGTAAAATTTATAGGAAGTAAACCAAAAAATTATTCTCATAGTTCATTTTAAGTAAAATGACATTTAAAGATTCACAAAATATCAAGCTTAATTTAATGTAAAAAATATAAGTCTGTAGATTAGTTCACTCCATGGTCTATAAAGGTTTGAATTCTTCAAAAGTTTATACTTGCTCCTTACCTATTTGGAGTTTTTATTTTACAAGAAAAAACTCTCAGATGTGTATGGTTCTGGAATATTAGGTGGCTTCAACTCTAAGTTTAAAGTTGATGATATCTTCAGTGGTTGAGTTTATTGAAATAATGATAGTTTTTTATGTTCTTTATTAACAATAATAAACTCTTTCTTAAACACATGTAAACTTGCTGTTTCTACAATGTGTTAGTGAAAACTAATTGAGCTTATAGTTCATATTTGCAAATTGTTTAACAGGAAAAAAAAACTTATTTTTATTATATCTGTCATGTAAAAACTTATTTTTATTTTATGTCATGTAAAAATTTATTTTTATTTTTTCTGTCATGTAAAAATTTATTTTTATTAAAATTGTTTTTCCAGGAAGTGAATAAGTATCCATATTCACAGTTTTAGAGATTTTCTTTAAACAATATCTTAAATATTGATTTTGTCAGTTAAATTTTACTCTAAACTTGACTCCTTTTTATGATTTTAAATTGTCTTGATTGACCAACAAAGTAAATGAAAGGGTTCAACTTAATTGATTTAAGGCCAGTTGTTTATTATGAACCTTCTTTATATATTTAAAAATAATTTAATGTTAAAGTGATTTACTTTAGCTTGAAAAATTTTTAAACAGTACTTAATTATTTTCTTTTCAGGATTTCAAACCTCCAAAGCGTCCATTCAAGTAAGAAAAAAATTTTCTTAGCCATAAAACTTAGTAGCAAAATGGTTTATTTAAAAAGTCCAAGTAAATTTTACCTTTTAAAACTACTTTCAAGCTTGTTTATTATATTCTTGTTTATCATTTTTATTTAGGCGCATGAAGTATAGTGAGGCTATTGACTGGCTAAAGGCAGATGGGTACAAAAAAGATGATGGGTCATTCTATGAATTTGGAGAGGTAATGAAGAAGATATTTAAAGATTATTAATAAATTTATCTAAAAAAATTTTTCCATATAATGAAATTAATTGATTTCAAAACACTAACACTTGTAATTTGCTGTTTATTTTGTGTTGCATAAGTATATTAATTCATATATATATATATATATATATATATATATATATATATATATATATATATATATATATATATATATATATATATATATATATATATATATATATATATATATATATATATATATGGTTTATAAGTATTTTATTTGATGATAGGATTTAGATCAAAAAGGTAATAAAGTGCCTAAGAGAGAATATAATTTATAAGATTTTTGTCATTTAAAAGACATTTGAGAATAATCCACTTTATATTACTTTATTATCACTTCCATCTTCCTAATGAAAATAAATTTTATATAGATAGTAACATCCAGTCATTTAACACTGTTATTATTTATGTAAACTCTAATTGCATTTCTTTGTGTATTTTAATTGAACTTTTATCTATACATTTTAAAACGAACATTCTATTAGGATATTCCTGAGATGCCAGAGAGAAGAATGACTGATAGTATTGGTGAAGTATGTCACCTTTTCTGAGCTATTTCCTTTAATTGTTTCTTTTGCAAGTTTTTTACTTAAAGTTGTTTATTTTTTATAGAATATTTGATTTAAAGTTGTTGGTTTGTAAAATATATGACTTAGTTGATCAATTTGTTTGTATAGCCTATTCTTTTGACACATTTTCCTGCTGATGTGAAGGCTTTTTACATGCAGAAAGATCCAAATGATAGAAGAGTTTGTGAAGCAGTAAGGCAATTTTTGTTTGTTTTAAAAATAAACTTTAGTCATTTTACATTTTTTAGTTAAAACGAACGAACAATAAATTTGTACAATTTGTAGGTTGACTTATTGATGCCAGGAGTAGGTGAAATCCTCGGTGGTTCCATGAGAATGGATAATTACGTAAGTTGTTCTGAGTTTTTGCTGCCATGTTTGTTTTTTAATTTGTCTTTTGAATTTTTTTGATTTATTCACTAATAGTTGAAATAACGAAAAAATTATAAGTTCATTGTATTTTGAAATATTTCTTTGATAATTTTAAAAATAAATTAAATCTTTTAATTTGTGTATTTTTTTTTAAGGATGAACTAATGGAA
The DNA here is from genome assembly GCF_058129835.1 of Hydra viridissima. Classification (NCBI taxonomy): domain Eukaryota; kingdom Metazoa; phylum Cnidaria; class Hydrozoa; order Anthoathecata; family Hydridae; genus Hydra; species Hydra viridissima. The sequence continues at coordinate 10,869,032 of NW_028324300.1, forward strand.
GCTTTCAAGAAGAACGAATTAGACCCCACCCCTTATTATTGGTATACTGACCAAAGAAAGTTTGGGACCAGTTCACATGGTGGCTATGGACTTGGTTTAGATCGTTTCATTACTTGGTTAGCAAATAGAAACCATATTAGGGATGTTTGTTTCTATCCAAGGTTCATAGGACGATGTACACCTTAAATGCAATCATTCTATTTACTCCAGATAGAGATATTTATTTAGGTGATTTTTAATTAAAACCTTTTGTGGGTGGTAACCTTGCATTGTAATAATTTCGTAATTTACTTGAAAAGTAAATTACTCGTTAATCTTGGAGTATTTGTTTTATTCGTTCGGGCTAAATTTTGTTTTAAAAAACTCTAACAGTTTTAAGGGGTTAATCATAAACAATCAAAACTCGCGAATAAAAAACATTGAATTCTAAGTTATCAAGATTTTATAGATCTTGCCCTGATCCCTTAATTTAATCTTTTCTGGATTGCGTTTTACCCCGCTGTACTAATCCCATCTTATTAATATAAAATGAAAAGTAAAAAATGTTTTCTAATAAATCTTTGAGACGCATGCGCATAATTGTTTTTCTACTAAATCACGCGAACATATTTTTCGAAAATAAACTTTGTTTGAATTTAAACGTCACACCGTAAGCTTTTGCTGTTTTATACGCATTGAGACTATTTTAAAAAACTTTTTTTTATAAAATTCGATTTAACTCTAAAAGACTGATATAGAAATTTCTACTCATTTGTTATTAACGGAAAAACGGAACGCCGATACTTATTTCTAAATTAAATATTGAATTGCGAACGTGGAAGTTGATAATTTGGGTTTTTTTTTTCTATTGTTAAATGTCATAAATTCAAGGCGTTTTAGGAATGAATGCTTATTTTTCTTTATAAGTTTCAGTCCTTCCGTAATTAGGCTTGTCAAAGCATGAAAGAAGTAAGCATCCTTATAAAAGGTTACTTTTATTTCTTTACGGAACATACCAGTGTGACCAGTGTTCTCATTAAATGTAATCCTACCTCTCAGAAACCATAAATGTATTCTGACTTCATTTTGTGGTCAAAATGGTAGTTTTCAATTAAACTCTATCACGAGAACTTTATTTCGAAGTATAAAAGTTTTGGTGTGTGACTTTATTATGTAAATAAAAAATTTTGAAAACGTTTTATTTACTTTTCTCTATATGTGAGCTCTTACAGGTAAAAATAAAGCCATTTTTTTAAATTTTTTTTATTTTTTTTTTAAATACCACCAATCTGCAAAAAAAAAATCAAAAAATTCTATGAATTTATTCCTTTTTTTAGGTTTTTTATATGTATTACTAGCCTTTTTTTTTTAGTTTTTTTTACATGCATTACTAGCTTTAACTCAAAAATTAATCATACCTTAAAATTATATATGAAAAAAGTAAAAAAAAAAAAAAAAAAAGTAACAAAAGGTATGAAGAAGAAAACTTAAAGAGGTCGACAAAAAAGATTAAATATTAGTTAGGCTGCATGTAAAAAATTGGTCCTAGGACAAATTAAATATTCCAGTTTATTAGTTTATAGGGTGAAGAAGTGTACGGTCTTTTTTCTTGGTCTTACACTTGACTTCTGTTGAATTGAATCAAAGTTGTGTTGACAACAGTATTTCAGACCGGGCAAGTCGAATCCTCAAAAGAGATTTCGTTTTAGTAAACGAAGTTCCATTCTAAATACTATTGGTTCCTACTTTATAAACATTTTTGTTTTCTTAGTAACCGAAAAAGTTTGAGAATGAAGTAACATTGATCTACAATTGAGTATTTCACCTTAATGCTGAAGTATATAGTTTAGTCAAGAGTTTGGGTGGCGTTAACACTTCTCCAGTTAAGCTATAGTGACTTTATTAGAGCCGTAAGAGACTCAATTTGACACATTAAAACCATGCCGCTTTGGGAAGATTTTATTATATGTCCGATGCATTCTGTGCAAATAGAGACATTACAATCGAATAATTCTTCGTTTGTTTTTTTTTGAAGAAAGGTATTAGTAAGTATAGTCAAAACCTCTACATAAGGAGATAGCACTGACGAATTTTCTTTTTGAGTCGTTAATTGCAGTTCAAATGGAGTAATTCCAATCAACACTCAACTGTTTTTACAAATGGGAAATCAAAATCAACCTACAAGAGTTTCAAAAGACGCTTATTGTGACATCAAGATGAACACTATTGGTATCTATGTTGCAAAAAAATGTTTGAATATATTCAACAAATACTGCAAACGAACCATTAAAAAAACGCATGACTAAATACTGGTCATCTCTATTATTTAGTGCATATTTTTTTTAAACTGTAGAACCTATGTAAGTAAGAGATATTTTGTGTATATTTTTTTGAACTGTAGGAATTTCTACAGTTCAAAAAAATATACACAAAATATCTCTTACTTACTTTGTGGCAATATTTAACTATACCTGAGAAAAGTTTCTTCCTCCCACTTTTTCTCTTTTCCTATTCCCATTTTCCAAACCTACTATTTCCAAGTGAGAAATTAGAAAATTTAAGCTCAATTGAACTAAAATGGGATCTAAGTAAATAAAAATTTGAAAAAAAAAAAAAATCTTTTACAAAATATTTAGAACATCTTTTACAGAAGGTGTAAATTATAAAAAAAAAAAAGAATTGTCAACACTTTGTCTTAAACAATATTGTATGTTTGATAAAGATTACCAATTTATAGTGACATCATCATGACTGATAGGAACTAAAGAGGAGAAGGCTGAAAAACATTTAAAAAACATGCATTTCGATTTCCCAAAAAACAAACTTATGTTTTAGAGACCATCCATTATTTTGACAAATTTATCCATCACCTTCAAACAATCCAAGAGTTCAAAAATATTTCTCCGAAGCCATTTTTTAAAAATTTATATCTGGAGTTTCAAATGGATAAATTTTATTAAAGACTATAAAGTTGATGAACTGTTTTATTAAGTAAACAAATTCCACGATTGTTGTCTTAAGTTATTAATATTCAAGTGATTCTAACGATCACATAACTTCTTTCATAAATAGTTGCTTATAATTTTTTTAGAAAAAAAATCTTTTTCAAGCAGTTAATGTTTTTATTGTCTCGTCCAATCATAAAACTGAATTTTTATTCTATGGGAGACTTTTGTTGTTCATTTCTTTTTATTTCTTTTAATCCTGTATTTGGTTTCTTGAATTAACATTTGACCAATATATCGTATAAAGAATTTTACAGCTGTTCCGCCTATCTTCGTTTTTTTTTTAATATAAATATTAATAATGATAACTTGTGTGTTGGAAATTTCTGTCTTTTTTCTTTTGATTGGTTTTAAATAGAGTACTTAATTTTTGTTTTTTAACAAACTTCTATCATAAAGAAAATCAATATAACTAAAACGTTTTCATGGTGAAATCATGTACATAAAACAATAAAAAAAAAAAAAAAAGAAAGAAATATAGCTATGAATAATAATAATAAAAATAAAAGTTAACTGATAAAGTTGTAAATAATAAACAAATGAACCCGCTTTGGTTTACTGGGGTTCGACGGTTGTGATCAACATTTTCACAGTTAAAGGAACATTTTAAAGACAAGTTCAAAGTTTAACAACGTGTTTTTTAGGCATATTTTTAGCTATAATATTACCACGCTGACCGCCTCTGATGGAGCATGCTAAGAGGCGCCGGAATGCTATTCGTGTTTCTACGCAAAAGGACGTGATTCTTTTAATGCTGCTTGGCAAATCAAAAGTAGGAAAGACATCTCTTGTGAATCGTTGGCTAAAAGATAGTTTTACGGATGCCTACACACCGACCGTAGAAAATTTTCATTTGAAATCTTATAATCATCAAAATCAATTTATCAACCTTGGTATAATAGATTTAACTGGTTCTTGGGATTTTCCGGCCATGCAAAATTTGTATTTGTCAAAAGCCGATAGTGTTATGTTTGTTTATGAAATAGGGAACGAGAGCTCCGTGAAAGAAATGAAACTTTTGTATGAGCGATTCTTAAAGGTAAAGACAAACGATCGCGAGGTCATTGTTTCTGTTGTCGGTACAAAGTATGACAACACTTTAGAAGACGGAGGTTCTAACTTTTCAAATAACGAATCAGACGGAAAAAAATACACTTACCTTTTTCATCGATTGTCAGACGCAAAATTAAGTCAAAGCCATCGTAATATCGCATATACTCCTTCTGTTGCCGATACAGACGCTGACACAGCAACATTAAAAAAATATAGTTTAACCGGTGATCCATTCACAGATAGCTTGATGACATTTCTCTCAGACATCGGCGGGAAATGCGCTCACGTAGTTACTTCATCCAAACTAAACATTAACGTTCACGCTGCGTTTGAAAACGCTTTAAATGGTTTAGTTGAAAGTCTACCACCGAGTTCTCAAGATATGCAAATCCTTGTTAAAAAACTCTCTAAATCCAAATATAAAAGATTTGCTTCTTGGTGTTGTTGCTTACGGCTCTAGATATTTATAGCATAAGTTTTATTACTAAGTAGACTTGGTCTAACAATATACAACCGTTTTTTGCAAAAGCGATTTATCATACTCTATGTGAATCATATTATTTGGCATTGAAGACATGACTAAAAATCATTAGATAATCGTTTCCGTTAATTTAAAAGATTTGAATATTTACTGAAAAACATAAAATCTTCTTTTGTACAAATTAAAAAATCAAAAAAATATTTAAAAGGATTTGAAAAAAAAATGTTCTCGTCAATTAATTACCCAACTGCGCTTAAGAAGGATTGGGAACTAGATTGCCGATGCCTCATGTCATATGCCTGTTTTTAGATACAAAAAATAGAATTAAGATAAACGTTATTACAAGTGTTATGAATAAATGATTTATGTTATATGCTGGGATACGCAAAATAAAAAATCAAAAAGTAGTTTATTTTGCATGTAATATCATCGGAATATCAACTGATACTTTCACAATAACAAAACAAATGAAAAACGTTTTTTTTTTTTAGCTTTTAATGGTTGTGTGGTTTCAATCCGTGGTAAAACTGAGGTTGTTTCTTTTGATTCGTTGATTGTTATATATATAACTTTATATCAAAAATATAAACCTTATTGTTCAATATTTTTATAAGAAAAATGTAACTTCTAAACGTTAAACAAAAGTTGAAAGATTTTTTTTTTTAGTTTAAAATTTTTTAGGAGATTTTTGGTGCTGCTGTTAATTCTGGTTATCTACAAACTACAAAAGCATTTGGTGCATCTTGTTCAGTGAGATAATTACCGCGTACTGCCTAAAAGTCGTCTACCAGAGTAGTCATACTCTCTCCTCTGTACATTTTCTGAAAGAATCTCGCTGGATGAAACAAACACGATCTGTGATAAGGTTGATCAGTTTCTTCCAACTTTTTTATAAAAAAGGCTGAAAATTTTGTTTTAACTTTGTTTGGTTGAAAATTGAAATGGCAACTATTTTTTTAGAGTATTTCAAAAAGTAGCTTTTTTTTTTTTTAATCCTAGCTTAAAAAAGTTTTCATAACATCCACAAACTTTCGTTTTAAAATAAAAACATTTAAGTTTTAATAAAAGTTTAGTTTTTGATTTAAATTTTTTATAATAAAAACGCTATCAAAATGGCTTTTCAAAGTTTTTTAAAAAAAAGCACTTCACGTTACATCACCTAATGTTACAATTCTCAAAGTTTCACGATGATTTTACAAATACCAATAAAAAAATCACAAAAAATATTTTCTTAATGATGAAAAGGATCCCCACAATATTTTCAGTCTGGCCCCAACAAGCTGATTTGCCACTGCCAGTCTCCCTTTAAATTATTTCATCAAAAGAATAAACCTATTTTTACAAAATCGTAAAGAACAACGAAACTTTTTCTCAAGCCCATTTTTTTAAGCCAATACACATTATTATAATAACTATTATAAACTCAAGACCTGTAAACTGGGTATTTATATGTGGGAAAGTTTTATTCAATACAACTTTTATTCATATTTTTATTCATATTTTATTATTACTAATAAAAATTATTACTATTATTTTTGTTATTTATATTATTAAAGTTATCATTATTATATTATTACTATTATTATTATTATTTTTTTATTATTATTATTATTATTACTAATATTGTTATTATTATTATTAATATTTATTATTATTATTATTATTATTATTATTATTATTATTATTATTATTATTATTATTATTATTATTATTATTATTAGTATTATTAGTATTATTAGTATTATTATTATTATTATTATTAGTATTATTATTATTATTATTATTAATATTTATTATTATTATTATTATTATTATTATTGTTATTATTATTATTATTATTATTGTTATTATTATTATTATTATTATTATTAGTATTATTATTATTATTATTATTATTATTATTATATTATTACTATTATTATTATTATTTTATTATTATTATTATTATTATTATTATTATTATTATTATTATTATTATTATTATTATTAGTATTATTATTATTATTATTATTATTATTATTATTATTATTATTATTATTAGTATTATTATTATTATTATTATTATTATTATTATTATTATTATTAGTATTATTATTATTATTATTATTATTATTATTATTAGTATTATTATTATTATTATTATTATTAGTATTATTATTATTATTATTATTATTATTATTATTATTATTATTATTATTATTATTATTATTAGTATTATTAGTATTATTAGTATTATTATTATTATTATTATTAGTATTATTATTATTATTATTATTAATATTTATTATTATTATTATTATTATTATTATTGTTATTATTATTATTATTATTATTGTTATTATTATTATTATTATTATTATTATTATTATTATTATTATTATTATTATTATTATTATTATATTATTACTATTATTATTATTATTTTATTATTATTATTATTATTATTATTATTATTATTATTATTATTATTATTATTATTATTAGTATTATTATTATTATTATTATTATTATTATTATTATTATTATTATTATTATTATTATTATTATTATTATTATTATTATTATTAGTATTATTAGTATTATTAGTATTATTAGTATTATTATTATTATTATTATTAACAACAAAATTCATTTTAGTATAAATAATGATAAAGGTACATGCAATGCTCATATACCTGTTAATTGTTCTTTAATACTATAATATACTTTTGTTGATAGTAACGACTAAGAATTTGATTTTTTCTTATTTCAGTTAATAAAGCAAGTGAAAACATCCGAGGATAGTAATTATTTCTATAATTAACGAATTTGAAATAAGTAGAAGTGATTTGGTAATACAATGAGATCATTTTTGGATCTGAAGAATCTGAAATAGTAGCTCCGTGTATCAAATGAGCCAATTTCTAATACTAATTGTGTTAAGTCTTGATGGCTAAGCAGAGGAAGGGAAAAATATATATATATATATATATATATGTATATATATATATATATATATATATATATATATATATATATATATATATATATATATATATACAGTATTGGTCAAAACATTTGCAACCAACATCGAACAATGCTAAAAAGTGATCCTAATTTTACATGTCTTAAATACGAAACGAACTATACTACCACAGCAAACGGTTCAGGAGTCTGGAGTCATAGCATGCCATGACATGAGCAATCAGCTGACAGGTGACGGCACACAGGCAGAATTTTGTTGACAAGTGCCATTTTTCAGCGGACAAAACAAGTGCAACTTTTTTGGTTTGTTTCATTTTCTTAAGTCTGGTCCGTGTCAACGTCACGGAAGTTTTTTAATAATTAAAGGAAGTATACAGAAGTTTCCAGAAGCATGCAGAAGCTTCCAGAAGTTTTCAGAAGAAGCATCTGAAAGCATCCAGTAGTATCCAGAAATATCCAGAAACATTCAGAAGCATCCAGACGCATCCAGAAGCTTCCAGAAGCATCGAAAAGAAGCATCTAGAATCTTCCAGAACAGGTTCACACAGGTTCATTTTACTATATAAGAGACATGTAAATTGAAATGTAATTCAGTCAGTATATGGAAGACAATCAGTCAGTATTATCAAGACAGTTTATCGAAGTGAGTTTTATCAAAGTGTTTTATCGAAGAACATCAATACAAGAAGTGAAATACAACAAGTGTTTCATTACATCATTACAGTCCACATCCAACCAAGACGTTGTGTTCCACAGAGCATTATTGTATCATCACAAGGTAAATGTAGCACGGTAAGCCTTGAGAAGCGTGATTATTTATTTTTATTATTTTTATGACTTCAAGTGCAAAAATGGCTTCCGACAGTCTTGGAATGGAACTAAGAAAGAAAATTATTGGCGATTACGTAAGTGGAATGTCACAAAAAAGTATTTGTGATAAATATTGCGTGAAAAAATGGACCGTATCAAAACTATGTTCAAAATATCGTTCTACGGGGAAGTTGGCAGCAGATAACAAAGGTGGAAGACCACGTTCCACCACTTCTAGAGAGGATTCTAAGATCGTCAGATCCGTCAAGAAGGATCCCTGGATATCATCAGTCGAGATACAAAAGCAATTAGAGCTGCCTGTATCGGACCGAACAATCAGACGACGTGCTGTTGAAACCGGATTGTTTTCTCGACGTCCTGCAAAGAAACCGCTGATTTCACTAAAAAAACAGAAGAAAAGACTCCTGTATGCTACATCTCATACTGACTAGAATGTGCAGAAATGGCGAACTGTCCTGTTCAGTGATGAATCGAAGTTCAACATCATTGGGAGCGATGGCATTTGCCGTGTACGTCGACCGGCCGGAAAACACCTCAATTTACGTTACTGCCATAAGACCGTGAAGCATGGTGGAGGCAATGTAATGGTCTGGGGGTGTTTTTCTGCTAACGGTCTAGGTCCAATACATCGAAACGATGGATATAATAATGGACCGTTTCATGTATAAAAATATCCTGAAAGATGTTATGTTACCTCATGCTGAATGGAATATGCCAATAAAATGGGTTTTTCAGTAAAACAACGATCCGAAACACACTGCGAAAGTAGTCAAGCAGTGGTTTCAAGATAACCACCTATCGGTGATGTAATGTCTGCCTCAATCTCCGGATCTCAACCCTATCGAGAACCTGTGGGAAATCGTCAACCGCAGAATTAATCGTGAAGGTGTTCGTTATAAGGATCAACTGTTTGAACAAATCCAAAAGGCCTGGGCAGCGATTCCACAAAGTTTCATTGATCACCTGATCGAATCTATGCCTCGAAGATGCAAGGCTGTGATCGACAACAAAGGATTCGCCACGAAACATTGATAGCGAAATACAGCTTGGTCAACATTTTGTCGAGTTGCACTTGTTTTGTCCAGAAGGAAATCAACTTTTTTTAATACTTTTGATTAATTTATTAATTTTCGTGTACAAATAATGAACTTTGTGATGAATAAAACTTGAAGAATTTTGTCTCTAAACAGTTACATAGTTATTTCTCTAAATTGAAAAAATGCAGCACTTTTATATAAAGAAACTAAATTAGCATTATTTGGTTGCAAATGTTTTGTCCAATACTGTATATATATATAGCAATCAAAGTCGCGGGGAACGCCTAAATTTGATAAATGTAAATATAATCGTTAATTGCATATCACATAATAAAATAAACATTGAGAAAAACTGTCACGAGAATTTTATAGGTCAGAATTTGATTAGTTTTATAAACTTGGATTATTTGCAAAAACTGAAGAAAATCTAAAGAAAAGGATTTTTTTAATATGCGAAGCACACAAATGAGATGTTTCATTAAGATTAACACTGAGTTATAACATTGAAAATTCATTCACTCATTAAGAGAAATAGTGTTATAACTGCAAGCTATTTTATTAACCAATTATTGAGCAATTTTTGAAAATTTTATTATGTAAAGTTAACTGGAGTAGATATGTTATAGAGATGAGCGGAATGCAGTAGTAAAATCACACAAAGATCTAAGTCTTTTACCTTTTTTTAGATATAGCAGGTCCGGGTGATAAAATGAAACAGTCAAGCTCAAAAAGAAGACATTTTTTAAAGTTTTTTTAGTGCTTGTCGTGGATTAGTTCACTTGGTAAGATATATATTTTTTAAGTTGTGATATTGATGTGTGGCTAGCAAAACGTTTGTAAAAGAAAAAAACGTCACCTATCGTCAACCATTTTAACATTTTTTTTCTATTTAAAAAAGTTACATATACACGAAAAACACATGGTAAAAAAGTCTTGAAAAAAAAAAAGATTTTTTTTTATCACTCCGATTGGTGGGCCCTCACTTAGTGGGAGACCCATGGCGAAATCCAAGACAACTTCCCCATCCTCTTCTCGACGCGTCCGGGTCCTGAAACAAAAAGTGTATCAAAATCATTTAGTTAATTTTAAATCTTATTATTTATATCATTTATAAAATTCTTCCGGAAAAGTGGGTTAGGTGCATTCGCTTCAACCTCTTTAACGAGTCTAGTGAATCTTTTTTTATTATGTTTGTTTTCTTTTCCTATTGATACAATGACTTCAGTTATTTTACACAATGACTTCAGTTATTTCTGATTGTTTCATGCTGGACTTGGTTCTTCACTTTCACAAGTTTGTCTCGTAAAACTTGTTCTCTACTTTTTTTTAACTAAATTTTAGTTTCTCATGCTTTATTAATGTGAATGCAAAGTATCTATTTTGCTGTGTGTTGTTTACCGTGTGTTTGGTGTTCTTACCTTTCGCACGTTATTGCAGCAGGATAAAGTGAAACATCAGGATAAGGTGAAATATCTGATTTTTTATCATCTTCAAAATGTTAAAACAGGGGCCAATGCTATAAATAATTCGAAGTTTTTTTCGAGAAAAAAAATCTTTCGTAAAAACGCAATTTTTTAGGTAAATTATTTTTACGTAAAAAAATTCGAAAACTCGAAGAATTTATCGCTGTTTGTATTTTTTTCGGCCATTGCTATAAAGCATAAAACGTATACGTCACTAAAATTCACGAACTTTTTTTATTCGTAATACATCATTGAAAACAACAATTTTTTAAAAATTTTTATTAAGTAGGCCTACTTAATAAATTTTATTAGTTATTAAGTACGCTGTGCTATTCTATTTTTATGAATATTTTTACATTCTAGTATTTGGTGTTTAAAAAAACTGTATAAAATTAAAGTAGGAACATGGATTTAATTTTTTCAGATGAAGACTTAGATTTCGAAGTTGCAGAAAATGAGCTTCGCCACCGATTGCCTTGAGAGGTTGGTTTTTAAAACATTACTTAAAATTACTAAATTTTGATGTTTTTTTTTAATGATTTTTTATCGAACAAAATCAGAAATCATACTAAATAGGCGCAGAAATTATATTTTTGTTTTGTTTTTCAATATCATTTTAGTTTAATGGTCGCTTTTTTAACGAAGATGTTTCTGACAAAGTTTTTCGAGAGCAGTATCGAGTCCCAAGAGCTGTATTAGATTTTTTAGAAACTAGGCTTAAAGAGGATTTACAACCTTATACTTTGCGAAATAAAAGCATTTCAGTACGTTCCCAGATAATGGTATTTCTTCATTTTATTGGCACATGTTTTTTTTCATGTTCTCAGAGACTTTCATGGAATCTCTACCCACACAATTTATCGTATTATACACAGTGTATTTTCAATGTTAGTGTATTAAGTTAATAAAACTATTGAAAGTATATATATATATATATAATTGATATGTACTATACATTACATACTGTAATATATCTCTGCTGTTGGTACTGTTTTTGAATATAATGATTAAATTGCCATTATTATTACCCTTGTTATATATCATTAGCACTATTAGTAGTTCACTTCACATTAGTTTATAACTATTTGTAATACAATATATATATATATATATATATATATATATATATATATATATATATATATATATATATATATGTATATATATATATGTATACATATATATATACATATACATATATACATACATACATATATATATATATATATATATATATATATATATATATATATATATATATATATATATATATATATATATATATATATATATATATTAGGGCTGTCCAAAAAAAAATTTTTTTTTCAGATTTGATTGCATAGTTGTTTATTTTGTGCCATTTGACATAGTAATTAACTGTGCAAAAAATCTTTCCAATCAGATAATGTTTAGGGGGTGCTCAATGACCATAAAGTTTTACGAAAAATGTGAAAAACATGGAAAAAGTAACAAAGTTCCACAAATTTCTAAAACCCGGTTAATTAGATTTTTCAGATTTGATCAGTTTTAATTATCTCTAAATATTAAATTCTGAATACAAATTACAATCCACATCCACTTTAGACTGGTTTATTAGCAGAGAAATTAATGAAATAAAATACTGCAATACGACTAAAGTTCTGCGGTTTTTGTTATATCAGAATTTTTCCAAAATAAAACACTAGGATTTTTGACTCTTTGTCATTGATTAAAATACGAATTATAAACAAAAAAACATATGAGCAATTAAATTTAATTATCGTAATGTTATAGTTCGTGCAATGTTAATGCTAGCGAGGACTATAACTCTTCAGAGTACACTTTCTGGCATCTGGCACTCGCTTTCTGTGATCCTCAACCACCTGAATTAACCTCTGCATTTCAGATTCATTCCTTGTAATCGATTCATTAAACATCGACATTAAAGCCACAGATCGTTCGGCAGCATCATTTACTACTTTCAATGAATATACTAAATTTTTTCCTTCTTGGTATTCTGGGGAATCATTCCAGGTAGCTGGATCGTTGTTGAACAGAAAATCAATATCAACCTTCATTGACCGCAACGCACTTGCTGAAACTGATGTCACCAGCATGTCCAGAGATTTCTTCTCTAGACTTTCAATGTTCTTTAATTTGATCAACCTTTCAGACCAGTTCTCACCGTGAAATTTCATGTTGGAAATCATTTTTCGCTTCTCTTCCGTTTGAAGTTTGTTTGAAAACAAAGCTAGTGGGACCAATTCTGGTGAAAGGTACCACAAATGGTTTTGAAAGTTCTTGACTGCTGCTTCGGAAATCGTTTTATTCACAACTGCAAACTGCTTAAGTTGCTGAAACAGAAACAAGTCATTAACTGGAGCATCGCTGGCATTTGTGCATGATATCCAAGATTTTACATAAACCAGACTAGCAAATAAGCAAAATTCACAGAGATTTTTTTCCTCTTTTGTGGTCAACTTGAACTCTTCACGAAATAAATAAATCTTAAAACAATAAATAACCTTGGCCATCCAGCGAGCCATGTGATAAGCACCAGGGATCTTGAAATGATAATTTTTCTCTTCTTGATCAGGCAGTTTTCCAAGTATTAACAGACAGAGATCCATGATTTCTTTGTAGTCATCCCTTGGCATTTTAACATGCAGGTTTTCTTTGAGGAATGCAATCACTTCATTTTGTAGTTCTTGCACCAGGGGTATTTTCATTCGAATGTCATCCAGAGGTTTAAAATTTCCTTGATTAACTTTGGGCCAATATTGCTGAAATCTCTGGAAAAGAGGTATGTTGGGACCAGATGATGGTCCAAATAGTGATCCAAACACTCCTGCTACTATGATCTCATGAACATGGTGTCTGCAAGCGAAATATAACAAATTTCTACCTATATGTTTCTCTAGAACTACACATGCACCATTTTTGGAGCCAGTGTTAGAGGCTGTAGTATCAAAACTCATTCCAATAACATCACCAATTATGTCCCAGAAATTAAGCAGATGAATAACTGCTTTTGCTTGGGCTTCTCCAGTTCCAGCTGATAGTTTTGCTATTCCAAGTATTTTGTCAACATTGTGACCTGTCACACCTACAGATAGCCGGTCAACATTTGCTTTAGGGGCTGCAGAATTTGTACGATCTATCATCAGTTTGCCATCCCAGTGGACGATTAATGGTGGTTTGTCCAAATCGCAGAATTCAGTTCGAACAGTGGCTTCAATATTTGATCGATGATAGGTTCGTTTTCTACGGACTGTAGAACGTGACAATGATCCATCATCGAGGTTCTGTCCACCAGCCCTTGCAATTGCTGCTGCTAGTATAGTAAATTTTGTGTCAGATAGATTAATTCTGTCTAATGTTGATGAAACATCAGGCGAGTCAAGAATTGTATCTAAGATACATTGTCGTTTTGGAGTACTTGCTAAACTTGATTCAGCTGACCCTGAAGAACTTGCTTTACTGACTTGTTGTCTGTAATAAACAGGGATTTCTATCTCAAAATCTCTATCAACCATTTTGTCATTATCAACAGCATCGTTATCGTTGTCATCACTATAACTTTCGTCATGTAAAGGTTCAATAACAGGAACTATTGCACTCGCACCAGATTGTCTTTGCTCTTCTTTTAGCTTTCGTTCTCTCTCTGCTTGTTTCCTTGCTTCATTTCTTTCTTCTAATTTTGAAAGTTCTTTGTCCTCTCCAAACATCACCATTTTTCTCTGACATCTCTGATCCAATAAAAATTCTTTATCTTCTTCAATTCTGATCATGGTTTCAGCATCCTTGTGGGCAATGTCAAAAAGTAGGCCAATGGTGTCTGTAAATGATTTCTCTCTCGATTTCTGAGAATCTGACAATCTGGATTTATTTTTTTTTATTAATTTAAATTCCTGGACTAAAGTTTTCAACTTTAAGACTACATTCGGATGAAATGCTGTCGGAATACGGGCTTTATTCCAAATAACAATCAGTTCATCAACAGTTGTTTTAAGACTTTCAGGCACTGACTTTTTGGTTGAATTAAGATGATAAAAAAATGTTTTTAAAACATCAGATGTTAAGGGAAGAACTTTATCTGGAAGATTTGGCTCTGGTTGTCCAATTAAAAAGATTTTGGTTTGAAGTCGTGTAGAGATAGCAACACGAGATGATGCTGCCATTTCAATGATAACTGAAATATTATGAGAAAATCAAAACTCAATACCATATTATACAAACTTATCATTCAGTTGTTGGTTTATGCAGCTGCAGCAATATATTATAATAATTATTACTAAAGAAATTAAATAAATATTTTCAAATTAGAAATTATTATTATCTGCACTTAATAACAAACAATACACTACCAGACTACCATGCTAGTTTTCTGTAATAGGTTACTAAGGTTAGGTACTATCAAAATATTAATACATTTGTTGTCAAACTGAAATTCCAAATAAAAATAATATTTATACTTGTAAACCTTTTTATTCTGTTTGAACAAATTCTAAATTGAGTTAAATAATAGTATTAAAATTATGAACACAAATATTAACAAAATGATATAAACACAGTTGTTTTAAACACTAGCAGACATTTTTTAGTCTGGTGCCCTGATGACAGTTAATCTGCTGCACTTTAATTAATCTATATAGCACGCAATCAGACAATATTTCAGTGGAAAAAATCTAACTAACCAGGTTCTAGAAATTTTTGGAACTTTGGAACTTTTTACACGTTTTTGACGTTTTTCGTAAAACTTTATGGTCATTGAGCACCCCCTAAACATTATCTGATTGGAAAGATTTTTTCCACAGTCAATTACTATGTCAAATGGCACAAAATAAACAACTATGCATTCAAATCCGAGAAAAAATTTTTTTTCCTGTGTTCACATGAACAGCCCTAATATATATATATATATATATATATATATATATTATTCCCTTTCCCCCTCTCTTTCTATCATGGCGTCAGAGCACACGGCACAGTACTTTTTTTTAATTTTGTAACGGTTTTTATATTTTTGATTTGTATTTCATGGCTGATGATTGCCGTTAGGCATGAACCTTTAAGTACCATACTTAGTTGTTGTTTCTTCGTTTTAAATATATATATATATATATATATTTACAAATGTTATAGTAAAAGTATGTAATATATAGTATATATTAACATAATATAAGTATGTAATCAATCAATCATATATTTCTAAATAAAGATTTTACATTCAAATTTATATACAAATTTTGTATATAAACTTAATACTTTAAGGATTGAAGAGGAACTTGATGTCATTAAAGAAGGACAATCACCAATACAAAAAATTAGACATGACATATTGTAGTCAAAAATTCAAAAAGAAATGACACTATTTGAAAATGTGGGTACACGTGGCGATTAGTTAGAAAGAGTTTATTCTTTTCTAATGACCGTGAAATCAGCAAGTGTCAAGGCTGAGCGGGCATTTTATTCCGCTGGACTGTTCAATACAAAAGTTCGTAACCGTTTGGGCGATGAAATTTTGGACGCGTTATGCTTCCTGAAGTCGCATTTCGAAGCACAAAAAACATAATATATCTCCTTATTTCTAACATATTTTTTTAACATGAATTAACATGTGAAATTTAATTAACATGTTAAATTAAATTCAGTTAATAAATATATTTTTAGTTAAAGGTAATGTTTTTTTCTACTTAATACTATATAGATGTTGTATCTGCTTTTCAATCCCGGGAGCCCGGGATTAATGTTTTTCAATCCCGTAATCCCGGGATTGAAAAAAACCTCCGGGATTGCAATCCCTAGTTAATGATCTTTTAGCTTACAAAAGCAATACATTCGTAGCATAGTTTTTACGTTAAAAAAGTCGTTAAACTATGTTTATCTTGCACAATTTTTTGTGCTATGAACATAGCCGTTATTTGATTTATTAGAATGAACTGTAATGTATTTATTAGAATGAACTGTAATGCAAGTAATGTACTTTCGTAATAAATTTTAAAAAAGAATTCAACAGTTTTTTTTCCTAAAAGAAGAACTTTTGAAATTTAGTACATAATTGTTTTATCATATGTAAAATTTATAAAATGTGACCCTCAAACCGTTATCTTAATGAAAAAAACCAGCGTACAATACAATAACAGTTATTTATCAATTTATCTACATTGTCACATTCTACGCTCAACCTTTATTTGAAATCTTCCATTAATTTCATTTCGTTATAACACTTTCGTTATAATACTTTAAAAAAATAATGTAAAGGCTGATGGAAACCAGGTCTGCTTTTTGCGCAATGCAACAGTAATTAATTTTCGTTAAAACTGAAAGCGTTTTGAAAAAGATTTTTAAAAAATGGCGAATATTAGGGTTTTTAGTGGGATTTTTTACAACTTTGACTTCGAATTACAGCGCTTTCCATTAATATTTTCAGGTCCATGTTTTTATATTTTTCTGAATTAGCATAAAATTCTCTATCATAATCAATCATAAAAAAAAAAAAAAAAAAAGGGGGGGGGGGGGGGAGAAAGTCGAGTAGCGCCAAATAAGGTACAAGTTTTCAGTAAGACTAAGCATAATTTTTATGTTTAGTTTGTTTAAATTTATTTTGTTAAATAGCAGTGAAGAAAAAGTCAAAGTTTTAAATTTAAACCAAAGAAGCCTAGTTATATAATTGCTAACCAACTTACAACTGTTGGGAGCTTCCAACATAGTAATTTATTATATGCTTGTGCAGAAATCTTAAATTTCAAATAATAGTAAGTATAACAGTATATAATATTAATAAAAAAGTATAGTAGATGATTTAAACATTTCTTTATTTATCTTAAACTAAAAGGGATTATTGTTAAACTTTAAGTGATAATCATTAACATTTAAATATATAAACTTATACCCCGGCAAACATAAGACGTCTTAAGACCGTCTTATTCAGGTCTTTAAATGGTCTTGTCTTCGATTGACGTCTTCAAGATGTCTTTAAGACGTCTTTTAAAAGACTGTTGCGTCGTGTAAAATTGCGCGTCTTCGTAAGACGCCTTAGAGACGTCTTTTAAAAGACTGTATCGTAGTGAAAAATCGCTCGTCTTCGTAAGACGCCTTAAAGACGTCTTTATTTTTCGAATAATTCTACCAAACAAAAAGACGTCTTTTAGTCGTCTTAAAGACGTCTTTAAAAAGACTTTCGGCGTGAATAAACTTAGTGTCTTTTAAAGATCTGAAATTTTTCATAAAAAGTTTTATCTCGACCAATATTAATTCTCTAAATCATTATTCTAGAAAAAGGTTTTATATAGGTATCATTATGGAAACTGAAAATAGAATGAAGCGTCGTCGCTTGAATAAAAGTATGTTGAATTTTATAATGACATTTGAAGATGAAGATATTAATGATAGTACATCGAATTTGAATCCTGATTTTAATGCTTCTCAGGCTGAGCCTGAAAATCCTTGTAAAGCCCTAAATAATGTTTTTAAAGAAGAAAACAATAAGTCTTTGAGTTGTAATTATGAGAATTTTGAATGTTTTAATGCAGCACCACTTTTGACAACAGAAACATTATCAGAAGATTTAGCAATGTGGTCTTCGAAAAGCAAAATTTCTCAAAACCAATTAAACGAGCTTTTGAGTATTCTTAAAAAACATGGTCATTCAGAGTTACCAAAAGATGCAAGAACGCTTTTAAAACCCTCTAAAGTTGTTACAGTAGATAGGAAGTGTGGTGGAACTTATGCTTACTTTACTATTGCTGATGGCATAAATAATTTTTTGAATTTGAAAAATGATTCTCAATGTACTGGGTTATCAATTACTATTAATGTTGATGGGCTACCTCTTTTCAAATCTTCTAATCTTCAATTATGGCCAATACTTGGTCTTATAGAGAACTATATTTTTATCATTGCACTTTTCTGTGGTGATGGTAAACCAGACTGCTTGGATGGTTTTCTTAATGATTTTCTCAAAGAATCTTTATTGTTAAGTGGTGAAGGTTTATACTATAATGATAAAAAAATTGATGTTACACTTAAAGCATTCATATGTGATGCACCTTCTCGCTCTTTTCTTAAATGTATACAAAGTCATACAGGATATTACTCCTGTGAACGATGCCAAATTAAAGGATTTTATGAAGAGCATAGAGTGGTTTATATTGATAACAACGCATCAACTCCAAGATTAACTGAAGAGTTTAATTCCTTTTTGTACACTGATCATCAGAAATCTCTTACTCCTTTAGCTCAACTTAAAATATCTTGTGTTTCTGATTTTATTTTGGATTACATGCACATGGTTTGTCTTGGTGTAGTAAGATGTATACTTACTTTTTTAAAGTCTGGTCCAAAACATTGTAGACTTTCAAATGGCCAAATAAAAAAAATATCTGATAATCTGTTAAGCTTACGTGGTATGATGCCATCTGAATTTGCTCGACAACCACGTTCCCTTTTAGAGTTAGATCAGTGGAAAGCAACAGAGTTCAGACAATTTATCTTATACACTGGTCCCTTAGTTTTAAAGGGTGTTGTTAGCAAAGAAATTTATAATCATTTTCTAACATTGCATGTTGCAATGGTAATTCTCTTAAATGAAGACAGTGAATTTAGGAAACATTATCTTGCTTTTGCTAGAGAACTCATTAATTATTTTGTTATCAACTCAAAACATTTATATACAAATTCATTCTGTGTTTACAATGTTCACTGCTTACTTCATATTTGTGATGATGTTGTTAAATTTGATTGTTCACTAAATGACATATCTTGTTTTCCCTTCGAAAATTATATGCAGACATTAAAGAAAGCAGTAAAAAACTCAAAGAGTCCTGTTTTTCAAATAGCCAAGCAATATCAAAGTATACAATCTATGTTAAATACAAAATCTCGAAAACTAAAAGTTTCAGTGAAGCTGAATAATTCATGTTTTTACATAGGAGAAAATCAATTTTGTTTTGTTGATGAGAAATTATCATCTGGATTTTTTAAGTGTAGAATATTTAGACTTGATTTACAAAATGATTTATATACACAACCTATTCAGTCTAAAATCTTTCAAATTTTCTTCATACCAAGTATTGATGAAATTGGAGTTAAGTTTGTTGAGTTAAAAATGGAAAATCTTTGCCGAAAGGTTGTTGTTCTACCTTGGAAGGGAGGTCTTGCATGCTTTCCTTTATTGCATGAAATAGAACATTAATTGAAAGGTTTTTAAGTTCAAATTTCTTTTGATTAAATATTTTATATTTATTATGTTTAATTAATTTGCATCTTGTATCCAAAGTTATATATATATATATATATATATATATATATATATATATATATATATATATATATATATATATATATATATATATATATATATATATATAATGATTTATTTTTAACTTTATTTTTCCATTTTATTTGTTTTTTACAGTTAATATTTTTGTATAAAAAGATAATTTTTAATTGAAATTATCTATAAAAAAATAAATATAAAAAAAAAGTTAAATTATCAACAAAAACCTAATAATAAGTTGGAATAACAGAAATAAGTAGCAATAACAAAAGACAACTGTCTTTTAATTTAAAAAACTTATAAAGGAATGAAAAGGAACAAAAAAAATCATTAGGTTAATAATTATGGTGATAATGACAAGGAAGAGCACTAATTTGTCTGAAAAAACAGACAAATAAAACGAAAAAAGGAATTAAAAACAGCGTTAAAATAACTGTGTGGGCAGTTTAAATAAATCTGTTTAATATTTTAAATATTTAAGATATTTTACTTCATCACTAACTATTAAAGGTAGTTTTAATAAATAATCTAAATAATAAAGAAATGAAACAATTTTATAAAAAATTAAATCTCTTAGATAATTTTTTTTTTAATTTTACTTTTTTAGCTCTTTAACTTTATTTCTTTTATTTGTTCATTTACTGAATTTTACTTAAAAAGTGGTTTTTTTAAATTTCAAAAAATGATAAATAATTGCATTTAAATACATTTTTAAATAAAGCAAAGATAATTTCAATTAAAGATTATCTTTTTAAACAAAAATATAAACTGTAAAAAACAAATAAAATGGAAAAATAAAGTTAAAAATAAAGTTATATATATGTGTATATATATATATATATATATATATATATATATATATATATATATATATATATATATATATATATATATATATAATAACATTATTATAACATTGTTTCATTTCTTTATTATTTAGATTATTTATTAAAACTACCTTTAATAGTTAGTGATGAAGTAAAATATCTTAAATATTTAAAATATTAAACAGATTTATTTAAACTGCCCACACAGTTATTTTAACGCTGTTTTTAATTCCTTTTTTTGTTTTATTTGTCTGTTTTTTCAGACAAATTAGTGCTCTTCCTTGTCATTATCACCATAATTATTAACCTAATGATTTTTTTTGTTCCTTTTCATTCCTTTATAAGTTTTTTAAATTAAAAGACAGTTGTCTTTTGTTATTGCTACTTATTTCTGTTATTCCAACTTAATATAAGACTTTTGTTGATATTTTAAATTTTTTATTTTTTTTTTCATGATTTAGTTTTACACCATGATTTGGGCAAGAGCTGTTTGGATAGAGAACTTTGAGGAAATAGAAGATGTTGTTCCTAGAAGGTGGATAGATACTGATAAAAAAATATTATTCTGGCCTGCAGGTGTATCTTATCATAGAGCTGTTAAAGATGAATTGGATGTGGATGAGACATGGGACAAATATAAACTTGTTAAAATCAAATTTGAGAGTGGTATGAAATATTTTATAAGAGCTATAATATATATATATATATATATATATATATATATATATATATATATATATATATATATATATATATATATATATATATATATATATATATATTATAGCTCTTATAAATCCAATATAAACATCAAATATTTTGCCACCATGTATGTGCTGGCAAAATATCTGATTTTATATTGGATTTATAAAAGTTTTGATTCTTTTAGATAATATGGAAGAACTAAAAGAATATTGTTACACCACAGCAACAGAGGAAGAAGATGAAATTGATATTTGTGTTTCCAAAGATACCTTTAAAGTGAAAAGTAATGTTAATGGTATAATTACATTTAATTATATTTATGTTAATTATTTATTTTTATTTGTTTAATGTCAAATCTATATTGTAAATTAATATGTTTGTATAAATACTAAAAGAAAAATAAATAAAACTATTATGTTTTAGAGTTACTTGACTTTCCTTTGCCTCCGCCAGTTTTTAAATCTGTGTTGAAAAAACCATTAAAAAGATCTTTTGACTCTAATTTGTCATCTGGATCTACTTCCAAACAATCTAATCTGTGTTCTGGTGCATTTTGTCTCTTAATTTTCAATTTTTTCAAAATTAGAATTTATATATTTTTAATCTACACTATTACTGAATTCCTATTTTTAGCTGAAACTTCTTTACCTCTACATTCAACTACAGAGGAACAATCACCTTTATATTCTGGTGCACTATGTATGTATTATTTTTGATATTTCTACTATATTTTTTGTTCATTAAAGTTGGAATATTCTTTTATTGTTAACTTTATCTTTGTCTCACTTATTTTTACATTCACAATCAACTGAAATGGAACAATCAAATTTTTTTTTATATATAATTTTTTTTTATAGACTCTAAACTAAAAAATATTATAATCCCCCTCCTCTTACCTATCAACTTTTGTGGTCTCGAGGAGCTAAAGCCTAAAATAAGAAAAAAATGTATTAATAATAACAAAGTACCAAAAATTTTTTAAAAAGATTTGTTGCAGATTAAAAAAGTAACTTTTTATTATTTATATATATAATTTTTTTTTTGCTTTAGTTATACCTCATACATCAGAACCAAACAAAAAGCTTCAGAAAACAGACATACAAGAAAAAACCATGATTCAAGCGCTTGGATCTGAGAAGTTACTTAAAAATAAGTTTCCTATGGAAGTTGGAAGTAAGCTTTTTAACATTTACTTGATTTTTTTATTTGGAGTAAGTAAAATGTGGAGAGTTTGTTCTCACATTTGGATTTTTTTTAGGTATAAGAATAATACTTGTAAACAATTTTGAAAATGTATTAATAAATGTTTTGCATTTTGTATATTTCTTTTTTCATTTTCTTCATATAATTTAGAATACCAACACATGATGTTCAAGATGGTTTCAAAGGTTCTTGAAAACCAGGAGCTTATTTTAGCTATAAACAAACAATCCAATAGTAATTTTGCAATCAAGAAATTAGACACTATTGCAGAGTATGAGGATTTTATCAAAAGTTTAGAGGATGATTGTGTTCGACTTGATTTGGTAAATCTTTATCCATATGTAAATCTTTATAATCCATATAAATTAAAAGTGAAAATAGTTATTTTTTTATAATTATTTTGCCAAACTTTTATTTAGGTTAAACAGCTCAGTTTTTTAGGTGCAGAAGATTTTAAACAACTGACAAGATTGGTCATGAATAGGTTTTTTTATTACATTTTGCATAGGAATCATTTTTCGTATTTGTGGTAAATATATTTTTCATGTATAGTAATTATGGAAATCAATAATTATAAATTGTTTAATATTTTTCATAAATTTTATCATTTATTCGATATGTTTTTAAGATTATTTACAAATAACCTGTTGACACAGTTCAACTTAAAAGGTTCTGGTGGAAAGATTGGTTTGTTATCAACTAAACTGTATGACTTAATAGAAGGTAATCTAAAATAGGTTTAAATTATTCAACTTTTAATTTAGTTAAAAACCTATGTTAAGTTAAATTTATTTCCAATATATTTGATAAATATATCCTACATGATTAATTTGATTTTTAGAAGTTATAAAAAGAAGATTTGAAAAGGTTTCAAATGCTGAAATTAAACAGCAAATTGGACGGTATTGTAAAAATGCTCCTTCACGGCAAAAAACAAAATAAAAAAATATTCTTTTTTATTGTTATATATTGTATATATTATTATATGTTGTATAAATTGTTAAATAGAAAGATACTTGGTAACAATCCAACTAACTGTATTATATGTACCTTTTTAAATTATTTGCGTTGTTTTTTTTTTTTAATAATTTTCTTTTTCTTCTTTAATAATGTTTCCAAAAAACAAAGTAAGAACTTGAACTTGCTCAATAGTGTTTTTAATGTTGTTAATACAATAGGTAATCGCAACCTAAATATACCATTAATACTACACAGTTTTCTTAAAACATAATTAAATAAATCTTTAGGCCGTCTTAAGTAAGACGCCTTTAAACAATCTTAAGCAAGACGTCTTTGCGACGGACAATGTAGACCTTTTTAAGACATCTTTAAGACGTCTTTTTTGATCTTTATAAGACGTCTTTAAGACAACTAAAAGACGTCTTTTGTGTGCTGGTTATATTCAGTAAACCGTCTTGAATAAAGCGTCTTTAATCCGTCTTAGACAAGACGTTTTTAAGCTGTCTTCAGTAAGACGTCTTTAAACAGTCTTGAGTAAGACGTCTTTTCGACGGACAACGTAGACCTTTTTAAGACATCTTTAAGACGTCTTCCTCGATCTTGAAAAGACGTCTTAAAGACGACTAAAAGACATCTTTTTGTTTGCTGGGACGTATCATACATTTTTTGATAACATACATAATGTATATTTTATTCTTAATATTATGTTTAGAAACAAATAATGTGTTGTATTCAACTACAAAGGATGATGTATATTCACAGGAGCATTAAGAATAAATGGTCCAACCAAAGATACATCCAAAAGTGACATTCAAAAAGCCGTAACGGTGGCAGAAAACAAAGAGCCATAAGAAAGTCTGCTGAGATAAATAGCTTTAAACATTGTTAAATACCAATCGTTGGTAGTATGGTTGCTATAATTGCAACCTGGCATAAATTATGTAAACGGATTTATTTCACATTTTAGTTCTAAATGTTTCTTAAAGGGATTTCGATGATGACACAAATAATTTATCAATAATAAAAAAAAAAATTGTAAAATAGGTAGCCTCTTATAAAACATTTCTGAAGAAACTTAAATATATATAAATCACATCTTTTTGATATTTTTATATAATAATTTATATTATATATTATAATTGTGTCATAATTTATATCATATATATTATGTTAATAATTTACTTTATATATAATATAATAATTAAGTCAAAAATAGTTCATTTTTATCAATGAATTCTTCTCTATAAGAATTATAAATGGAATTTGTTTGTTGAGTTTGGTTTTATTTTGATGAAGCAATTTATATTCATTTTGTTTTAAATTTACAAATCGGAAAAAGTAATTTAACTTAATGGTATTTTCTCTATTCCATTAATAAGGAACATTTAAATGGCAGGTTTTAATAATATAATGAAAATAAATTAATAATCTAAAATTTTGTTTTCACATTTGAGTGATATGTACATGCAATATATAAAACTGATTAAGAGGAACGTTATAATAATAGCGATTTACTGTTTTTGGCCCGTCACCGATTCGGCTCTGGTAAATATATGGGCTTGCATAGGATCTTTTAGCATTTGCCAGTGGTGGCCCGTTGAAACGCCAGTGCCTGCAATGGCTAGCCAGCCCTGGACCATAATTAAGCCAATGTGAATGGCGGCACTGCGTCAGGTCTGGCAAGCCAGGCCCGGCCATGTTCCGTAGCCAGAACCGGACCGTTGTCGGGCCATATAGAAGTTGCTACTTGGGTAGAGGTTGAGTTGAGTTGTCACTTGTGCGGCACTTTTTGGTGCAATAAAACTCAGCGCCTTTTACATATCACAAAGTCAAACCTTGTAATTTGAATTTTCACACTGGTAACATTCCATATTTTGACTTGTTAAAGCTTCGCCTAAAACTCTACGGCACCTTTTACGGTTGACTTGGTTTGCAGCTGTTATTGTAGTTGGAATCGCTGTTGTTGCTTGGTTTATTTGCTGCTTGTTATTTAAAGCTAAGCTTACGTTTTTTTTCAGCTTGCTTTGCTGTTTTTTTGCTTTCAGCATCTTTCAATCTCTCGAGCATTTCAGATTTATTGAGACACTCCCCTTTGAACCTTAGCACGTCTACATTCCTTTTGAATAGCCGGACTTATTACAATATTGAAGGTTATTTGCAGGCGAGTTGACTTTCGAGGTGACCTTGAAGCTGATGCTATGCGACATATGCCGATACTAGATGTTATTTGTGTATATTTAGAAGGCAGTGGTTAAGAGGTGTAGTTCCTTGTGATGGTGGTGGTACTATCATAGATTCTGGTGGTTGAAATGATGAAGATTCAGGTTGAGATGATGGTACCATACGACTAAAATATGAATGCCTATAACTGGATAACTATAATTAAATTTATTTGATTAAATAGTTAATTGAATAAAGTAAAGGTTAAACTCATTATCAGAGATTTTTTTTATGGCGGGAATATACACGCCAGTTAGTCACTTCACAAATTGCTTATCTTCCATCATCCGGATGGAGATATAGTGTATACGGTAACGTCTGGACTATTTAAGAACCAATCTCTGTACAGACGTTTTTTTAATTTAAAAATAATGTATGGAGCAAGACAATTACGAGCAGCATTGATAAATTTATGAGATTAATCTTGGTGTTGTCATGGACATATAAGAGATGGACGTGCAACGACGTTTTCTTTGCGAACCATGCTCGTTGCGTATTGTTACAAATCTTTTGTTTTAAACAATAGAAATTAAATTATAATAAAGTCTGTCGGATTCGTCGAAAATTTTTTGTCTCGCCTAACCAGTCACATCAACTTCCTTTTAGTTAATACAAATAACAGCAATAGAACCAAGTTTTAAGCTTAATTATATATAGATAGACATTCTTAATACTTTAAGAAATAACGCGGGTGATGAAAAGAAATTGAGATCATTTGCTTGACTTCTTTAGTACATGTATAACTTGAGATATAATAAATAATTCAAAACATCATCTAGTTTTGTAGCCACCTAGAGCACAATGGTTTCATGTCCAGGGAACTACTCCATCCACTATAATGCTGTAGACATCCAGTTTATGAATGTCATAGAATTTCCTATTTTTATGTTTAACAACAGAAATATATACAGTTAAGGATAAATAACTTATAATTAAAATGATTATAAATGCAATAACGAAAAAAATAACTTGTCACAGTTTTAAAGAATTTAGCAAAGCCAATTTATGGCAAACCGCAAGAATAATTAAGTATTTAATATTAACATAATATGACTTACCAGCTATATATTAACTAATTTTTATTTGAGAAAAACTTATTGGTTATTATGTGCTTTTCATGACAAATAAAATAATATATGAAATATGAAAAGCGAAAACATGAAATATCTTGCTGCATTTTGCAATATAATTATAAATTTGAACAACTTTTTAAAAGGTTTGGCTTTATCAAATGAATTATTAAAAAGCCATTTAGGAAATACACCTACTAAAAAAATTATGCATAAAGGAATATATATTATGGAGATTATAGAGTAGTCGAGGCAAAAAATGGCAACATGTCGCAAAAAATACTAAAAAAATACACAAATTTAAGGCTGGTGAATGAAGGACCAAGGAATTGAATGAAACCAGATCTTGACAGAAAATTTTATTTAAATTTTTTTTACATTTCGCTATACTTTTTTTAGTCATTTTAAAATTATCCTTACAGGTCTCTTTCATCATTGACAGAATTTGTTTACACGAAAAAAGTTCCCACATTTACAAACGTTCATTTTGAAAAAATGATGGAAATCTGTTCGTGCCGACAACTAATTCCCTTTAACTTGGTGTAATTTGTTCAGTAATTTATCAACGCATGACGTAGTTACTTTATCCTGAACTAGGGTTAGGACTATTGTAATTGTAATGAAAACAATAACAGTAACAATAATTATTGTTATTGTATTAACTTAATTTAGAAACAATAACAATACTTTTGATTTACAACTATTGTAATTCTGTAATCAATAACAATAAATATTGTATTGCAATTAATCTTTATAAAACAATAACAATATCTGAAAAAAAAGTGTATTGTAATGACCCACTGCAATAATAATAAAAATTTTATTGTAATTCGTCTTTGTAATACAATAACAATATATTGTTATTGTAATAAAAAAAATTATTTTATTGTCAAAATTTAATAAATGTTTTAATAGTCCAGTTGCCGACTATATACCCTTGTACCCTTGAAATAGGGTACAACTAATATTTAATGATTGATTCTATTTTACTGAAACATAATGGGAGGGGGAAGGGGTGCCAGAATGGTAAATTGGGCAACTTTAAATAGTAAGGCTATCATCAGACAGGCAATATTCTGCGGCCATTTAGAGCTTAGAAATACATAACAAGATAGGTGATGCGAAATCTAAATATGATCCGAAGGTGATCAAGATTAATACCGATTGCGTATTATATTATATTTTGAAGATCAACACCGCATTTGTTACTTTTTAATCAACATATAAAGCATAATATTTTTACCCTATTTACACAACTTTAATCGGTTAAAATAGATAGCTTGTTTTTTTAATGATCGTCATAAATGTGCTATATATGGCACACTCGTGGTAATTTGTCACCACAACCACGCATGATTATAGGATCGGCATGTCCAAGTTACAAAAATAATTTTAACGTAAATTTCTTCTGATCAAAATATGTAAAAAATAAAATTTGCAATATATTTCAAATCCGTAAATAAAAAAAAACAAAAATAATAGTAAGTTCGTCAGAGATGAATATAAATACGTTAAGATACATTAGCTTTTCTACTACAATAATTACTGTAATTGTTTTCATCAAAACAATACAATAGTTATTGTAATTTTTTTTTTCATTAAAACAAAACAATACAATAGTTCTCGAATTTTATTTTATTGTTAGAAAAAAAAAAACAACACAATACTTATTATAATTGTTTTTCATCACAGCAATACAATACCAAAATAAATTTTTTTTATTGTTTCTGTAATATTACAATACAATATTATTGTATTGTAATGTATAATTGTATTTAATTTTTACAATTACAATTACAATAGTCCTAACCCTATCCTGAACAGTCTTATTAAACAAATGCTATAAAAGTTTAAACTAATACCACGAGATCAGAGTTTCTGTTTTAAAACTGTGAGCAGCCATTTTAATAAATTTTTTTTGTTGAAGAGTGAAAATTTAGAGTTTGTCAGAAACTTGCATGGCTCGCTGATTTCTGCAGCCTCTTTGATGTAAAACAATGAGTTGCTCGTCCATCTTTTATACGTCCATGATGTTGTAAATAGTCAGTAACTAGTGTAATAACACCATTCTACCAAAGCCTCCGATCGGATAATTTGATAAGCGTATCTACCAGAATTGATTCAAGTTGTTTCAACAATCTCGTGCTTGAACCACTCCCAATTGTTTCACTTATGCCGTGGATATGTCTGTGAAGAGTTGCTACTGGTATGCTAAATGATTGAGGAGTTTTGTTTGGTGAAAATTCACCGCTTTGTATTTTGACCACTGCAAGCGCAACTTGCTCTTCGGTGTATAGTTTTTCTTTTTTCATTGAGAGCAAGTTTTTCGAGGTATATTTTATATTGGAATAGATTTAATAATAATCGATTTAAAATTTATGCAAAATATTTATAGAGATTGATTGGTCACTTGAGATTTAATTAATTAATAAAAGCGGTATTTAACAAGTGAGTAATTAGCGTATTTCATTCAATCCCACAATTCTCCGTTTCCGTTTAGAACTCAACTTTTTTCCCTAAATAGCAAATTTAATTTTGAAAAAAGATTCTTGACCAGCGTAAAAAGTTTTACCAGTATATTTATTAAGTTCAACGATATTAAATTTAGTTTTCGAGAGTTTTATGTCCATTTTTCGAAAAAAAGAAAAAAAATATCATTACGCACTCAAAAACTTAAGAATTTATAAAAAAATAAATTCTTTTAAATAAAATTTCATATCATCTTATTCAGAAAAAATTCTCTACAACAAGATCAAAAAATATTTGCAAAAACTTTATTCAATAATTAAGAGCAAAAGAATAAAAAATGTCATAACTATTTCATTCTACCCTCTATTTTATTCTACTCTGTTTTGCTTTACTCGTTTACTATAAAAAATATAAAAAAATATGAAATATTGTACTCAAAAAGCGTAAAAAATAAAAAAAATTGTTCTAACCCAGTGAGAAAGGTAGTAAAGGTCCGTTTGTGGCGCGACGACGCTGGCTAAATATAGATGAGCCCATAGCGGGCCTTCAATGGCGCAACAACATCGCCATGCGTAATGCAAGGCCCGCTATTGGCCCATCTATATTTAACCAGCGTCGGCGCGCCGCTAACGGACCTTTACTACCTTTCTCACTGGGAAGACTTTTAACGAAGAACCGATTTGCAAGAAATCATTTTTTTTGAAAACATAACAAAAAAAGGCAATAGCGTTCAATTTATGGTAAAATTTACAATTTTGGTCAAAAGAAAATTAAACAAAAAAAAAGCTAATTTTTGCCAAAAACCATCAAGAGTGCAAAAAGTGTATTTATATAATCTGTATGAAGAAAGGAGATCATTAAGTGACAGATTAATACATGTAAAAAAATTCTTCAAGATATTCAGAGTAATGTGAACTTCAAGGATAACAGAGTCCTTTTAGTCACCTGCATTACCTGTAGATTTCAAGTTCGAAAGCTAATTGAAGGTAAAACAATAGCTGTTCCCAAATTCCTACAAATTTGCTGCAATGTCAATTAAATCTTCAACTTATTCATCATCAATTTGTGAATTTTTGATTTTTCTATTGAAAAAATCAGAGGGAAAGAAAAGCATTCACTTTTAAAAATTAACAGCTCCAATACATAAAGTACCACAGCAGTCAGCTTAAACTTCAGAAAACTTTCTACAAAATGCTTGTCAATCCTATGCAGTGGACTTCCTCGCTATTGTACTCTTGGAACTAGACATAAAAATTTAAAAGTCATGGCTCGTGTTGATTCTATTGGGGCTGAGTAAGTGGTAGGGGAACCTGTTGTACGTTTGACCACGTTGTACCTTTATTCACTTCGTCCTGTTGGTCTACTATTATCATTTAAAAAAAAAATGAAGTGCTTTTTGAAATATTAGTCTATGACGAATCTTCTTAACGTAAAAGATCATGCTTAGGATAGATTGTGTTGATCCAAGAAAAATTATAATTTTTGGCTCTTAAAAAGTAAATATTTGTATTAAACTTATTTTGATAATAACACTGTCACAAATTTTTGTTTGGTTGATGAATGACATTATTAATATTAACGAATATCTTCTTTTTGTTACGTAAAAGTTAAGATGATAATTTCTTAACCTAAATGAGGATTTAGATGATAACTGATAAAGAAACCCATCTCGTGTACCTTTGACCAGCGTGAAAAATTGTACCTTTGACTGGTTCATGTTACGCTTTGATATTTTGCAAACTTTAAGAGGCCAGTTCTATGAAAATTATCATAAAACTCATTTACTTATGTGTAACTGCCTGATGATCAATTTTTAATGATTAAGTTAGTGGGCAGCTGTAGCAACTTGATAATCAGGTTGATTATATAGCTTTAATTAATTTCTATACAGAAAGAAGAGCAGAAAAATACATAATCATTAATATGTCTTTGTTTAAAATGTGAAGGAGTAAAGTTGATGCTTTTCTCAAGAAGATGTAATAGTAAGTTATCTCTATGTAAGCCACAGCTAATGTGTCTTGGTAGATCTTCTGCATACAATAAAGAAACCATAAGAATTATGTAAAAGTTATAAAAACGTTTCAATATGTTATCATTTTTACTATCAAATATTTAAAACTGTGATGCAACAGGATTTCCCACAGCTCACATTCCACGAAAAATCATAGCTTCAAAAGGCAAAAAACAAGTAGGAAGTATGACTAGTGCAGAATGAGGCAACACTGCAATAAACATTACAGCCATTAATGCTACTGGAAATAACATCCCACCATTACTTGTATTTCCATGTGCTAAATTTAAAGAATACATGCTGAATGGTGCTCCTCCTAATGTATGACCTTTGGTTGAATAACCAGTTTTTTTATTAATGGATAATCGTGAAATTTATGTGAACATTTCTATTATTGAGTAAGCTAAAAGTTCTGGCATAATTTTAGTGAAATTTAATCCTCAAGCAACCCACAAAATGAAACCCCTATTTAAAAATTTCTTATAACAATGCCTTGAATAATTGGTTGGTATCTCTAGGATATGCTGTGTAACAAGTTGTAATTTATGATTTATCTTACCTTGTTGGTTAAGCTTATTCTCATGCTTTTGTACTAACTAATATGATTAATAGTTTTAAATGAACTGGGTTTTTTTCCTTTAATGAAAATATCTTCATGAAATTTATTTCTTAGCTGCAAATATTAAGCCAATAGTGGATATTGAAGCTTATATTTTTAATGACATTATTAAAGTTAAAACCACTCCTGGCAATTTACCATCAACATCAATTGTTTCACCTAAAATAATACAACCTACCCAAAAGCCATAATAAGAAAGACAGCTATTACAAAAAAGGTGTGAGGAAAAATCACATATTTCAACTGATGCACATGAAATGAAAGTTATTTTACATTTAACATCCAACAATGAAAATGTCAAAAAAACCTCCCCAAGACAAATAAAACCAAAACAGATCATTTTTAATCTGCAGTCTTACACAAGTTTAAACAGTGAAAGTTATGATGAAACTGATTTTGTAGTAACTATATACGATAATATATTAGAAAAAGCAAACAAGAAAAGTGAAATCGTTTAAAAAAATTTGAGAATGGAAAGAAATACTCTCGACATTATGTGGCAGAAGTTATTGAAGTTGTTGGTTTTGTTTAAAAAATAAGTAACTTAAGAAATAAGAAGACAATAAATTTACACGAGATGAAAAATATTTTTGATTTGGAATTGAAAATATTAAAATGAAAATTTTACAACCATTTGTTGGTCATGGATCATCTGGACATCATTATCTTATGTTTGATTTCGATTTGACTTCTTTTACTGTAAAGTAGTATTTAATATACTATATTCTCTTAATTTTGTCTTTTTCATCGTCTGCATTTAAATATTTCACTTATGCATAATCATGTTTAAATGAATATGGCAGCTAAAGATTGTGGTTGCGTTTTAAGAGTTTTCTATGTTACAAACCTATTTTTAGGAGACTTGTGTACCTTGAGCCAGATTTTTAGTATGATCACATCATACCATTACTTCTTATCGATTACAATATAATTACTTAAAGTATAAAATCATTGACCCTAGGTACAATTAGTTCATTTCTATTTGTACCTAGGCGACCAACTAGTATACTAAATTAAAGAGTTATATTTTTGCTCTTAAATCTAAAATGATAATAACAACTATTAAAAAACATATTTTGTAAAACTCAATCACATTTGATTTTCCAACCTCAAACATAATCATCTCATGCAAAGAACAGCCAACTGAAAAAAATGCGACTGAATTGATTTAAAACTGATAATATCATTTTTCTTTACCTATTTCAAAAAATATTTAAATAAAGTCATAGTGGAATAAATTACAGAGATCTTTATGCAGGATTTCATAATTGTTATCCAAGTGCTCCTACTGACATGTACAATCACCCTTCAAAAGCATTTTTATAGGATGCCTCGTTGATAAAAGGTCTGAAATTTACAAACTTTGTTTTCTTTTTCCCAGTTCAAACTCCAGCAGGGTATGATGAAAAGTTGGAAAAACCCCAGCAGGATATGATACAGTGGGTTGCATAAATATAGAGTCACTAGTTTTTTTATGCGAAATTTTTGTTTTTTTAAAAATTATCTTTGAAACCAACAAACTTATAAGATTAAAAGCGTATTACATGTGTTAAATAATTGATTCTCTATCGAATGGTATATAATTCGAACTCATTAGGTTAACCAGTCTTGAGTAATTATTAATTCAATTAGAACATAACTGTATTTCTAATTTAGCAAAAATATAGAGTCAACTAAAATTTATCGACTTAAGTTGAAATCTCAACGAAGAAAATCTCAACGAAGTGTTATCCGAGCGATCTAAAATTTGGTAATTGATTTCTTTCGAATTATATAAACGTTCTTGCAAAAATAAAATTAAGTTATCATCTTTATATCTTGAGTTTTTCGCATTGGCAATTATTTGGTAAAGTAAAAAGACAAAAATGGGCAGAAAAGCTGTTTCAGACAACGTACGATGGCAAATTGTAGGTCTGCTAAAAGATAAAAAAAAAAAGCCAACGAGAAATAGCTCGAATGTGCAATTTTTCGCTTAAATGATTACAAACAACGTTGAAAAACCACGACTTACATAATGATGTCAAATATTTACCAAGGCTTGGTAGGCCTTTAAAGCTAACTTCAAGAGACCAAAGTTATCTCTATCGAAAGGTTAAACAAGACCCTAAAATTTCTTACCGCGAACTTGCTGAAGGGTTTACAAATACGCCTGGTAACGTTAGTGTTAGTAGGTGGACTGTACGAAGATGCCTAAATAAGAAAGGCTCAGATTGCTAAGTCGCTGCTCGAAAACCACTTTTGCTGTCTCAGATCGCCTAAAAAGATTAAAGTGGTGTAGAGAAAGACTTCACTGGTCTGTAGAAGACTGGGCCAAAGTCATTTTCAGCGACGAATCCAATTTTGAGGTGATAAATCGTAAGTCAAGATTACTCATCAAGAGGCTGGCTGGTGAAAAGTTCAAAGAGCGTTTTTGTGTACCAAGGATACAAGGCGGAGGAGGATCAGTCGGAATATGGGAATGCTTCTTCCATAAAGGAACAGGGTCATACAACATTTATAGCAGCAGAATTAACCAGTACAACTACAGAGACCCTCGAAAGTGAACTTTTGCCAACAGCCAGAGCTTTTTACGGAAAACGACAACAATGGATTTTTCAGCAAGATGGCGCAACGGCTCACACTGCAATCTTGGTTAAAGAGTGGCTTGATCGGAAAAACATTACGGTCATGCCTTGGCCAGCTCTTTCTCCAGATCTCAATCCCATTTGGGCTTGGATAGACAAGAGATTGGTTAATGAGAGCAAAGCCAGTGTTGCGCAATTACAGCAGGCCTTAGAAAAGCTTTGGAAAGAATTTCCAAGAGAATTATGCATCTGACTGGTTGAATCTATGCCTAGACGTGTTCGTGCACGTGTGAAAGTTCGTGGTGCGCATAAAAAAATACTAAAATGCACCCTGACTCTATATTTTTGCTCTGTTTTTTTGTTTGTTTTTTTTTAACAGTTGCATATATTTCTCATAAAAAAGAATCTTAAAATTTTTTTGGAAGAAATTTTTTTTCTTATTTTGTTTATAATACCACTGTTAAAAAAATTTAAAACAATTTAAATTATTAACTTTTTTGTTTGCTTTAAATTTTAAAAAAACATAAAAAAAATCATATTAAAAATCAACTGACTCTATATTTATGCAACCCACTGTAAAATTATTGATAAATTATCTACTCTGAAATACTTTTGAAACTGTTCTTCCAAGCATGATGAGATTGACACCGCCTTTTGTGATTTCAGGCAACATGAGCATAATCACTTTGCCATTTTCTTTGTGTGATCTCTTTTGCTTCCTCTTATTGCAAAGAAGGCACTTTTGCTATTGATAAGATTTTTAAATTTTGACTAATTTATACAAAATTTTCTTCACAGAAAGTTGTGGATTTAAAATTTACTTATTTTGTTTGTTTTCTTAATAGAATTTAATTTCTTGTAAACAAAATTAAAATAGTTTTAAAAAAACTCTTTAGAAAGAATTGTTTATTTTATTTTGGGGACGGACAGGCAAAAAGGATAGGTCGGGCAAAAAGAATACTTGGTCAATTTCACCACAGAATTGGTTGAAAATTTCAAATGTAGTTTTACTGGGTGCGCACACTCAAAGGGTAGCCGGACAGTGCATAAACGACGATGACGATCGATATTCAAGTGTACACGTGCTCGCAAGTGATTTCGCTTCGAAATTAGTCATAAAACCAACGTAAGTACCATGTGTTAGTTTTATTGTCTTATTCATCTTTCAGTATTATTGGTAAAACTTGATGTTATCAGACGTATATCTATATAAGGTGTTATCAGTATAAAATATCTTGTGTTTTATAAACTGTATTTATCTAATTTAGAAGTTATTTCAGAACGTGCCCGACATGCATAACGGAACCGGGTAAAAAGGATTGTGTCCATTTTTCCCTCCTTATTTAATGTTTACTTATTTACACAGTGTGTTATTATAAATTGTGTTATTAAAAATGATCTATTGCAGATGGTGTATAATTATTAGCGTAAGAGTACTCGAGCTAGTTGGTCTGAAGAAAACTTAGTTAAAGCAAAGGAAGAAGCTAAGTAAACGTCAACGTTAAAACCAAGTAGAATGTATGGCATTGCTTATGCAACTTTGCACAGACACATTAAGAGTGTATCTTCTATAAAGAAATTAGGTCGCTTTGTATTTGTTTTTAAGCTCGAAAAAGAAGAAGAGCTCTCGTTGTATGTTCAAAAAATGGATTCTTTGTTTTATACACGTGGAGCGAATTTCGGCATATAGTAGGAGAATTTGCTAAAAAGAAAGAAAAACCTGGTGTTTTTTCTGGAAGTATAGCTGGCAAAGGGTAGTTTACAAATACTGACACTGAGATCTCCAAATCAACATCTATAGGTCGTGTCAAAGGATTCAATCGAGAAGCTGTTATTTGATTTCATATTTTATTAGAAGAAGTTATAGAAAAACACTACAGTTTCAGCAAGATATGATCTTTAACATGGATGAAACTGAAGTAAGGACTTCCTTTTTGTCTTTTCATCAACGAAAACCACATAAAGTATTGTCGGTCTATGGAAAAAAACAAGTTGGAACTGTTTCTAGTAATGAGAAAGGAGTCCTGACGACTGTAGTTTGTTGTTGTTGTACCTTGGGAATATTTATCCCGCCGTTTTTCATTTTTTAAGAGAAAGAGACTTAATCCAAGGCTCTTAGACAATGGTCCTCCTGATGCAGGAGCTATGACCACCGTTAGTGGTCGGATTAACTCTACCAAGTTTTTAGGCTGGCTTTAAATGTTTGTGCAAAAAGTGCGCCCCACTAAAGATCATAAAGCACTTTTAATAATAGACAATCATGAATTACACAAAAGTAACAAAGTACTTGATTTTGTAACAAAAAACAATGTTATATTATTGTCAATACCACCCCACACGTCATACAAGTTGTAACTGTTAGATGTTGCAGTTTACGGGCCAATAAAAAAGTATTTTTAAATCAAAGTTAATACTTTGCAAAAACAACATCCAGGTAGAATCATCAACCAGTATGAGATTGCAAAACTT
Organism: Hydra viridissima; assembly: GCF_058129835.1. Lineage (NCBI taxonomy): Eukaryota > Metazoa > Cnidaria > Hydrozoa > Anthoathecata > Hydridae > Hydra > Hydra viridissima. Next base: position 10,906,221 of record NW_028324300.1, read on the forward strand.
TTCACGGGAGCGTATCGGAAAGAAGCTACCCAGCAAACGCAATCAGCTGATTCCGTGCAAGCGGCATATATAGCCATTCAATTGTCACATTATTGGGGATAAATATTTTGCACCGTCTGAGGTTTATCAAGAAAGTACTGCAAACATCGTACCAGAAACCAACATCAGTTGCACTAGAAAAGAAGAGTAAAATCAAACTGTGGCTGACCCAAATATATTGATATCAGCCAATAACTGTTTGTCACCGGACACAGTTTCTTCTCAAGGCCTACCATCGAGCTCTGTCGCCGACTCTTCTCATACAAATATTACCAATTAAGAAAATCAAGGTGACTGCAAACCAGATTCAAAAATTTTAGAAGAAATCAGGCCAATACGAGCTCAGATAAAGCAAAAAAAACTTCGGTCCTCAAACAAACAGCAAAAAACAGAAATTTTAACCAGCACACCAGTAAAGATGGCGCAGAAAGAAAGGATTCATGCTGCAACAAGAAAAAAGAAAGTGTTGTTTGACACTCCGGGTCCATCAAATATAACAATTAAAAAAATACGTGCCACAAGAGGCCCATCTACAAACAAAGAAAAAAAAAAGATTTTTTTTGCACTGCCTGCAACGAAAAGTATAAAGACCTCCAACAGAGGATCGAATTCAGTGTGATATTTGTAGAAAGTGGACCCATGAAACTTGTTCTTCATATTCTGGCCGAGGATTATATTTTGGCGACGATGGCTTTGATTAAATATTATTATTCTTTTTGCCCAATTCACTTATTCATTTTACCCGCCATATGTGGGCAAAACAGATAACCACTCAAATGTTGAAAACGTTGTTTTATTTGAGGAAGATACTGGCTTTTTTTAAATTTTAATTTTGATATGACTATTTTTTGTCCAAACATTGTAACCAAAAAAGTAAATTAAATGAATGACTTTTATATATTTTTTATTTATTTTTTAAATTAACATATCCTTCTTGCCCGTCCGTCCCCTATAAATTTTTTTTTTTTCGTCCCCTGTACGTATTTCTTTTTCGTCCCCTATGGATGATTAAATTGTTTAAAGAAATTGTTTTTAAAATTAATCCATAAATGTATATTTGTTTACAAAAATGTGAATTTAAAATTGTAGAAACTAGTATAGTGCTATTCTAACTACAGTAAACAGCTCAAAAAAAAAAGAGGCAATTTTCACTGGTGGAAACACTGAAAAAAATTTTTTTTGAGTAATTATTAACATTTTAAAAGAATAATTTCATCAAAAAAATAAAATAAAATAACAAAATTAGCTGAAAAAAACATTTTGGTTTTTTTTTTTTGGTAAAATGTTATCTGTAGCATTCTTTAGATAGATTGGCCGGACACATTGAAAGTGCCCGGCCAATCTATCTGAAGAAGTACAAACTCATAACAAACTCTTTTTGTATACCTATTCTTGTAAGGTTGGTCTGGGATATAAGTGGAATAGTACTTTCAAAAGTATCCAAATTTTATGACTTCATTAACCTAATCCAGGGCTGGATTTAGTTTTGCAAGAAATACGTCATACTTAAATGGTAGAAGACAATAAGAAGCACTCATACTGAAGATTTCATCTATATAAAACTTTTAGTTTTACAGATATGTTGGCCTGCGACTTTTAGTTATGTGGGCCAGCGTCTTTAAAACTCTTTATCAGTGAAAAACAGCTTTTAAAAATGCATATAAAAAATTTGAAAATAGCTTAAAAACAAATTTTAATGATATAAAAGGGTTTAAATGTAGGATGAGTTTGATGTGAATTTCTTTCTTTTTCAAGTGATTTATCGACTGCTACCAAGCGCCAACAGATTATACAGCAATATCAATTAGATTGGCAAAATGGTCTGGGGATAGTATTTGAAACAATATTATTTTTCAAATCTTTTAATTCTAGAGCAGCATCAAAACCTTGTATTCTCAGCTGTAGATTTTATTGCATCAACTAATTTTAAAATATTTTTTAATAAATGTTAGCAGTCATTGGTTTAAGTATGTTTATAGATGAGATAAATCTTGACAATCCAAAATAGCGTTAGCCACATGATCTCATAGCATATGCATCTCTGGTGTTAACATCAAAAATTTAGTTTGTTGAATGTTAAGTACAACTGAATGTAAAGTAGAGCTCTTTTAAATAATCACAGACACTGCAACTAACATATAGAAAAGAGGGTAATGAGCAATGTAAAAAGTTCTTCTTTACATAAAACTTTCATCTCCTTTTATTTATTTTAGTTCATTGTTTTAAATGATGGGAAATACAATTACTTGATTAGTGGATTGTTTTTTCAGTTTTCCATATGGAAAATTTTGATTTAATTAGAATTTTTGGTCAAGGTGAAAATTAGTGATATTGCTATGAGGGTAATTAAGGACGCTAAAACTACTATGGTTCAATAAAGTCTACTTTTCTAAAGATCATTAACAAATTTTCACAAATGTTAAAATTTCTTCTGTGAAAAATGGCTTTTGTGATTTTGAATCTCTGATGACTTTTGTAGAAGAAAATTAATTTTATTTTTAAAAAAATCATGTTTCTATGGAGGTTTCCACTTTAAAGCAATATTTTCTAGATTTGTCTAGAGCTTATTGATATCTGGAACCGGGACTATGAAATCATATTTAACTGAGTTCAGATTTTTGTATACAGCCTTTTAAAATTCTTTTAAATTAAATGTCAATAAGTATTAAAGAATAATAACTATTGATTAAAGTAATTATTAATTTAAAGTGAAAACTTTAAGCTTTTGCTTCATTTTTTGTTGCTATTAGAAGTTTTCTAGCAATATACGGGTGGTAATTAATTTTAAGAGGAAGTAAATTTCGCCCTTTAGTCGAGATCATGAGCCATTTCTCGTATGTTTCTGTAACTTATCATAGTATTTTGATCAGTTGTTTTTGTTTGAATAATCTGTCTTTTTACTCACATCTTTTAAAATCGTAAATTCCAGAAGCTTGCTTTAAATAGTTGAAAGAAAGAAGGAAAAAAAAAAAATGTAAATTTCATTTTAAAATATTCACAAAGCATTTAAAACCTCGTCATTCTACAATTAGATAAGATTGCTATATCACTGAACTCTTCTGCACTGTTTACGAAATGCCAAATAAATATAGCAGTTGCAGAAGTGAGAATTTAGAATGCTATAAAGTACTTTTTCCTTAGATTAAAAAAAAATACACTATTTTTTAAAAGTTGGCATTCATTTATTGCAAGCGTAGCAACAATATCGTTACAAAATTTTCAATACTACAAATCTATTGCAGCTGCTAATTTGAGGACTAATTGTCTAAAAACAAATCTATTGCTGATGAGACGTATGGTAAAGAGAAAAAAAACTTCTCTCTCTATAGAAATTTAAGTTAATAATACATACATACATACATACATACATACATACATACATACATACATACATACATACATACATACATACATACATACATATAGACACACATATAAACACACACACATATATATTTACACATACACATACACTCACACATACACTTATGTACATGCACATATACACAAACACATGTTAATAGATATTTTAATCATCAGCAATTTGATTTTTTGTTAGAGAAAACTATTTTTAAAAGTTATTTGAACTGTTTAAAAATCTTCTAGAAACTCCTTTCCGGAAAGCACTCTAGAATTAATTCTAGATTCTCTAAAATAAATTCAGGGAATCTAAATTATTCATTAAAAGTTCATTTTTATTAAATTTTAACAAATTATGAAAAGTTAAGAAACATTTCAGGGTCATATTTTCCCAAAAAGAGTTCCAATAATTTAATATCAAAATTACCCTAAGATTTTCTATTATTACTAAATCTTACCCAAAACCAAATATAGAAAAACAAATAGTAAAAGAAGCAGACTTTAAAAGCTGTTACATATTCACAAAACACTTGAAATCATGACTTTTTACAATTAGATAAATTTTCATAACTATTAAAATGTTATAAAAATATTGAAAAATTTAACAATGCTATTTTGTTGGTGGACGATTGCAATCACACATTTCACATTTAAGAATTGCTAAATTCTCAAAAGTACATTGTGGACATTTCCAGTTTTCACCCAGAAATTCAACTGATTCGTTCGGTACACGAGGAGGAATAGGTGGACTGGTATTAAAAGTTTTAGATACATTAGAATTAGGATCAATATTTTCATAAAGTGGCAATTGATCATTAACAATATAATGTAATGGAGGTTTGGATGAAAGAGTAGGCAATTGATTTTTATGAGTCTCATTGTTTCTTCTATTACTCGGAATAACTTTTTCAGGCAAATTGCTTGGTGATCTTTTTTGGTGATTATTTTGATGTAAAAACTTTGAGGGAGATGAGGTTGGAAGGTGAGGCTCATCAAGATTAAAACTAGGAATAGAAACTCCAAGGTTATCTAAATCTGAAATCATTATTAGCAATTGATTTCGAAGCTTATCATTTTCCTCTCGGAGGTTTTTATATTCAGATTCAGTTGGATTTCTTTGTACAGCTAAAAGTGAATTTACTTGAATCTCAAGATTCCGGACATCCTCTTGCAATTGCTTTTTTTCTTCAAGTGCATTATCAATAGCATGTTGCAGACTGCGTAAACTTGCTTCTTGTTGATATAAATAACTATCTCTATTGCTATACTGATGACATAAATCATCACTATTTACTCTTGATCTTTGTGGATGATTGTGGTGCTGATATAACTGTCGACTGGGTTCATTTGAATAAGATCCAGAAGTATTAGGTCTAAAGAAACCAACATTGTAAGGCTCAGCAAGACAACCTTCAGAATATCTCACCCTTGTATATGGGTGTCTTTCTGAAAAGCTCTCATTACCAATAAAAGGCTGTGTATTTTCTGAATAAGCTTGTTGATAAGACAAGGGAAAAGTAACACCATCAATTGAAATTGAGTGGCGAGTTAAATTTGAAGAAGGTACTTGAAAGTTTGGTACACTTGATCGATGGTGTATATTTGCATGATTGTGTAACTGTGATTGATCTAGACGGCTATGCATTGCTGACCAGCGTTGTGAATCTTGAGGAGAAAAGTATGCTGAATTATTTATTTGTGGTACTCTTTCAACTACATTAGAGCATGTTAAAAAAGTCCCATCACCACTCTGACTCCTACGATGTCGCTGATGAACATTTTGAAAATTATCAGGATTAATCATTAATTGATCAATACTTCCATTAAAGTTATTTTGTAGTAGCAACTCTTGCTCAGTTTTTGGTTGTGCCAAAACTCTTGATTGAATGGCACAAATGTCAGCAGATAGATTTACAGTTCTTTGTTGCTTACTCTTAACACTTTCAGACTTTGGACTTACACTCAGACCTGTCTGAGCTATACTATTACTGTAAGCTGAATTAGTTGAATCATAAGCAAAATCAGCAGAAAAATTATTATGATTTAAATAACAGTTTGTACTATCTGCCATAAAATATTTGTTTATCTAGAATATAGAATTACACAAAAACACTAAAAATACTGTAAAGATATAAAAACAATTTTTTATTCAAAGAGGCATTTACAATATGCATATAAACAGTTTTTAAGAAAATCCACAATAAGAATTATTTCCCACAGGAAGCAACATGAAATATGTATGTATATGTATGTATGTATGTATGTATGTATGTATGTATGTATGTATGTATGTATGTATGTATGTATGTATGTATGTATGTATGTATGTATGTATCTATGTATGTATGTATGTATGTATGTATGTATGTATGTATGTATGTATGTATGTATGTATGTATGTATGTATGTATGTATGTATGTATGTATGTATGTATGTATGTATGTATGTATTTATGTATGTATGTATGTATGTATGTATGTATGTATGTATGTATGTATGTATGTATGTATGTATGTATGTATGTATGTATGTATGTATGTATGTATGTATGTATGTATGTATGTATGTAGTGTTTGTTTGTGTGTTTTTGTGTCTGTGTTTGTGTGTGTGCGTGTATTATAACAAAGGGTATGAATTATTCTAATAATCATCTTTAACATAAATTAATATATACTATAATTCATATACTAAAGCATAGAAACAGACAATGCTTTTTTAAAAAATATCTTACAACTGGTCCTAAAATATTCCGTTAGGGTATTTACCTAGGTATTTCTACAGTATTGTAATATTGTTGCAAGTAACCACAATCCGCATTTGAGGCGAAAAAGGCTACTTTACTGGTAATACTTTCATAACAGTTATTTAAAAAATAGTTCTCTAATTTTCTACTACATATAAGTAATAAAATTAGCATTATTATAAAAACGTTCATTAAGAAAAAAAACTTGAATTTAGTTTCGTTCGCCCATTTTACGAACTCATATTACCGTGATAATAATCATCATGAGTTTTTAGGAAAGCAAAACAAACCCGGCCGAGTTTGATAATTTGCGCCTGCGCAAAAAGTCCAGATGGAAGTGAAAACATGGCTACGTTTAACGCTAAATCTTTCGAAAAGAAACTAAAGACATTAGATACTAGTCAAACAGGAATACAAACATTATCACTGTGGATATTACATCATAAACATCATGCCAAAATAATAACTTCAGTTTGGAGTGATCTTATTGGCCGAGGTAGGAATTACTTAACCCTCAGATATCTTGTAGATTGATTTTCTTGGTGTTATCCATTACATTTGTAACTTTACCAAATAGGTATTGCAGCTACAAAATAAAATATGCTGCGAATACATCTATTTTTTCTATACGTTTATTCTTAAAACAAGCTGTCTGATATGCAGTTAGGCTGTAAAACGTACTTTCATTGTTTAAGTGAAAGCACTTAAGCCGTCAAAACATTTTGTAAATCTTTATAACTGAACATAATCAGTAGACTTCTGCAACAAGAGAAATTGTAAACCTTTAAATAATTTTTTTTCTTTAATTGTAAAATATTTTTTTGCAGAAAAATTTTGTTACTGTAAAAGGACTTGTAATTATCAATACTTCATATTTATAAAGTTACTTTTATCAAAAGTAACCTTACAAATATAAAGTATCAATAACGACAAGTAAATTTAAATTACTTGATGGTATTATAAAAGAAAACTTTTTGTTTCTTGTTAGGCAAATAATGAATTTCTCTGTAAATACATTTTCATTTTTCTTTGAATAAATAAAACATAATTTACATGTATAGAAATTATTTAAAATGGTTGTCAAAACTCTTATTTTTCCTTTTAATCAAAACAAAGATAAAAATTTTTATTTTTGTTATTATAAGGTTTTTTGAATTAAATTCTATAGAAGAAAAAGTACAGAATTTTTAATTTACTTATTATATCACTGGTATTTACTCACACCCTGTAAAAATGACAACTAATACCAACTTCATGTCCCCTGGAAACCCCCTTTAGGGGTAAATAGTATATGAGTACAAGGTTCACCACAAGAAATTTCAAAATCAAATATGGCCATCCGAGCGAGATATTCACATTCAAAGTTTTTGATCCATAAATCTCATTTTTGCCATAAAGATATTGTCAAAACTTAACACATTTTTTCAGGTGCCAAAGAATGGCCTTCGAAGCTGCACATTACCATGAGCCATACCATGGGGGTCAATTTGATGGAAATGAATGCAAGAAGTTTTTGGAAAATTTTGATCTGTTGGAGTCTCTCGCCAATAGACAAAGTTCAAGAAGTGGTAAAGTTCACTGATGCATTTCAAACACTTCATGTTGTTGTATCAGTCTGTTTTGGAAACTATTAGGAAGCCAACTGCAATCAGAAGATTGAGGCATTCAAATATTTGTACCTAAGACTTCCAATAACTGTGACACCAAAATTTCATGCTCTTTTCCACAATGTTCCTCAGTTCTAGAAATAACTGCTCTTTGGGACTCTTTAGAGAACAAACAACCTAGGCAATGCATTCCATCTTTTCTAATCATTGGCAGCAGTTCAAGAGGGATCAGACTCATCCTGATTACAATCTTCAGCTTTTGCAATTTTTTGTGGACTTAAACAGTAAACATAAGTGAATTTATGTGGAATGAAATGGAAGCATCCGAAATTGTTCTTTATACATGCTGAAATGAATTGGCCAGAATGAAATTTTATTTGTTTTCTTTATTTGTCTGTTTCATTTTTAGCTTAAAATAAATGATATGGTTAAAACTGACACCCTAGTATATCCGCTCTGCCAAGTACATGATTGTGGTGTAAATGTTGTAAATAGTAGCTGTTTCTATAATAGCAATAAAGAGCTTCTCAATATAAAAAAAAAAATGTGTTTTGACAATATCTTTATGGCGGAAATTAGATTTATGGACCAAAAACTTTGAATGTGAATATCTCGCTCGGACAGCCATATTTGATTTTGAAATTTCTTGTGGTAAACCTTATACTCATATACTATTTATCCCTAAAGGGGGTTTCCAGGGGACATGAAGTTGGTATTAGTTGTCATTTTTACAGGGTGTGTACTGCATTACACATGTCTACTACTGTGCCTTGTTCAGAGCTTGTAACTGCTTAAGTCAGACATACAGCAGTGTGCAAAACTTTCTGGTCATTGACATTTTGTATTCTAATTTATTTTAAAAAAAGATTGATGACTTTTAATGATTATGAAATGTTAGTATGAGATAGGAAACTAAATAATATAGTAAAAGAACATTATTTATGCTTGTGATTGTATTAATTATTATATTTGTTACATTTACCTGGTCTTTAGTCTACAGTGTAAGTTGTCTAAGCATACTTATGTCTCCTTGATCACTGGCTTTTTTAATATCCCTTTATAGTGTTAACCTTGATATTATTTAGTGTTTAGCTGCACCTTTGTCCTTTAGTGTTTAGCATACACTTGCATTACATTAGCATTACAAAACACTTACATTAGTATTACATTAGTATTACAAAACACATACATTAGCATTACAAAACACTTGTGGCTAAAGTTAAAAAGAAGCAGGGCTTTCTAAACTAGTGGCAAGCTAATAGACTGCACAAAAACAACTAAAATTTCTCACCATGACAAGTTTAAATGATGCATAAATGTAATAAAATTTACAGCTTACAAGTTGCTTCATTCAACAAAAAGTAATTTAGCAAACACACAACATGGAAATTTTTAACAAACATGCCATTTTTGAAAATTAAGTTAGTTTAAAAAAAATCTTTTTTCTCACTTGAATCACTTTTTCATTAGTAGATCCCTGTTTACACAAAAACATTTTCCAGGTGACTGCACCAACACTGCATATTTGTTAAAATAAATAAGGCTGCCCATATTAGGAAGGCCCATAATTTAATACTTAACCCTAATGTTGTGATTTTTTATACTTTATTTCTTTTAAAATTTTTTAAATGTTTCCCCTATTTTCTTAGTTTAGAATATCTAATGTTTATAATTAGTTTGAAATATAAAAGTGACACAAAAAACTGTATCTGGCTGGTAAATTATAGCTGTTAGCTAACGATGCAATAAAATTTTTATGATTTTTAAGTAGAGTTTAAAAACACATGACAGTAAGACATCACATAACATAACTGGTCTACTGTCACATTTATAAACAGTTTGAATTTCTTAATATTTACTTTTAAATAAACTTACATAATGATTAGTTGCAGTGCTTTTAATAAAACACCTTAAAATTTTGACAGTTTAATGTCACTAACTCTTCTGCCTTTTCTAATTTAAAAGTCAATTATATATATATATATATATATATATATATATATATATATATATATATATATATATATATATATATATATATATATGCATTTAATATTGCTCCATCTTGTAACTTTAACTTAAGTTTATTGAAAAAAATTGCATCTTATCAGTAATCCAATTATTCTAATCTTTTAAAATAAAAAATGATCCTCTAGTCTTTTTCCACTTGTGTGGTTATTAAGCCTTTGGGCCATACATCAATAATAAAATTTTGAAAATATAGTTCACAACATGACAAAACATACTTTTCTTTTTTCAGGAGAAAAACAGAAAAACATCTGTTAATTTTTTCATTCATTCAAACAATTAAGAAAAATGTTTACGGCGATCTTCTACTTGGCTTATTAAGTAAATTTTTTGAGATCGCCCGTTTTTTATCATTCGGTCTTATTTTTATAAAGTTTTTCATTCCGTAATTTCAAGGCCTTCTTAAACAGGCTGCAACAGCTCATTTTCTGTAAAATTAGCAAAGGCCGACTTTTTTTACCGTTAAAATTATTTTTTATCCTTGCTTTTGTAAACAAACTTCAGAAACAAGCAAAGAGCTTTATTATGACAAAACATTTTGATTAAATTTCGGAAGCAAATATTGTAGGAATTTTTTTTATGTTTATAAATAAGTTAATTGAAATAAAAATTTAAAGAGTTTAGCTAAAAATGACTAAATCTCATTTTTATAACTATGTTTATTTTAGCCGTTTAACACTTGTAATACAAATAATAAGTTTTTTAATGAAAAAAAAATATGTTAACTTTATTTTATTGAAATTATTCTGAATTTTTTAGCTCAAAGTATTTTATTTTAAAGTTGAAAGTTTTGCTTGTTTTATTAAACATTCCTTCCCAAAATCTTCAGAGTGTTTTTTACAATAATTGTTTTAAAAAATGTTTGCCAAAATGCAGCAAACTTTTTTAACGCTTCGAACAAGCAATTGAAATTTACTATTGCAGTTAGTAAAAATGTCAATTAATCCTCTCTTGCACAGCAATAGTGAAACTTTATTCACAAGTGTCACTTCAAATATAAAAAAACAATAAATAACAAAGTAGACTAAATTGTCAGAAGGTTCTCTTAGTCTTCCCCTATTCAAAGAACTAATCAAAGTTCCATATTCTTGAAACATATCAAAGGTGTCTGTTTCTTCTAAAATTGAATGTAATTCTGGAAGTTTGTAAGCAATAAAACCTGAAATATATTAAAGCCCTTGTTTGCATTCATTTGGCAATTGAACCTCACAATTTTCACATATTGACATATGAAACTCCACATTAAGTTCACAGTTATCATAGTGGTGGCGAGCAAAAGGAAATATCATAAAATCAAGCAACCTTCCAGTTTTGTCGATTCTAAATTTTTGATTAACATTTTGAAAAATTATCAGATGTGCCACCTGACCCTTGCTGATATTTCCTAAACTGTTTTTCTAGTGCATCTAATTGCATATGTCCTAGCAATACATAAGATGCACCATAATTCAACAAATACTTGGCATAGCTTGCTAATCTTTTAGAAATTTTTTGCAAAGCACTTGCAGTAACCATTGTTAACTTTTTCTCTCTTGATTTTGAATTTACGCATTTCAAATTTTTCTCTAAGAAATCTATTTGCCAATCATTGACTGAAGTAATAGGCTTTCTTCGAATATCATTTAATCTAATATCTAGACCTTTTGATTTACTGTTGACAATAAGCCATCACTTGACAACTGTTTCAATAAAAAGTGCAGTATCTTTAGCTTCAGGAACTTTTACACGTAATGTTGCAACTGTTTCATCACAAAAAACTTTGAAAACTAATCCAAAATTTTGTCATTCAATTGGTTTTGGTGACTTAATGCATATTATAACTTGCTCGAATCTGTTTCATTATTAATAACATATCTAACAGCATTCTCCAGTTGAGAATAATATTTAATAATTCCTTTGTTTTAAAAAGAAAATAAATATCTCCAGAATCTTCTAAAGTTATCTATATTAAAAACTTAGGTTTTGGTCCACAATTTTCATATGATATTAAAGATGTATTTTTTTCTTTTTCAACAAAATAAATTTTTTCTTTACAGTTATTTATCATTGACTTCAAGTTTTTTACAATTGAATTAAATTGAATAGCATCCATTTTTTTGAAGTTTTTGAACTCATCAAGTAAACTATTTCGTTCAGGGCACATTAACCCAGTGATATCTCTTTTTCTAAACTCTATTGGAATACAAGACACTGGTATAACTTTAAAGACTGATGGAGGACGCACTGGAACAAAACTACTACCTTTGAATTTTTTTAATTCTGCATCTTTAGGCTAGTGCTGAGCACAAATTTGCTTATAATCTGTAAACACAAAGTTGCATTTAGAAGTTTTTTAATCCATAACTCGCAACCCTCGGATTCACAGTTAAAGGCATACCAATTTTATCTTCACCATTTTTTGAAACACGTTCAAACATTGACTGACCATTTCCTGACTCTAAATCATTGCAAAAACAATCAAACTGATCACTTTCAGTTATAATTTTCCGGAATTTACTATAGCCTTTATTGCATTTATAGGACCCTGAATAAAATTCTTCAACAGATACTCCAATATTTACTACACTATCCCATAATAACTTTTTCATCTAAACAAGAAGAACAATTAATTACTATTAGTAACTAATTCCAGTTATACTATTACAGCTTGAAGAGCCATAACCTTATTTTCTCTTCACTTTCTTTAAAATTATAGAAAATAATTTCATTTTTGTATACTTCGTTTACGATTTGAGTCTGATCATTTTCTGGCGATATCAGAAATTTACTTCAGATTAAAGAAAGAAACAGTAAAAACACCAAGTTTTATAAAACGAAACAAAATACAGAAAGAAATTATTTTGCTATTTATTTAAACAAAATACAGACAATTATTTCTCTTAAGTTAAATAATTTTGCAGACCTGGAATCTTGTGAGGCATTCGGCTAAAAATGTTCTAAAGAAAGACTGATTTTTTAAATAGTAAATTCTCCATAACAAAAATAACAAACCTTTCTCTTTTTACTTTTCTTAATAAAACAGGTCTTATTTTTCCTAATTGTCAAAAAAAAAAAATCAAAATTCCTTAGTTCCTTCGTGTGTATTTTTAGATGCCCCCTAACGTCAATAATCTTAAAAGTGAATTTTATTTCCATGGTTTTGATAAAACAACATTTTATTTTTTTTTTGAAAACAAAAGAACAACGTTCTGACTGTATAACGCACAAGTTTATATTTACAAAGTAAGGTGAATTCGCATTGTATATAACATTTTAAATAGGTTACATGGAGTTGTTTCACTATTTGGTAATTTCCAGATCCACGGATATTTGGGAAATCTGTATACGAAAGATCGCCGTGGTTTGACTTGATTTGTCATGTTGTGAACACAATTAGTGTATTATCTTAAATATATTGTCATTCTTGACTACTATTTTATAAATAGTGCCCTTTCATCTCTTCAGTTTTTTTCAGTTCATCTCTTCCTCTCCGAGTTTACTTGGCCGAGCTCATCAGAATGTAATTTAAAAAATTAAAAAACAAAAATAATTTGCCATTCTAATGAGCTTTTTCCCATCAATTCAATTATATTTAATTATATTTATATTAATATGTAAATGTGATATATAAATATAATTAAATGGGCAATTCCATGGTGCCGGATGTAATGTATATTGATCTTTATGAATTAAAACATATCTGTTATGTGTTACTATTTCCCTATCTTTTTCAGCAAAATGACCTATTAATATAAAAAATAATAATTTCTAAATTTTTGATTGGATTGGTGTATATAATTGGAAAGGGTGACCTTTAGTTTGCTAGTGCTGGATTTAATTCAAAAAATCATTCATTTAAATGTTTTTTTGTTTCATCATAAAATTTCTCTAAATCTATCAGGTGCTAGAAGTTGAAAAAATCTAATAAGGCAATCATGAGTAGTTCTATTAATCGTAGCTTTGCAATCATTTTGGTGCCAGATGTAACATTTGGTGATAGATGTTGCTTTTATCTGATAAAAATCTGCTAATAATCAATTTTTACATATATGTAATGCAATTTTAGTACAATGCAAGCATATACAAACTGAAATTACCTGCAAAGTGATGAACAGAGCTTTCCATCTTAACCAATGTCAGTATTTTTTCTATATCAGAAGAAGGATGTGATAAAATATTGCTTTGTTGCATTCATTTAACCTGCCACCCAGAATCAATTCCAGCAAGTTCACTTCTTTGGATGACCAAACCAACATAAAACCTTTTTAATACAGACTTAGAACAGTTTTGATACAGACTCCAATTGCACAATTACATAATCACCTTCTTTTATGTTGCTAGCTCCTACTTCCACATGACCACATAAATACTTCCACATAAATCAGCATTCCAGTAAACCTGACAAAATGAATCATAATAATGGTATAACTATCAAAATATAGACAAAATTGCATACAAAAAAAAATTATTTAACTGAATAAACCTGATGGTATTCTTGATTGAGTGGCACGGTATGAGTATCAATGTCTTTCTTCAGATGATATGTAATAAAACTCGTGATGCATCTGACACTTGTCCGATTTTTATGACAAACATTTTAATTAGGATAACACAATGCATAGATTGCGTTTGAGACACTGACAATTCCATCCCAAAGAATATCAGTTGTGTCATTCATTTCATAAAAAAAGGGAAAGATGCCTTCCACAGAAATTTCTTTTCGAACTTTAGCGAATAAATTTAAGATAAATGCTTCCACTATTCAAAGAGTGAAGAAAAATTTTGGCTATAAAAAGAAAGAAGTTTCTCATTCTAAAGAAAAGCAAGAAAATTTTGCATATTGTTGTTCAAAGCTGCTCTATAAAAAACTGTGCTAAAATATCTTGTTTAATTATTGATGATGAAACTTATTGTGCTGCATATTTCTGATCTCTTTCAGGAAACTGAATTCCAAAATGAATTGGAATGCAAAAATTCACTAAAAAAATTTTTTTTACTAAAGCAATTTGTGAATGTGGTAAAAGAAGCTCTTATTTTGTGACTATCTTTTGCCATTTTTAAGATCTCATACAGGTAATCTGTTATTTTGGACCGATTTAGCATCATGTAGCTACTCTGGGACAACTTTAAACTGGCTTAGAGAACATAAAGGTTTCATTGAAAAACACTGTAATCCACCAAGTTGTTCCAATTGAAAAGAGGGCTATTGTTAAAAGAAAACTGAGATTCAATGTAAAAGAAGCTAAAAACATCCAAGACTTCAAAAATAAAAGGAATAAAACTACCAAGAAAGTCCAGCTGAAGACTGTGTCAAAGCTGATATCAAGTGTAAAACACAAAGTGGTATTCTCACATACACAATTTCATAAGCCTAAGTGAAATTTAAGAAGAATATTATATGTACTTTCAAAATATATATAACATTCAATATTGAAATACAATAGTTAAACAAATATCCTTTAAAATATTCTCGTAGATTTTTTCTGGTGCCTGTCTTACTTCTCTTTATTACAATAAAAATAGGAAATAAGGAAATTTGAAAAATTTGGAAAATTTGAAAATAAGAATATGTATGTATGTATGTATGTATGTATGTATGTATGTATGTATGTATGTATGTATGTATGTATGTATGTATGTGTGTGTGTGTATATGTATATGTGTATATATATATATATATGTATATGTGTGTGTGTATATATATATATATATATATATATATATATATATATATATATATATATATATATATATATATATATATATATATATATATATATATATATATATATATATATATATATATATATATATGTAAAGACAGGGACATGATTTTTTCAAGTGATGCAGAAAAGATTAATGTTGATTAAAATCTTAAACAAGAAATATTTTAAACAAATTGAATGGATCAGAGGGAGATGAATGATATATCAAAGCCAAAATGGTTTTCACTAAAAATAATGATAATAAAAATGTTTTCTCAGAATTCACAAAACATCAAAAGTATTTATAACAACAGATCTTGATAATCTATACTTAAATAAGTTTTCTTTCCACAGCTTATCTTTTGTAACTCAAATTTGGTTTAAATTTGCATGAAATGTTTTTTATATTTTTTTTAATAAAAATTTGTGGTGTTGAATATAATAGGAATGGCCTCTTGCCACTTCTAATAGTTTTATAGCAATACTCAAAGTTTTTTTTTATTGTATACTATATGTATATTATATTTACTATGTGTTATTTATAATATATTATAGTTTTTTATTATTTTCAATCATTAACTATATTTATTAATAGATCTAACTTATATTGATTATCAACTACACTCAAGAAGGTATTTAATGAAGCCAGTTTTTAAAAGATAAAAAAATTGTAGAGATACTCAAAAAAGCTTGGTTGCCATTTTAAAAAGTTTTTATAACTTACTAAAACTGAAAATCTCATGAATATTAAGTTAAAGGTATTTGTTATTTTAGTACTTAAGCCGGAGAGAAGACTTGCATTATTTTACTTGGCTAATGATGTTGTTCAAAATGGTAAGCGTAAAGCAAAAGATCTTGTTGAAATGTTTGGAAAAGCATTTATGGACTCCATGCCTTTACTTAGGTAAATATCTTCACCTAGGTAGTGAAGCTTATAAAAAATTCTTTTTTATATCATAAATGATGTTCTATCTTTTGATATTTTGATATATTTGTTTGCTTATATATATATATATATATATATATATATATATATATATATATATATATATATATATATATATATATATATATACTTTTTTTTTTTTGTTTAAAATAGTGACACAAAGATCAAAGCACAGGTTGAACGGGTGTTTAATATTTGGAGTGAGCGTGCTATCTTTGAACCTGATGTTATCAATAAATATAAGGAAATGCTTAACAAAGCTGGTATATTAGATAATCTAAATTATTTTTATTTAATGGCGTTTTTATGTGCAGTTACAATAAGTAGTTAAGTCTAGATTCAACTTTCACATAATAAATAGCTGTACTATTTTAACTTATAATTAAAGTAGAAGATGAAGTGAAACAAGATAAAAAAGTGGAAGAGGAAATAAAGAAGCCAAAGAAGCCTGTACCCCCTGACTTCAAAGTAAGTTAGTAGAATTAAAAGCTATCTCTCTTATAAAGTTTTTTATATTTATATTTTTTATTTAAACTTGATTTAGATTTTTAGTAGTTTTCTCTGTAAAGTTAATTCATTACTATATCATGTTAAAAATATTTGTAGCAGTATTCAAAAATAACAAGAAAAGGATTTGCATCAGAAAAGCTTCTAATACATGTATTATTCATTTGTACATGTAGATCTGTGTTTGCTGGGTGTCTATATGCAATAATTTAAATCTGGATTTTATGTTTTCATTTTAGGTTGCTAAGTTACTGGTGTCTATTAAAAAAACAACAAGTTTGGATAATGATATTTTGCGTAAATCAAAGTTACTTGAAAATCTAGCTATTGATGCTTCAAGTTTCGACTCAGTAAAACATGTTAAAGGACGTTCTAGTGTTGACAAATTCTACAAGCAATTTGAAGAATCCAAAGTTGTTTTGGATGACTATTGTCATCTTCTGAGGAGATGTGTAAAAGATAAAAGTGCACTTTCTGTAACTTTATCAGCTGGAGAAGCATATTATGAAGCTGCTCAAGATGAAGCCAAAGTAATTGTAAATGTAAGTGAAATGCTGTTCTCAGTTTGTTATGTGTAAATTCTTTTATCTTGATTAATTCAAATCAAAAACATGCACTTTGATTTACTATTTGCATATCTTATTTTAAAAAATCTTCCTATTTTAAGTAGGGTAAGGTTGCTAATATTGTACCGATACCTATATTGTACTTTTAACATAACTCGTTATTTTTACAACCCACAAAAAAATTTTTAACTTATTTTTTATCTTTGCTGAATGAAATTAAGTAGTCAACTGTTTTTTTTTGTCATCCAACTTCATTAAGCCCAGAATAAGCTCTTGTTAGTTTGTTATTGAAGATTTCTTATTTTAGGTTTTTATGGGTAAGCGTATTTCACTAAAAAAAGTAGAAGATATGATTTGTTCGGTGTACTTATGTTAATGCATAATTTATCTAAATTTAAAATAAATACTTAGAATTTAAAAAATCTTACTTTTAGCTGTCAAATTTTTTAATCAACTGAATGTTAGATTAGTTGTGTAAATTGTTCCTCAAGGCATGTCCTATATTGTACCGACGCAACCATTCTGACCGTTAAAAAAAATGCGTGTAAAGTTTAACAAAACCCTTTTGAGATTTCAATTAGAGAAATATCCATACTTACAGTACAAACTTCACCACTTAAACAAAAAAATAAAAATTTTAGTATTACTCTTGTATTGACAAGCAGTCCTTAAAAAGATGCACTCTAGTTCAGTTTTACCAATATGTCAAGGCTGGTGTCATTATGGCTGTGCAGGTGTTAATCAAAAACAGACACAATATGTCTGAAACTTTTGCCAAAAATAATGTTTTTATGTATTTTATTTTACAATATTTAGTGTGGTTGTTTTTAAAACAGATATAGTATATATTGTTTTACATTGTTTAGTATAACTTTCTTTAATACCTACCTTCCTCCTCTATTCTAATCTTAGCTAAGCCATTGGTAAACATACAATTTAAATAAAAATTGTACCATATGTGGTGAAACCTGTTTTCGGCATTTTCCAGAAGAAAAAAAAATTCAAGTTGCATAGAGTTTGTTAAATAAAAAACTTCATTTCATTATATTATGGGGAGTTAGGTGTTATGTTATGTTATATCAGAATATTTCCAATTGCTGATTCTATAAAAACCATTCCTTTTAATCAGTTCTTTAAATCCCTTAAATCTAAAATCATAAAATATTTGCAAAGCTGTAAAGTAATTGAAATCAAGAAAGTGGTACAATATTGGATTACAATGCTACAATTAAGGATCTAGTTTCCTTAATTGTACTCTTAGCGCTATTTTTTAAATTTGATTCTTCGAGACTTAACGCTTTTTAAATTTTGAGTTTTTTTAACATCTTTACAACAAACAATCCCTAAATTATGAAATCCTATTGAAAATCCATGTTTTCACTCAGTAGATTACCTACATTTTTTAGTTTTGTCTTAGGGGGTACAATATTGGCAACCTTACCCTATTGTTCATTTAATTAGTCTACAGAAATGTCTATTTAAATGAATTTTTTAAGTTACAGCATGATCAGTCAAAACAAATTTAAAAACCAAAAGCAGAATTGATGTTTGGTGATGATCTGTGTTAAATAATTTATTGACCATCCTACAAATGATCTTTCAAAGAAATTTGAATAACTGAATTAATTTTATAAATTTTGATAAGTTTTCTAATTTGTTTTATTCTTGCTTTTTTAAGGCATATAAAACATTTGGAAATCGATTAAAGTCAATGAAAAAAAAATTAGAAGCCAAAATAAAGAAATTAGAGTCTTCAGATTCTAATTCTAGTTCTCAAAGTTTGCAGGTGTTGCAGCAAACAAATGCTTCTTTAAATGAAAGTGATTCTTCACAGACTTCTAAAGTTGAGCCAGTAACAAGTGATGAAAAAATACCTAAAAATAATACTAGTAACGCTAATGAAAGCAATATTGAAGATATGGATTTAGGTATATATTATTTTTTGCTTTTTATTAATTAAATGTCTATTTAACCACCTGCTACTTACTTAAACTGGAGTTAGTCACTGATTTTTTACGTTTTAGATAGTAATTCAGAAGACGAAGTTAACATTTCAGAAGCTTACAATCCAGAAACTGCGCCTCTTCACCAAACATCAAGTTTTCCTAAAGACTCTTTTTTAAACATGGAAACTATGAATGGAATGACATCTTTCTTGGATAGAACAGGATCTAATTCTGTTTTAGATTTATCATTGCAAAATACTTCCAAAGTCAAAGAAGATTTGCAAGCTGCGACAGCAACTCTTATTTCTTATACAGGTTTAATAATTGGTTTGATATCAGATCACATCCCTTAAAGGCAGCCATTTAAGTACCTTAAATAAACATTAGCATTTTTTTTGTCTAACTTGTAGAGCAAACAAAAGAATTTAATTCAAAGAGAAAGTAATGAAAGAAAGCCTTGCTTTTCATTAGGATTAAATTCTTAAAAAATAAAATTAAAAAAACCCTATTGGTTAAGAAACAGACTGTGTTATATTATTCTTAGGACTAAGTAATTGTTTTATCTTTTTTTTATTTTGACTTTTAAAATAAGTTACATGTTCAATACTATAACTTAGACGGTTCAGTTTTTAATTTTTTAGTCCCTCTATTACCTACCCCTGATTCTTCAAAAGAGCAGGATAAAGTTCAAGCAATTCAAACTACCAGCTTATCGAGCGTAACTACCTTTGGATTGATTCCATCAACTTCGAATTTCACAAACTCGACAATTAGTTTTCATCCAAATGTCTTTAACACTGTGTCAGAAGCAGATACACCTGTTACTCCTGTTCTTGACGAAGCTACATCAAAGCAGCATGTTGTAGGAAACGCTGAAAATAAGCCATTGCAAAATCTAATTGACTCGCTTTTTCCGATGCTTAGCAAAAGTTTACAAACAATCAAAGAAAAACAAGCAAGATCAGAAGAGATACAACATCCTTCTGTTAATGATGCTATAACTTTTGCACTGGGTGGAAACAGTGAGGAAGTTCCAAAAAAGAAAGGCCGTTTTGTACCCATAGTATCAGATTTAAGAGTCTCATCGCCTTTATCACTCACAAATCCTACAGGTTTGTCAGAAAATCAAACAGAATTAATAAATATTGCTGCTGGAATTACAAAATTTGACGATAATTTTTTGCCTGTGTCCAGTAGTTCGGAGAGTGCATCTTTAAGCAGTGGTCAAATTTCTTCATCATTGCTGAGGCAACATTCTAATGAGAATAAATCTAAAGATGAAGAAGAAAGATTGGATAAAAAAGAGAAGAAATCTAGACATAGTTCTGGTCGACATCGCTCTCACCGCGACGAACATAAACGCTCATCAAGTCGAAGTCCGTCTCGAAAGGTTTCTCACAAGATTCGAGAAGGCAGTCGGAGTCCCAATCGAAGATCTTCTCATCGCTCATCTCGTGATTATCGAGATGAAAAGTTCACTGATCGACGACGCTCATCACGCAGATCTTCAAGTCCTCGGAGTAGACGTAAAGGTAGATCTCATCGTTCTTCATCTAAAGATAAAGAAGATAGAAAACGACGTTCTCCTGCCAACAAGCCTTACTATAATGATCGAAGGTCTCCTACACCTGAGATGGATGGCAGTTTGCGTGCCACCTACTCTGCAAACATTTCTCAAGGGCAATTTGAGCAAAGTATGCAAACTCAATCGTTTTCAATGGCCTCCAATGTTAGTCAGGCTCAACCAGGCGATCTGAAAAATAGTCAGGCTATAATCGTCAGTTCAGATCAGCCATCGTCTTCACAGCAAAGTAGTCATAGTTTAAATCCTACAATTAGCCTGAAGTCGTTAAATTCTATGCCAAATATGCCCGTTCCAGACATGTCTGTTTTTCTTCAGCTTGTAAACTCAGTACGTCCTGGTTTACCGTTGAATACAATACCTCCACCGAATTTGTCGTTTGATATAAATGGCACATCAATAATGAATCCTGGATTACAATTGAGCCACGCTAATTCTCTTCATATAATACAAACCAATTCTCAAGAAAATATTTTAAATCTGCACCCACTACCACATGGTGTCTTACCGTATCAAAATCATAATCTGTTATTGCAAAATCAATCGGGTCAGTTACAAGGGGAGTCATCACAGGAAATTAATATTGTGTCAAATAAACAAAACTCTCAGGATATAGACAATCCTCTTAAGGATCTCTCAGTATCTAGCTGTGCTAACTCAGTTGTTGACTATCGCGTATCCCATCAAATTAGTAACAGAGAAAGAGATAGCAACAAGATGTTTGGGCCTGGTAATCCGCCTCCTTTTCCTGGACCACCACCGGTGTTTGAAGGGATTCCTCCATCAATAGTGACTTCCAATTTTGATATACCTCCAAACTTTGAACATTTTACTCCAGACGGAATGCCACCCTTCGGTCTTCCATCGACTTTTGATACTTATCGTCCAAAGTTTGCTGAACCTGATCCTCTGCTGGAACAATTAGAGAAGAATAACCCCTTTCCTGGACCGCATCATCTTAGTTCATTACCACCACGATTTGCTAATAATAATAGTCCTATTTTTAGACCCAGATACAATAACCGCAACGGATCACCTAGGTTTCGACCGCGGTTTGAACATAGGTTGCCTTTTAACGGACGGCCTGCAATGCTGTAGTTATGACATTAAGGCATTTTATGGTGTTTTGTTTTTTTTATTGGTTTTTTTTGTCGTACTGTTTTTAAATTAGCTAAACTTCAAAAATCCGTTTAGCTTATATGATTACGGAGAATATGATTAGCGCCTTCTTAACTCGCGAGAAACTGATTTAAAAGAAAAAAACAGGCTGTAGACGGTAGTTTTTTTTTGTTTTTTTGTTTTAAGTTATCTAATATTATAAATATAATATTATTATCTTTAAATCGTTTTGAACAGTTTAGGTGGTCAAAAATCTTGCGGATCTTTAAAAGTAAATTATTTTAAAAATGGTCTGTATGAGTATGAGTTTATTAGAAATAACGCAAACAGATAGTTATTTGGAACAAGTTTAAAAGGAATCAATAATAAAAATATTTTTCAACTAAACAATTCTTTACAAC
The DNA here is from genome assembly GCF_058129835.1 of Hydra viridissima. Lineage (NCBI taxonomy): Eukaryota > Metazoa > Cnidaria > Hydrozoa > Anthoathecata > Hydridae > Hydra > Hydra viridissima. Next base: position 10,928,750 of record NW_028324300.1, read on the forward strand.
TTCATGTTTCTAGTTAGTATTTTTTGTTGTTGTTGTTGTTTACTTCCGCTAAAAACAATGGAATCAGACAACATTTAAGCAAAAGAGGCATTTACTATTTTTAAGTAGAAGTTTAAAGGAACGTGAAAAAGAAGTTGTAAAAAAAAAAAGACCTTGTTTACATATAGCAATTAACGGGTGACTACTTATGAGACCACTAAAATAGTCAGCTTTCTAAACCAAAATATTAATTTTTATTCTGTAAAAAAGGCATGATGCAACAATTAGTACTATAACTCAAGTTGATGTCAACAAAGCAATATTATCGTAACTATAAATGGCATCTTTTTTTTTTTTTTTTTTTCTTTTTGCACAAGTTACTAATGAGCAGTTTCATGGATGTAACACGCCGGATGTAACACGCATTAAACTTTATCAGTTAAAACATCTGTTATGATTTACTATTTCCCTTTTTTTGTTGTTGTTGTTGTTGTTTTTTGTTGTTGTTTTTTTTTTTTTCAGCAAAATACGTGTCTATAAAAAATCCTTATCTCTAAATTTTCTATTCGGTTGGTGTATTTATTTACAGAGGGCGACCCTTAATTTGCTAGTGCCGGATGTAACTCGAAAGATTGTTTATTTAAGGGCTTTTTTATTTCATTTTAAAGTTCCTGTAAATCCATTGCGTGCTAGAAGTTTAAAAAATCTGAGTAAGGCAATCATAAGTAGTACTATTATTCACAAATTTGCAATCATCAGGCGATCTTTCTGTTTTTGTTTTATTTACTAAATGCAGATGGTGCCGGATGAGCATCTAGGTCTCGTTATTTTTTTATTCGAGACAAGACGATAATATCCGGGACACAATTTTTAAATTCCGAGACATAGTAATTGTCCTGATTTATAACTTTGTTCCAGGACAGTTTTTTCCTTTGTCTCGTTATTTTTTTCCGGGAAATTTATCGTCTTGTTACGCTCTTCCCAGTTCATTTCGTGAAAACAATTAATGCCGGAAGTGGCACTTTGGTGCCAGATGAAACATTTGGTGATAAATGTTGCTGTTATCTGATAAAAACCTGCTAAGAATCAATATTATATTGTTGAATTGTTATTTTAGTACAATGCAAACGTATACGAACTAAAATCGTCTGCAAAGTGATGAACAGAACGTTTCATCTTAACCAATGTCAGCATTTTATTTATGTCAGAAGGAGAGTATGATGAAATATGACTTTGTTGTGAATCTACAACTTGTATGAACATATTGCGATACTTCGACATACATTTAATCTGATACCCAGAATCAATTCCAGTAAGTTCATCTCTTTGCATAACCAAACCAATATAGAACCTTTTTAAACGTTGTTTTGATTCCAATAGCACAATTACATAATCGCCTTTTTTTAACCTTTACAGCTCCTACTTCTACATGACCACTGAAATCAGCATTCGGGTGAGCCTGACAAAATGAATCATAACAATGGCGTAGTCATCGAAATATAGACAACATTATATAAAAATGTTAAACAAACTGAAATAATGAGTAAAAGTGATTAAACTGAACAAACCTGATGATATTCCTGATTGAGTAGCACTGAATGGGTTTCAACGTCTTTCGTCAGATGGCATGTGATGAAACAACCCGGAGACGCATCTGGCATTTGTCCAACTTTTATGACAAACCATTTAATTGGGATAACACAATGTTCAAACTGGTTAACTGCTCCATCCGAAAATATATGCGCTGATGTAATGTCTGGGGAATGTTCTAAAACTTTTTGTAATACATAGTTCATGAATACAAATACGTTTTTCTTTTGTGTATGGAGTAATGTATTTGAGACGATGACACTCTCTTTTCCATCACCTGAATACCATGTACATACGAAGTGAAAATTGTGCGTTGTTGATGTGTCTAATGAGCACCCTGGATCTCATCCTGTTTAATAAAGCTATAATTTTTAGTAAAATCAAGCTGGATAACAGTTATTGAATCATATATGTTTTGTTTTGCTTGTTGAAATGCTAAAGCCTGTTTCCTTTAACATTTCGAAAACACTAAGCGTCCCAATAACCTTTGCCTTCTGATATCTATTACTATTAATAGGTATGAGAATAATGTAAAACAACCATTAAATATAGTTTTTCTTTTCGGTCTGATCACAAGCAATCTGGGTGAGAAAATCTGAAAACGATGCACTAAACTGAGAATGTAATTGTAGCACTGAAAGAAAAAGGTGGACATTCCCATGGTAAATACAATAGTATTGCCCTTTTCTTTCTTTGCTTGTCTCCACGTCAATACTCTTTCTGTCTCTTTCACTTTAAACCGTTTAATTTGAGCACTAATCGTTTTGAGCAAACGTTTATCTCTAGCTATTCGTTTCCAACGTTAAATTCCAGTTTATTTGATTACTACAGTAATTATTGAAATGACTTTTTTTTTTCATAAATAACTTTTAGTGAATTAACAATGGACTAACTCTCTTTTTTTCTTTTTTTTTTTTTTTTTTTTTTATCACAAATAACTTTTAGTGAATTAACAATGGACTAAACCTTTAGTTACTTTTTGGTGCTGGACATAACACATAAAGTATACATCATAGAAATCTATATATGACTGAGAATTATTAAAGCATTCTTTGCGAACTTATTTATTATGTATTAGTGAAGTGCGTAATACCTTAAAAAAGGCTTTCTTTAACGAGCAACACATAAAATACTTTAGTTTAAAAGAAAAGATTTTGTAAAAAAATGGTACGCGAAATGTTGTCTCTTCAGCTTACATTTTATTGTTTATTCTATTTTCGAATTCAACTAAAACCTACATGTTATCAAACACTGACATTTTATTCATCTTTCGTAAAAGGTGGAAATTTTGAAAATCTGTAAAAAGTTTTTTTTTTTTCATGGAAATGGTTTATGTTTTCATGGAATTGCCCTAATAGTTTGTACAGTGTTCTCGACTTTTCTAACGATATTGAGCCAACCAAGTAATTTATTTTCTGAAGCTTTGATTTCTCTTTGTATTTGACGTCTCAGGAACATTGGTGAAGCATTAATGTTTTTGTTCGAATGAGAAAAAATAAAAAAGGGTTGTTCATTCAAAGCGCCATTCGTGACAAGATTGAATTGAACCTATTTTCCGATCGATCAGGAATCTTTTGCTTTTTTGCGACAATCAATATCGGTGTTGCGTTAGATGGTTTGAGTGATATGAGGCTTTAACCAGATTTGGCTGATAATTTACAAGTCGAAATTACCGATCGGAGATCATCACACTTAAAACTTTTTGATGTTTGTTTTCGTAATAATTTTGATTTTTCGACCTTGTCCTGAGCGAAGACTAGATGGGAAACCACTTTTTCACGTTTGAATTTGTCGATACACTAAAGATTTTGGATTATTTTTTATCAATAAAGCAATTCTTAACCTGCATGCAATTTTCAGTACTTTTACACACCCTCAATAAAACTAATCTTTTCTACTTTTAATAAAATAAAAATAGTAAGAATGACGAAAACTGCATTTGAAAAGCAACACCAATTCAAAAATTATGAACTGTCAAACTTAGTCTCATTAATTAGTGAACACTCGTTATTTTTTTACAACAAAGGTGACCTATAATGCCATCCACACGCTAAATATGTAAAAAAATGAGTAGTTGTGAACAAATTTCCTCTAATTAAACTTTTACGGCAATAGCGCTATTTTACAACTATTTTGTATTATTTATACTAAATTAAGTTTGTTTACTCATCAAGCTAAACCTATCATCTTTGACAGAAGTTCTACGTTTACATCAATTATTATTTTATGAACTTTCTTTTATTAACACGTTGGATTGTAGTAATGTTCACATGGCCGGCTGTCTCCTCCACAAGCTTTTTCTGGATACATTTAAGCGTTTTTGCTTTTTTTAATTAGATAGTGCGCCTCTTATAAAATATGAATTGAAGGCTACACGGGAAAAACCACAGATGGTCAGTTTCATAAGTTTTCGCATTTACGTCCTTTTCGCATTACGTCATGTACTGGTGCTTAGCTATTACTTCTGACAATATACAAACGAAAAAACATCGTTATCGGGCATCGAACTGTTTAAAAAAGTTTAGCATTTAAGAATAAAATTCAATTCTTCTCAAAAGTAGAAAAAGCAGACAATTGTGGGCCTTCCTCTGCAATCAATTATATTTTTGCAGATAAATCTTTTACAAAAATGTAGGAAATCAAAATATTGATTAAAAAATAAAAGTATTAACATATAAAACTATACTTTAGAAACATTTTAAATATTTTTTTTGCAAAAATATCGCTTTTGAATTTGAAGCTATATGCTTCCAACAAGTTACACGCTTCCAATTGGTTACAAATCTTCTGATCTTTTTGCTTGTGGTGCAAATATGCTGCTATTGACACGATCATTCCACTTGGTCTCAATGAATTTCCAAATAGATTCGAATGCTTTCCAAGACGTCTCCTCGTGCACGGGGGTACCTTTGATGTAATACATAAGAACTTTAATTAAACTTTAAAACGATACAAAATCAAAGAATAAAAAAAAAGTTACATAGATAATACATCACAGTTACTTAAGTAATACATGATTTCCTGATACCAAAGCTTCATTTAAAAAACGTATCGATGAGCCTAATTAAAAATAACTGATTTGGTCATGGAAGAAAGTTCTGTAATGATTTCTGAGAGATTGCAATTAATGATTTATTTTCAGGGGAAAAAAAAAAAAAAAGCTAAATAATTTGAAATGTTTAAATGAGGAATGTTGTTCACATGAAAATCCTATGATTTTGGCAGTTATTTGGTAGGAGGTACTTCACAATGAAATATGAAACAATTCATTAGAGGCTAATAGTTTAGGGGTCAATCTAATCTGACAAAAAACTGTAAAGGAAGTTTTAAGGAATTTCAAGGAAATATTTCACATAAGAATGTAGATAAAAAATTTGTAGTAAAAGATAAAAATTAAATATAGAATACATAAAGAATAAAGTGAAAAGTTGTTTTCTAAAAGGGTGTGAAAATATTTTGACAGAAAAAATTCATCTAGATACGTTTCTAGTTTAGAGTAGCTTAAATAACAGAAGAACTATAAGCTAGTTTCTTACAGCTTCAATTAACCTGAGGTAAAAGGATTTTTTATTTAAACAATTTTATTCATATTTTGTTATTGTTTTTAAAAAAATGGTGACACAAGCTAAATTCTGGATTTTAAATATTCTAAAATAAATATAAATTAACTTAAAATTTTTGAACAATGATCAAGTTTTTTTATTGTTGTAATTCTAAGAAGAGTAACTTGAATGCTCCCTCAGGTTTCCAGGGTGCAATACCAATTCGCAAACTAATTTTTAGAAAAGTGAAATGACTTTTAAAGATCGGAATTTATGTGTTTTTTTGATGACAACTATGTGTGATTTGTTGATAATAATAATGTTTTGACAACTAAGTGAACAAAAATAGTTTTAATTTGAAAAATTTAAAAATAGAAGCAAAAAAATTGTAGCATTAAATTTGATCCACGGAGGTTTACCTTACAAGAGAAGTGATCAAAGTATTTGCAGTGTTTAAAAATACAGTTTAAATGATAAAAACATAGTGCTAAAAGGACTCATATGGCAACTCCTGTGAACAAAAGATTCAAGTAGCATGTTGAGAAGAACCCTACCATGTCCATTTGAAAGATTGCTAAAGTGTGGCCAGTCAGTGTCGTCAGGCCTACCAGCCAACCTTTGACAGAGACTCAAAGCTATCAGATTATAGCAATCAAAAAAGCTTCTAATGTATTTAAAGAGTTACAGCCCATCAATAGTCAAAATCTTGTTAGAGGAGAGGATATTTACCCTAGACTGTATCATCGATAGAAAAATTATAGATTTACATTTCCGCTGTGGAGAATCGTCTTTTGAGAGTGACTCACGCAGGACATTTCTCTACATCATCATTTAGAAAGGTCACAGTGCCCCAACTCTGTTCAATACAAAGTATCCTAAGTCAATAAAGCTGCTAGGTGTTGTTGCTTTAAATGGTAAACAATATACGGCCATTTATCAAAGAGAATTAAAAAGTGAATACTGAGGTTATTATCAGCCTTTTAAAAAAAGAATATGGTACCATAGTTTAAGAAGATCTTTCCAGATAGGAAGTATGTGTTCCAGCAGGATGGAGTTCCAAAATAAGGGGCAAAAAAAAACCAAAATTTTTTAAAAGACTAATTTACCAAATTTTGACCAAAAGACTTTTCGGCCTTCCTCAAGTCTTAGGTTTCTCAAGCCATTTACTTACAAAAGCTTGGAACTCTATGTTAAGGAAAAGCCCTAATCAGTACTTTTCAGGTCTTCTGTCTATGTCTAGAGGCTACCATTGAAAAAATGACAACCTAATTGAATTTAAGGTTGGGGTAGATAAATCAAATGAGCTAAACTGAGAAAGTCTGTAGAAAAGTTGAAAGCCACTAAAATGTTATAATAAAAAAAAAATTACAGATGTGGTAAGTAACCTGTTCTTTGATTTGATATCTTTGGTTTTTACACATTAAATTTCATTTTCAAATGTTTTCAAATACATCATAAAGCAACCAGAGACAAAAAAACCATTTCAGTAGCTCAAATTGTTATTCATCAAAATATTTTCCTCGAGAGTATTTATTGAGACTAGCAAAAGTAGCAAAGCAACAGATCAGCTTTTATATCAGGAATATGACAGAACAAATTACACCAGAACAATATGGCATAAATACTGGCAGTGGCTATAACTGTTTTGACTGGGTTTTTTTAAAATTATCATTTGTACCTATATGGTCATTACAGGTGAATAACTAAAAAGGGAAAATAAAAAAATTCTTTCAATTCAAGAATATATGGAACAACTTTCTACATAAACATAAAATCTAAAAAATTCAAGTTCTTTAAAAGTTGCTAAAGAAATGTAAAGTAAGTAAGCTGTAAAAAGAATCACAAAAGAAGGGATTGGTGCTAGTAGCCACTCACTTCTTAGGAATATGACATGTTTTTTTTTTCTTTCTAAAAGCTGTGATAGTTATTAACTGATTCAGAGAAATTTCCAAAAGTAAAGATTTTAAATTCACTTGTTAATTAGGATCCTCTTAATATGTATAAAATTTACAAATAAAAACCAGGCACTTTGCAGAGTGAGAAACAGCAGCAGAATGTTCTCTAGCTGGTAAGATAAGCTCAAGTGAGAATATAGAAAATGAATTAACTCTATAGTAAAGCAGTTTCTAAAAAGTGTTAAAAAACAGACACCCTAATAATAACCTGCTGAAAACCGAGGGCAATCTCCATCTTGATAGCGCAAAGGTTCATCTAAATCTGCTCTGCTAGACACCCAGTTACGAACATTCTAAAATCAAGTAGAAAATCAAATGAAAAACTCAATTGTAAAAATTAATAACTGAAAAGATAAAACTGAAAGATAACAATCATATTTGATTAATTACATCAAATGATTTAATTTACATTTAGAGTGATTAAAAAGCAATAATATATAAAGATTTACAGAAAAGCAAAAATAAAGCCATATGTAGCAACTTCAAAGAACATTAAGGAAAAAACTCAACTCTAAAAAAAAAAAGGCTAAATTAATCATCATCCAACCCACTTCCTGAAAGACTAAATTTATCTGGACAAATATGCAACACCATCAATCAGTTGATATATTGAAAAGAATGAGTAAAAAATATAACTCCAAATAAAATCTAAAAAAACACACAGAAAAAGAAAACTAAATCCACAAGTTTACTGTTTTCATCCAGTTATTTAGTTTATTATCTTGATTGCTCAACTGATGAACTGAATCTGTAAATGCAACAGCAAATGTTTTATCAATCAACTCTGGATTACTTTTAGCCTAAAAGATAATTCAGTCTTTCATACTCATCAACAGACAAATTTCAAAATTAACATATGATCATAGCACACAAAAGCATATACCATGTATGCTTATGTCAAAAAGAGATAATGACAACATTCAGCTGTCAATATCTCTTTTTTGATACAAGCATTTCAACACATAACTTATGTTTATAACAAATTATGATGGTTTAGAACATAAACCTATTGTTTATGTTCAAAGCCATGTTCAAAAGATCTTTAAAGCAAACCTAAAATACATCATCACACCCTAATAATTAGTTGATACCCGGACCATTAGTTTTTTGATTTTTAAAAAAAATTTCTGTATAAGTTATTTAAAATAACTCTAATTTAAAATGATTTTTATCTTTAGACATACAAATTTACAGGATTTCAGAAAAAAATTGCAATACTTTGCAAAGCTTATGTTATTTTGTTTCAAGACATTGTGCAGAGCTGCTTTTCAATTAAAACCAATTTAATCCAATTAAAATAAATTTTAACTAAAAACTTTACGTATGAATGTAAATATATCACACTGAAAACCTGGCTGTTTTAAATACACAAAGAGTTCATCTTTCAAACTTTAAACTTCAGAAAATTGTGTTTATTTTAAACAACTTATACAAAAAGTTTTATTTTAATCATTAATAATTGTAAAAAATCAAAACATTCAAGTCCGGTCTCTAATAATAAGTTACAATTTGAAAAACCAGTGTCTAGTATATCACTATTAATACTTAAATTTATAGTACATAAATGCTTTTTTTTTTGATAAACACTATATTTAGTTATTAATAGTGATTTACAAAGATATGGGTTTTTCAAACTGTTTTAAAAAATAAAATGGTTTTATGTGGTTAAATGTAACAATCAGAATTAATTGTAGAAATCCATAAAAATGTTTTGTTGTTAAATAATGATGGTTAACAGCGCTAGCCTTATTCTATATGCAACAAAAAAGCATGCATTCATCTCATGCAACTAATTCATCAATAAAAAAACAAAAAATGTTCTTACCCCTTCTACTGTGATTACGCCTCCATAACTATGGGCAATAATAGCGACATACTTGGCTTTTGATTGGCAGATAATATTTTTCCATACATAGTCAAAATGATTAATGTCAGTTTCACTTCCCTTAAAAGAGGAATTTTAAAATATTTATTTAAACATATATTTGAAATAACAGATGCTTATTTAATTAATTAGAAATTAAATTCTTACACGTATTGGTGATTTGGTGAAGCTATCATAGTTATTGTTAGAATTGAGAACAAAGATACCATAACCTAGCTTTTAAAAAAAAAAAAGCTTAACTTTTTAAACAAACTTCAACAAAGATGTTGAAACTAGTAGACAAGATTTCAGAAACTAACACTCTCAATACAAAATTCAATAATATAATCAATTCTTACAAACAAAATCAAATAAAAGATGAGGAAACAAACCTCAGAAGCTTTTTTTAAATAAGGAAGCTGAGAACCACTTTCTAATGAATGATTAATAATCAATCTAAAAATATACTTAAGATAGATACCACTCTAGCATTAATCACTATGGGAAATAATGACCAATATGAGGTTTTTCATTAAACTTTTTTACATTATTTATCACATAAAAAATAATAACAATAAAAAAAGAAAATGAAATGACCAACCTTCGCGACCATTGTCCAGCTCGTACAACACCACTTCCATGAATTAAGAGGATAACTTTTTCAACATTCATTGCATTTTCACTTTGAAAGATAAATGATTGAGCCTCTTTATCTGAATGGTCCAACTTCAAAGGTAAAGAAATTAGCTATTAACTAGAACTTTAAAAACTGTTACTGTAATATAAAACTTTTGTAAATGCTTTAAAGAAATCGAAAATTATATATCAGGTTTTTATTGAGTAAACAAGTATAATATAAATGTTAAACAAAACAAATAAAAATAATTAAGAATTAAAATTATTGCAAACTTTTATATCATATAGTTATTCTTTGAGATAGAAATCATTTATAAACAAAAAGTAGCACAGCAAAGCTTGAAGATAAATTACAACTTTATATGGAGAACCAATATAAGAACTTCAATTAAAATACTCAACTTGTATTTAAAATGATTACAAATGACCCATGATATACATACATATAAATAATTTATTATTTGTAAATATTAAGTATTTATTTATGTTATTTATTCATAAAAAGCTGAATAATTTCTTACTGGAATAATGACTTTCATCAGTTTTGCATCTTCTTCAAGTAGTTTATATATGTGATCATCAATAATCTAATAATTAAAAAGATATAGATAAACTAAGTAAACTTCTAAAATAAATAAAAATTATAATAATGATGAAAAATATTAAAAATTTACAATGAATTCAAACTAGATTTCCATAAATTCTTACTTCACCTAGTTGCTCATAATGCTTCTGATTTTTTTCTCGGTCTCCATTGTAAACATCAAACACAAAGGGTTTGTTAGTTATTATACTTCTTAACTGACCAGCTAAAACACAAAAGCATTGAGGTATAATATGAAATAATAAGATTTAATCCTTAAAACCATAATGATGACAATAATTATTGATGCCATAGTATATATCGTACTGTAAAAAAGAAACACACCTTCATTAAATGCATACCCAAAATCCTTTAATGTCTTCTTTTCTGACTTCATTGACATCACTAACCCTTTATTTTAAATAGAACTTAAATGCACTTAAACATTATGCCTACTTCTTTGAAAGCACTTTAAATATACATATAGTACTTTCAAAAAAGTTTAAATTAACATTTTTTTATTTATTTATAACTCAAAAATTATTAATCACACACACACACACACACACACACACACACACACACACACACACACACACACACACACACACACACACACACACACACACACACACACACACACACACACACACACACACACACACACACACACACAGAGTTATTGGGTTTAATTTGATATTGTAATGTTTGATTTATAAAAAAAATATTTTAAAAAGTTCTATTTACAAAACAAACAAAATTAAGTACTAAAGTAAAAAGTTCAAATACATTCAATCTTCAATTGGGAAAACACTGTTATTAAATACTTAACACCATACTTTATAATTTATAAAATACTTATTTTTAAACTGTTGAATAAAAAAATAACTTTGAAATGACTACATAGAAATCTGAAAAAAATCTTAACCAACCTAGTACTATTGGTAATAGTCCAACCTGTGAACACATTATTTCCTTAAGTTTAAATTAAATATTTAAGGTTTAACAAAAGTATAGTAAGGTTTAACAAAACATAATACAACCTAAAATTTATATAAATTTTTTTTTAACAACCTAAAATTTATATAAATTTTTTTTTAACAAATGTTCTTTACGTAACATGAAATCGTCTTTTCACACTGAGCGTTCCTTCTATTTATGATTGAGTTCAAACTTGGTTTACGAGTAATATAGGTCAAAAGAAAAATGCAACTACTTTTAAAAACCTTTTCATACTTAGTTTGGACACAGTCGAGGACGTGACTTTCAGACAAAATCTAAAATGTGGCAGCATTAATTTCGAATTGGCCAACGGCTTAATAGATTAGCCTTAAGCGATTTCAGACATTTTTAATTAGTAAAAATAATAAAAAAATGCTAAAAATTATTGTCATTATTCGGAGTTAAGTTCTTTAAAGTTGGTGCTAGAGTAGAAATGGAGTAACTTTTTCGAAATTTTTCTCTCAAATAAAGATTAGAAGACTCATATTTAAACATGTTTAAAAAAAAACAATGACGGTCAAATTTTTTAATTTTGAGTTACAAATTTTTAAAGATTTCCATTTTCGTGATTAATGTTGTTATTAAAATTAGTGGTACCTAATTGTTTCATATTTCTTAGATCCGTTGAATTAGGACACACATTTACGTAAAAAGAACACACACGTTACGTTAATTTTTGATAAGGAAAGGGGGGACCTTTTTCAAAAACTAAATCAAATTAATTTTTTTTTGAATTACTTTAAACAAAGTTCATTTATGATACAAAAACATGGGGTTACAAAAAAGTCATAACCTTAATAAGTATACTTTTCAAAAACATGGAGTTTTATGCATAAATTTTTAGAAGCTCGATATTTTTTTCAACTCATTTATAAAAGAAATAATTTACCTCTTTACAAACAAAAATTGTTAGAAGCAAATGGTTCATTTATTTTCATTTTATTTATTTGAATTTAAATATACTTTGTTCACTTTAAAAAAAAAAACGAGTGGTACACATAAAGAAGAAATTGAAGAAAAATGCATGCTCTTTCCACAAATTTGAACACTAAGTTTGTATTTTCTATATTCTGATTTTCATCTATTCTTGAATTGAGGATGATTGATGCTTTAGGCAAAGATGTTGGGATAAATAATCCTAAGTTACCATCTATTATATAGTTTTACATTAATTGAAAAATTACTAAGCAAATAACAATTAATCAAATTAAACGTTAAATTAACAACACCGAATTTTCGATTTTTGAAATAAAAAGTAAAATTTTCTTCAACTAGCTTGGCTAAATGCACCACTGCTGAAGTCTTAACAATAGCTGAAGCAGCTCGAGCTTAATGCAGTCCAGGAAACTACGAGAAAACAGAAGGCCGATTGAAAGCTGGAAAATGCTTTGAGTAATAACCTGATCAATCACAATGACTGGAAGCAAACTCTGTTTTTAAAAACGGATTGTGACATGAGTGATTTACAATATCATTTCATTAGAAACTCTTCTCTGAGATAAAATTTGGAGAAAAGGTAGGTCTGAAAGAAGTTGGCATCGAAGGGTTCTTTCGACCTTTTACGTTCAATCCACCAAATGAGCTAGCTTCACATTACTATTTTCTGTGCTCATGAAAAATCTAGTGTTATTAAACTTGATTTAAAATCAAGTACTTTACAGTAAACAATGAGGAACTTTTCCGAACCCAGTTTTCTTTGAAGGTTTTACTTTGTATAATGTTAATTGTCATACCAAAATATTCCTAAAAGCAAATTTAAAGCTAGATTCTGATTTATATGCATGTTAGACATGAAATAGCCTAAATTTTATGTATTTTTCGGGAGAAGTGCTTGAAATCAGGTTTCAATTTTTAAATTTAATTTACGAGATTTTACTCTGCCAAAATGAAGGACTGCTAAACTTTAGATCAATTAGGAGTTTCTTATGCTTGAATTTAAATCAATATTTAAGACAAGAGAATGACTCCTCTCAAGTGTCATTCTCTTGTCTTAAATATTGATTTAAACAAATCAAAGTAAAACCGAGAGTTTGTTTTTTTCTGAAACCTAGGACGTTTAGACCTCTATTATTTGCGAAATCCTTGTGCAAAAAAGGTTCTAGAAGAAAAAAATAGCCTATTTCGGGTTATTCGGCTTTAGAGGGTAACAGAAACAAAGTTAAGCAAGCTCAAAATGGAAAAAATAACATTTTGAATTTTAAAATTAAAGTCCACGTGAGAGAAAAAAAAAAAAGTCACGTTTATAAACGTGAATTCTAGAATTTGATTAAAATTTAATACTTATTTTGTCACACAAGTTTCAATATTCATTGTTGTCCTCCTTTTTCTTTTCTTTCCAGATAAAATACTAATTTGACTATGCAAACAAATTGAAACTGACTATGCAAGAAGAATAAGATGCTTTCATACTTTCAAATCTACATTTTTCAACAGTTGCTAAATTTAGCAACTGTTGAAAAATGTAGATTTGAAAGTATGAAAGCTACTATTGAAAGTATCAAATCTACATTTTTCAACAGTTGCTAAATTTAGCAACTGTTGAAAAATGTAGATTTTATTCTTATAAAGCATCTTATTCTTCTTGCATAGTCAGTTTCAATTTGTTTGCATAGTCAAATTAGTATTTTATCTGGAAATAAAAGAAAAAGGAGGACAACAATGAATATTGAAACTTGTGTGACAAAATAAGTATTAAATTTTAATCAAATTCTAGAAGTAAGATAAGTAAGTTTCTTCTTGAGTCAAATGTACGATTACCTCCCACTTCAGTTAACTATTTTAAATACATCATCTTTGTTAGATTTACCCTCCAATAACTAATTGGAACCCAATTATTGTTCTGAAACAAATATGACTTTATGAATAACCTATTCCTATCTTCCTTTAACGGTTACAGAAGACTTACCCTATAAATAAAAAAAAGAAATAAAGCTTTGCGTACCAATTAAATAAATTTGTTTAATAAGAATTGGTTTCGTTTTATAAATGCGTGTGCGGTTTAAACCTCTTGTACAATGCTCTCCGCAACAATCCCTGTCCCTAACTTATATATCCGGAAAAATGACTATACATCATTTTGTGTTCCATGTAATCTTGGTATTTTAGCTGCAGATGTATCAGCCTAATTGAGAATAAGAAGTTTATGTTATCTGTATGCGAAAAACGATGGTTATGACGTTAAACTTAATTGGATAATATTTTTAGAAGCTTTATATAGCTTGAGGACATTTAGTTTACTGCTTCTTAGATAATTATCTTCATATTTCTTTTCTTATAGATTTGCAATAATTTTTAGATGATAAATTAGTTACTATTCTTTACTTATATTGTGTGCAATGTAATTGATCTAGCATGAAAACATTTCAGTACGCTTGATTTTTGGGGTAATTTTTTTACTATGGAAATTCAGCAGCAGCAGCATGTTAATGATCCTGTTAACTTTTTAAATTCTGAAGAAAATCAGGTTTGAAATTTTAGCAGCTAAAAAAAATAAATTTTATTTTTATCTTAATTTTTATATAAGTATATAAAAAGTTATAAAAGCAATTTTCAATAGTTTTTAGTAGCTAACGAAGTTAGACAATCATTTTTCAGGCTGTTGAAAAGTTTATTTCTGAAGTTTATCTGGAAAATGATTTTGGAAAGGGAATTGCTGTAACAAAAGAAGAAGCTATTAAGTACATGATAGCCCGCAAATTTGATGTTGATCGTGCTATCAATTTATTTCATACTTCAAGGGTAGAAGCTTTTTTATTTTTAGTTTTATTTTCTTATTTTACCAAGTGGAGTCAGTAGGACATAATATTTACTACATTAAATGATGTACCAATTTTAACAAAGCAATTTAAAAATTGAATTGCTGGAAAATTTTGTTATTGACTTAATGTTAAAAAGTTAATGTGTAATTTAGCAGGTTTTATTACAAGTTTTATATATCTATATAGTATACTAGATAATAAAAACGTTTCTCTTTTTTGAATTTAGAAAAATATTATTTCTGTTTGTTTAAAGAAACATTGTCAAATATTTTAACTGGAATACAGCATACATAGACTATGTGTTTATATATTACAATCACTGTTTAATATTATAATTGTATTGTTTTTGAATTCTAATTTCTTTATCTTCATAGACACTTCGACAACAATATGACCTTGTAGATTTTGACATCTGTAAAGATCCACTTTATAGTGAACTAATATCAGGAAAGTTTACCGTTCTAGTAAGTTTAAATATTAAGTATTGTTTGTGATAGATAATGCCAATTATTTATTTAAGAATGCTTACTTAACGTTTCTTGTTAACTACTCTTGAGAAATTTTCACCTATTTTATTCTCTAATATGTTTCTTTTAATTTATTGTAGTGTTCTACAATAAATTAAAAGAAATTTTTCCTAAAATAATTTTTCCCAAATAGTTTCATAGCAAAGTATATGAAATTTGTAAAATTCATGACTGATGTCCAGTGCATAAGATAACAATTGATTTTTAAGGAATTTGATTTTAAATCTAACTTTCAGTTTTTTGTTTTACTAGAAATCTTCTTTTACTGTTGCATACAGTGAGTAAAAAAAATATTATTTTATATTACATTATTAAAAGTAAATCAATCACTTAGTTGAATGTCATCATTCCTAAATGTAATTTAAAAGATTATAATGAAAAACTCCAACTATTACCTATTCTTTACAAAAAAGATAAACACTTTTAAGTTAAATATTGTTAAAGAATCAAATCTTTGCTGCTTAAATGCCTGAGATATCTTAGGAAATGTAGGAGATACCTTAAGAAGCTTTTAACTAAGATGTTTTGATTTAAATAATTAAACAAAGCCTGAGTAATTAAAAAGCAAAGTACTTTTGTTAAGTTATTATGTTCCCTACAATTTTGATCTAATAATCATCTTAAAACCCTAATTTATTATTCTTTTCATCCTCTTTAGTTATTTAAAATTAATTCTTTAAATTTCTTTAAAACCAAACTCTGGTGTCATATTTTAGAGTGGGAGATGCAATGATAACTCACAAATTTGTCTATTTTATGCTCACAAACACTTTCCAAAGTTAATTGACCATGTTACTGTCTTGAGGTCACTTGTATTTCAACTGGATTGTGTTTTAAAGTGGTATGAAAAATCATTTAGTTAAGACTAATACATATATATTATACAAGTAGTGCTCTATACTGTTAATTGTAATTTTTTTAAAATGTTTTTTGTTAAATTTTTGCCTAAACTTTAAATTCATAAATTTTGTTAATTTTTTGCCTCTTTTATCTCTTTTAATCAATTTTTGCCTCTTTTATCTCATTTAATCCATTAGTCATGATACTCAAAGAAATGGAATATCATTTGTTTATAACATGGAACAATCAAGTTATGAAAATTTTGACTACACACTTGCTAATAAAATCCTTCATCTTTTAAAAGTAAGTTTTTCTCATCTGTAAATAAATCCACTAATCAAATTATGTTTGATTAGTGGATTTATTTATTCAACATTAGATTTTCTAAAGTTTATAAATAGATGTTAATGAGGTTATTAAACTGTCATTTGTAAGTAAATGTAAAATAAAAAATTTTAAGGGTGGATATCCAGCTCGATTAAAGCATATCTATGTTGTTTGTGCTCCCTTATGGTTTCGTGCTGTTTTTACAGTGCTTTCAGTGTTTCTTGGAGAAAAGCTTCGTGACAGGGTAAAATTCTTATAGTTCTTGTTATCTCTATTTTTATCTTTTTTTATTTAAACTGCTAAAATATTTTAGTTTTAAAGTTATGTATGATCAACATATTGCATCTCTGCTCCTGGAATGCAGAAAAAGATTTTCACAAAGTTAAACTTATTTTAGTGGGGAATTAATAATAAGAAGCATGTAATTCTTTTTCTCTCTTTTTCTTTGAAGGAACCTTTTTCTTGTTTAAGGTTGAGTTTGTGCAAGATGTGTCTAAACTATGTGATTATATATCTAAATCAGACCTTCCTAAAGACATGAAAGGAATATCTGATCATGATCATATCCAATGGATTCAAGAATGTACAAAGTCAATTACACTGCAGTATAGGATTTACTTAATAGACTTTTTTTCCTTAAATATAAGATTTATTTTGACTGTGTGTTTATGTTTGAGTGCTGGTGTTTATTAATAATTTAATGCCAACACTGCTATTGCTATTAAATGATTTTACTGTGTTAGTTTTTTTTAACAAATTTTTTTCAGAGCATGCAACCAGGAGGAAAAATACTCAAATGAAAAAGAAAGTTATATCAATGAGGATTTTAAAAAAGTTGCTGAAAACAATGAAGTATCTAATGGTACTTATGAAGCTAAAGAAAGTGTAAATCATGTATTAGATGAAACAGATAAACCCCCATCCAAACCATTACCACCTCCTCCTGAAGATAATTCATTATTCTCTGATGAGGAGGAAGTAGACACAGATATTCTAGGTCAAAATGCATTAAGTATTGCTGAGCTTATTGAACATATGAAAAAAGTTGGAAGGAAAGGAATTCAAAAAGAGTATGATGAGTTGCGGTCACTTCCTCCTAGTGGTTCATTTGAATCTACTTTGTAAGTCTTTTTTTTTGTGTGCAAATTATGTGTTCTATATTATGAAAATAAGTTTAATAGATTTTTTCACTTTCACATTTTTAAGTTTACAATAAAAGCATATGAATGTATTGTTGATTATACATACAGTAATTATATATACTGCAATAAGTTGTGTGAATAATTAGTAATTTGTAAGAAATAATTATTTAGGTACACTGCAAATTTAAGAAAGAATCGTTACAACAATATTTTAGCATTTGAAGAAAGTCGAGTCCATCTCCAGCAGATCAATGGTGACCCGGTAACTTATTAAAAATATTTGTAAATAGTTTAAGAAATTTTGGAACTCTTCATCAAAGTAACCTATCTTAACATTCACAGATGACCTAGTCATTCACAGGTGGTCTGCAACAGTTGTCTCCTATTTACAGCTATTTCAATAACTGCACATGATTACTTTAGCACAAATATATAACATAATTTACATGATTATGTATTTGAGTTCATATGATTATTTTCATATGATCACATAAAATTGCATAATTAATTTTTTAAACATATTGGATACTTGAATAAGTTTCTGTCATTTACTAATCAATTTTGTAATTAATAATAACAGCGTGTCAATTAAATTGGTGCCACTTTTTAATTGAATAAGATTTGGTAATTAGTACATGACTTAAAGATAATCACTCAATCAAGTGTTTTTTACATAAAACAGTTTATGTGCCAAATTCAACTTAATTGCTTGATATTTAACTTTTTGAGAACAATTACAACTACTTAAATGGGATGACAACTCATAGGACCATCAGATTACTGTTATTTTGATCAATGGAGCATGGTCTTTCTGATGAGCACTTCAATTCTTATGATATAATATTTCTTATGATGTAATATTTCAATATAATTCTTATGGTATAATATTTATAATGGAAATTACTATGAATAATTATTAGTTATGGTTATATTATTTAAACAAATGTCTTTTGTTTTACATTTAAAAAAATGGTGAAAACTTACTCAAGTACCCAATAGTTTTTAAAATTGCACCTTGAGATTTCAATGACTGAATAGTATCTATACTTTTTTAAAATGGTTGCTTAATAATTGGTTGAAAGTAGTTTTATAACACAATTTTGTGGAAATATTCTACTTAAAGTATAGTAATTTTATTGCAGTAAGTTTAAACTTGTTTTTTTACAGTATATTTAAACAGAAATTATTTACTACTTCATTTATGAACATTTTCAACTTTCTAAATAATACTAAATAATACTATTTACCTTAACTATGCATTTTTAGTATTCTGATTACATAAATGCAAACTACTTGGACTCAATAGTTACTGAAAAGAAATTTATCTGCACACAAGGTAATAAAAATTTTTGCTTAATATATATATATATATATATATATATATATATATATATATATATATATATATATATATATATATATATGTATGTATGTATGTATGTATGTATGTATGTATGTATGTATGTATGTATGTATGTATGTATGTATGTATATATATGTGTATATATGTATATATATATATATATATTTTATAATTATTAAAACATCATATACGGTATCATACTATTAATTCTTTTTCTTTTTTATGTAATTTTTCGGCTCATATGGTGAGAGCCATTATCAAACTAATAAAACCGTTAAAAAAACCGTTTAAAAAATTATAATAAATGTAACCAAATGATGTCATTGCAACGTCAGATATTCAAGATTTTTTTTTTTTTAGTTTTACAAAAAACAGTTTCCAATGGTGAGTCATCACCAAATTGCCATTGTTGCGATTTAAAATGTTTTCTTTAGGTTTTGTGCATTGTATACGTTGTATTTCAATGGCCTCGCGAATTTTCCTTGTGTAGTTGTTTGAAATTATAGAAAGTGTTTTAGGGTTCTCCCAGTTTATTTTACCATTACAATGTTGTGAATGTTCCACTATTCCAGATGTTTCCCAGTTGGCTTTTGTAACATTATTTTTATGTTCTTGAACTCGTGTAGAAATCTTTTTTCTTGCTTCCCCAATATAACATGCGCCACATGTGCAATTAAGTTGGTACACTCCTGGATAACTATTCAGAGGCAGTTTAGATTTGTTTCGGCAAAGTATATTGACTAAGGGATTACCAAAATGAAAGACTGTTTTAACGCCAACTTTACAAAATTTTTTTCTAAGAACAAGGCCTAATTTTGGGACCCATGGTAAAATAACAAGATTTTTGGTATCAATTTTTTGAGAACAAGATGGATTTGTGGAGTATTTATAATTTTTAGCAATATCTGAATACTGTCATAGGAATGTCCATTTTCAGTAAAAATTTTAATAAGGAAATTGATTTCATCTTGAATGTTATGTTCTGAACAAATTTTGTATGCTCTAGCTAAAAAACCTTTAAGAATACCAACTGCGATATTCGGTGAAATAGATGATTTCGGTTTTATAAGCACGTATGTAATTGCATTTTTACAGTGTATGGAAAACTTATATTTGTGAAGGAATTGATTAAATTTAATATATGAACTTCAATAAATACAAATTCTCTCAATACTAATTTTTTATTTTATCTAAGAAATTTTCGCTAGATTATTGATACAAGCATCTTCAGCTTTAATTACAAATTATTTATTAAATTAAATTACAAACAAACTTTAACGGTAATGTCACTTTTTAATGGCTTCTTTAAACTTCGCTTTAATTGGGCTTCTTTAATATTACGTAGGTATAAAAAGTATGGCATCCAGAATTGCGTTTTTACATATTGACCGTC
Source organism: Hydra viridissima (assembly GCF_058129835.1). Lineage (NCBI taxonomy): Eukaryota > Metazoa > Cnidaria > Hydrozoa > Anthoathecata > Hydridae > Hydra > Hydra viridissima. The sequence continues at coordinate 10,949,251 of NW_028324300.1, forward strand.
ATCTAAATTCATACCTCCATTTTTAGGTCCGCATTTGTTGAATTTCGATTGCCTCTCGAACTTTTCTTTCAACTTTTTTGGGTTCTACTTTTAGCGTCTTTACTTGATCCCATTTTATATTACATGAACATTTAATTTTATGATGGCCAATTGCAGATTGTTCTAATTTTTCTTCAAAAAGATTTTTTTGGTGTTGTTTTGTTCTTGTTGCTATTTTCATTTTTGTTTCGCCGATGTATTTTTGTTTACACTCGCATTGTATTAGGTATACTCCGGGATGGCTATTTGATGGTAGTTTTGTTTTGTTGCGCGAAGTTAGTAAAGATTTAAGATTTGCACTGGATTTAAAGACTGCCCTGTAACCTGCTTTCCTAAAGATTTTTCAAAGTTTTGGTGATAATACTGGGATCCACGGTAGTGATATAGTTGGCATAGTTGCTTTGTTGTTAGATAAAACTATTTCATTATTTGAGTGTTGTTTTTTTATAACAATATTTGCAAGGTCTTGTAATTTCTTCTTTTTGTGTCCATTTTCAGCAAACACATTTATTAGGAAATCGATTTCTTTATTTAAAAATTTTTCAGAGCAAATTGATAAAGCTCTATGAATAAATCCTTTAAATATTCCTTCTAAGATTTTTTGATCGTGGTTTGAATTGGGCTTAATCTGAATACTTGTTATTGCTTTTTTTCGATGTATGTTAAAATCATATTTACCTTTTTGATTATTTGTTATTTGGATGTCTAAAAAATTTAATCTTTTGTTTTCATCTTCCAATTCAATTGTGTATTTGATGGCATGATGTTGACTGTTTAATATTTGTTGAAAACGGATGGCATTATCTTTATTTGTAAATCTTGCGTGGCTATCATCTACGTACCTGAAAAACGATTTTCTAACGGTGGATTAGAATGAAGCGCAATATTGATTGCTTTATTTTCAAAAAATTGCAGGAAACCTTCCGCAAGTACTACCATGAGTGAAAGTCCTATTGGACCTGAATCTACAAGTTCATGAATTTCTCCATTCCATAAAAAATAACATTTATATAAACACAGTTCTATTAGTGATTTTATTTCTGAAACGCTTAGTTTTGTTAGTTTATTTAAATTTGGGAAGTGCTCTAACATATCAAGAAGAATATTTGTAGCCTCTCTCAGAAGAATTGATGGATATAAATTGACAACGTCATAAGATACTTGTATTTTATCATTTGATATATTCCAAATTTTAAGGATCCGTGGATCCCAGTATTATCACCAAAACTTTGAAAAATCTTTAGGAAAGCAGGTTACAGGGCAGTCTTTAAATCCAGTGCAAATCTTAAATCTTTACTAACTTCGCGCAACAAAACAAAACTACCATCAAATAGCCATCCCGGAGTATACCTAATACAATGCGAGTGTAAACAAAAATACATCGGCGAAACAAAAATGAAAATAGCAACAAGAACAAAACAACACCAAAAAAATCTTTTTGAAGAAAAATTAGAACAATCTGCAATTGGCCATCATAAAATTAAATGTTCATGTAATATAAAATGGGATCAAGTAAAGACGCTAAAAGTAGAACCCAAAAAAGTTGAAAGAAAAGTTCGAGAGGCAATCGAAATTCAACAAATGCGGACCTAAAAATGGAGGTATGAATTTAGATGACGGTCAATATGTAAAAACGCAATTCTGGATGCCATACTTTTTATACCTACGTAATATTAAAGAAGCCCAATTAAAGCGAAGTTTAAAGAAGCCATTAAAAAGTGACATTACCATTAAAGTTTGTTTGTAATTTAATTTAATAAATAATTTGTAATTAAAGCTGAAGATGCTTGTATCAATAATCTAGCGAAAATTTCTTAGATAAAATAAAAAATTAGTATTGAGAGAATTCGTATTTATTGAAGTTCATATATTAAATATATATATAAACAGGAACTGAAATATAACCTTAAAACCCTTTTCCTTTTATATATGTCAAACAAACAGTCAAAGTAAAACTTGTTTTGATACATTTTCATAGGTCCAATGCCTCAAACTTACTTTGATTTTTGGCGTATGATCTGGGAGCATTCAGTTGCAGTAATAATTATGATTACAAGGTAAGTTTACTAGATTTTATTTTTAAAATGTGTACCTATCCATTACTTTTTTAAATGCAGTAAAACAAAGTATTTTACATAATTTAATTTTCCTTTATATTTGATTTATAGTACTTGTGATCACTTTAAACAGCTAATTATATAGCTTTATATACACATGAGCCCAAAATAGAATGAACTGCCCTTCAAAAATATATGAAAAAAGATAATGGTAGTAATAATAATGTATAAATAAGCCTTGTTTGCCATTCTCTCTTTGAAATGCAGGTGTGTTGAGCGTAATCGTGGCAAATGCGGACAGTATTGGCCAGAACAAGAAAGGCAAACATGCACATACGGTCATTTAACTGTCACAAATCTTCAATGCGATGTAAAGACAGATTTTACAACGTCACTGTTTGATTTAACCAATAGCATGGTAAATTTAATTGATTTGAATTTGTTGTGGAACTTATTACTTTTTTGTCAATACTTGTCAAAATTGAACTTTTAAACTCAGTTTTTCCTCTACATAAAAGATACTAATTACACTTTTTTTTCCTATGTAATGTTTTTCTCGTTTGCTTTTTCACTATCAGACCCAATCTTCTCGTCGAGTATATCATGTGCAATTTACAAGTTGGCCAGATTTTGGTGTTCCTTCGTCCGCCACTCCAATTCTGGATGTGATTGAGTGCACGGAGTTGTATCAAATGGAAGCTAGTAACTATGCAAAGAACGCATCAGCTCAAAATAGTGATGATCCGTCCTCACAGCAGTTCGAAAGATCTGGAGAATATCAGTCTCTTGCTCCTTGTTATAAAAGTAATGCCAATGGTGAATCAAACAACGACAATTTAGACATGGTTAAACATTCACCTATCGTAGTTCATTGTTCTGCAGGTGTTGGCCGTACAGGAACGTATTGCTGTTTGAGCAATAGTATTGATCAAATTGAAAGCACAGGAACTGTAGATATATATAACACAGTAAAGAAAATTAGAGACCAACGAGCATTTAGTGTACAAACACCTGAACAATACGAGTTTGGATATATTGCCGTAATAGAGTATTTGATAAGACAGAAATTAAAAAACAATCAAGACACAACAGACTTGGAAGATTTTCTGTGTGAGTTTAAAGGTAGCCAAATAGGTAGTGATAGCGAATAAAAGTTATTGATTTAGTATTTTGTTAAAGGTTTTTCTTTTAACCTGCATAAGTTTGAAAAGAATGTTTTTAAAATAACTGGACAACCAATAAGAGCATTCCATTTCGTGTGGCATTCTCAAGCATATCTGATATAATTTATGTTAATTCAAATTTCTTTTGTTATTTAAAATTTATCTATAAATAATTTTTTACATATTTAAATTTTTACGTTTTTTGTGAAAAAACTCTTTTTTATGGGAATTGAGATTAAACGAACAGATTTGTTAATGTAGAAGCTTTTTTTTTTTTATCTCGGTGTAATTTTTTGTTTTTGGCAGATTACTGGTGTTGACGAATGGATTTTTGACCTTTGTTTTAAAGTATTTGGGACGTTTTCCTGAAGAATTTTCATCAAAATTTTTATTTAACAAAAGCTTCATCTCATTACAATTTAAGAAAACTTTCTATAATTTTCTCTCTTTTTCTTACATGTTATGATGAGCAATGGATGAATGTAAGACTTAGTTGTGATCTTACTGTATATTCGTTTTTTTAATTTTGTTTTCTCAAACTTAAATTTTTTAACACTTTTTTTACTTTTTATTGTGAAATTTGGAACAAATCAAACTCTCTTGCAGAAAAATTCAAATAAAACGAGTAGTTGTCGTCTAAACTGGATATAAACGATAAATTAAACAGTTTTCCTAAACTAAAGTTTGCTCAAATACGTCAAGCTCGAGATCTTTTTGTAAAACGATGCTGAAGTTTTTCTTTTCTTTTTTTTTTTGTTGTCGATTTAAAAAACTAAAATCAGCATGAAATGATCTTTTCATCCGTAAAGTCTGTTTTTTTCTCTTGAACTCGTTTGGAATATTCTGAAAATCCGATAAACAGAACTTTGGTTTTTATTGTGTAACTCAATGATGGGGGGTTGTAAAATGCACATAAAAAGAAGCGCACTAATCATAAATCTTGCGTTGATCTTAATGATAATTCTTTTTGTGGTGTTAAAGTTATATAACGTTGGTTTTATTAATCTTGAGTTAAAAGAAAAAAATGTCGAAAAGTTGCCACAAAGTTTAAAAGGTCCGACAGCTTCACCGACACCGCAATATCCAATACCGTGGAGATTCCAAATTGAAGAAGATGGTTTTTTTTTCCCAGATACAAGTAATAAAGAAAAATTTATTACTTATGAGCGCGTAAAAGGTCCTCTCACCAAGCAAATAACTATATTTGAAAACGCTGCAGTTTTTGCATACCTTTTGGGTAGAACCTTGCTTGTTCCAAAACTAAAGTTTCAAATGCCAGACAATTACCTTACTTCGTATCATAATAAAGAAGTTACAATAGGTAACAATACAGCGAATTCGAATTTCGATAACAATGAGACTTTTATTCATAAGTTATATTTTCGAAATAATACTTCCACTTCTCTATTAAACGATATATCAATGTCAGAAATTATTGATTTTGATTTACTATCATCCCAAATAAAACTAAAGCCCCTCAAAGAAGATTTCGCGTCTACTTTAACGCGTTATAATGTTTGCCATGATCCTCACCTCGGTTTTTGGGTTGACTACATTCCATCTGTGGAAAATATACAAATATGGCGCGTATTAAAACAACAATACTTTTATCCGTTAAAGTTGAAACTTAACCTTGGCAAAGATGAATATGTTTGTCAAGGAACGAAAGAGTATTTAAATCGATGGGGACCACCATTAAGGACGAAACCATTGTATCGGGGGATTATTACAGAACTTGTTAAACGTACAGAAGATCTTATTTTTTTCCAGGGAGATACTTTGGACACCTCTCAAATTCGGTTTTTCGACCAACAACGCACAAAAAAAGCTCAAGAGATTTTACTGTTTTATATTAGATTTTCGAGCACTTTGACGCAAAAGGTCAAACAATTTGTCAACCTTTTAGATACAGGGTTTTCTGCGATACTAGCCGAAGGTGAAATAAAAGATGGCGTTTCATTGTTCATATCGAATGAAGCTGATCGACTTAATTTAATGAACATTTCAAACAACATTTTTATTGTTTGCAATTCAAGTTATCGAGAAGTTTTCAATATATTGCGCAATAAAGGTTTTACTTTAATATTTGCGGATGAATTTATTAACAAGAACCATGATGGATCTAATTTATATCCGACAGATTACGCTCACATTATTTCATTGCTATTGTGTGCCTACGCAAAACAGTTTATAGGTTTACCAGGAACCCACGATTTGTATTTTGTTGAGCATCTCCGCCTACAAGATGTTACGATGATAGATGGATTGGTTACTAATAAAATTAATGTACGTTGGGCGAAGCATACAATTCGGGATCAAGCCGATAGTGTAAAGGTTTTGATCAAAGATAAAAAACAACCTGTAAGCACCCTTTCTACCAACTCTCCGATAAATTTTAAAGAAATAAAGGCTCTAAAAAGAAATTCTAGTGTAAAAAGTAAAACTTCCATGGTCAACGTATCCAAAAAATCTACTGTAATAATGAAGAAGAAAGATAAACTCACAAGTATGGCTTGTACTTTTTGCAATTATGTCCGATTTGTAACTGGATTGCAAGGATGTCCTACTATGAGGCAAGTTTGTTAAGTGGGAAATTTAAATGAGAATTTCAAAAACTTGTAATAAAGATTTATTTTACATGCGGAAAGAAACGTTTGCAAGAAATTGGGCACATAGCATGATCTGATTGTTTTTTTTTTCCTCTAAAAATTTCAAAACAAGTTAACGAGAAAATTGACTATTACTTTATTTATTTATAAATTCATCTGTTTAAAATTAAAAGTTGTAAAAATTGGTAGTAAAGAGAGATTCGCATTAAAGATAGCTTTTGGGGAAAAATGAAATGAAGACACAATCTAGCAAGTTTCTGTAGCTACGAATGCAAAGATAACACTGCTATCATTGATCCCAATAGTGCTAATTTGCTGATCCGAGAAGGTCACCTATATGGGGTAATAATATACGCATCCAATTGTCACTCGTCACAAGTATTCATGCTTGTTATGAATGAAAAACTACTCTCTTTGTGAGGTAAAGAAAAAGCAACTCTAAAATCAGAACTGCTATTTAAAAATCAATAATTATTGGTGAAAATGCAACCCACGCCCTATCACCTATGAGCCCATCGCCCTATCGCCTGGATGAAATTTTAGTCCAATAACTTAAATATTTAAGGATTAATGGTAGTTTCAATGTTTGGTTTTTTCATTTTTTGCCAATTCCACCATAAAACATTTCCAAATACCATGCTGAATGTGTGCAATAGTCACAATGAACGTAATATGAATTTTGCAGTCATACCAACAAATTTTACCAAATGTGTTTTTCAACAACAGCTACAGCTTTAAGTCAGAAGGGCTAAATCTAATGCTGCTGTTAAAGGTTAGATTTAATAAGGCTTTTCGTTATCTTTAAAACTCAATGTTTGTTTATGCATTTATGTAAGACAAATTGTTTTATTTTACATTTGCTTTTACTCGTTTAAAAATGATTAAATACTTTTTTTTTTAAGATCACAAAAAGCCGAAGTTCATCTTCAAAACTAATAACAGTTTGTGACAAATTTTTTTTTTTTTTTTTCCGTGCCAAATAAAAAGTTTGCAAATGTTCCATAATGTTTGTGAGGAAAATCAAATTAGAAAACTATGTTTCATTTTCTACTTTTATGTTGTTTTTTCTTGTGTGTTTATCTTGTATTAAATTTAGATTAAATACTGTAAATTTTGGTGTTCCACAATACTTCTTAAATTTTTGTAAGTTGACGCCCTTTTACAATGAAGAGTTGTTTAAAAGATCAACGAGACCTTGGTTTTTCCTTATCATTGTATGTGCTATGTCAGCCACAATACTTACAAATTTGTTAAGAGGTAATTCAAACCTTCATTACTTCATCAAGCGTATTTCAAACATTAATTTTTTAATAAGAGTAAAGTTAAACTAAATACTGTACAAATTTTAAACTATTCATCATGCTATTTTCAATAGTTTTGCTAATTGCACCAATACGACTCTCTCAACCCTCATGACTTAGTTACCAGACTTTACTGATTGAAAATCGTTTTAGAAAATTAAGTTACTAGTATTTTGCTTTTCTTGGTTTTACTAAAATAGCAATCGCATTACCTATTGCACCAAAAATTGCTCCAGCAAGTAGCTTTTTCCATAATAAAGCAATTTTTCTATAATGAAATGATCGACCTTGATCAACGTTATTTCAACGTTGTTTCAACGTTGTGTGCTTTCTGGGAATCGATGTAGAGCGTGACATGAAAATCTGAACGGTCAATTTATACAGTTTATATTGCCAGTATCCTAAGTATTAAGAGTGTTGTACTTCTTCATACGGAAGTTTGACAAGAGCAATAATCCAAGTCATTAAAAAATTAGTTTCGTTTGGTCTACCATCTTTGTGACAGAAGGAAGATAAGAGTCATTGTTGCCAGTTTGCACTCTGCCAAGTTCGTCTGTTGAAAATTTTGAATTAAGTGGCTATTGTTATGAAAAAAGGGGATGAATTATTTCGTAATTTTGACACAAATTACTTGTAGTTTGCAGTTGTAACTTTACAAATAGACTTTCCATTATGGTCAATAAATGCTAATTTTTCTACCCATTCATTTTGAAAGTTTTTTTTTTACTTAGTCGTGTTCTGAGGTAAAAAGGAACTGAAAAGGGGACAGTCATTCCTTCTTTCCTAACTATTGATGAAGATTCCAAGAAAATGTTTATTCAGGGACATCTGTTGACATCAGACTAATTTGCTCAAGAATTAAGCGTGGGGTTTCCATTTCCACATTGTCAACTTATTGCCAAATTATAGAACTGCCTGATATTATCAAAGTATTGAATTTTATCTTGTATTTACACAGACAGAAATGCCTCAACCAAGTCTTTGAATGCTATAATTGTAAGCAGTAATCAAACATTCTTTAGTAATTTAGAAAAAGAAGAACAAACAACTTTTGTTTCTTTCAACCTTCAGTTGGGTAGAGTAAGTAGAACATTGTAAGTGCTGTTTTTTTTTTAAACTTTAGCATCAACTGTCTGTTGATTCCTAGTCTTTTTACCCAAAAACAATTATTTTTGGAATCTCTTTGTCTTAATAAAATTTCCACAAAAAAAAATCGATTAATATTTGAAGTAGATTTAATATCTCATTTAACATTCAATTAACAAGACGCAAGGAACTAATAAAAAATATGCGTTGTACTTAATTTGTCCAAAATAATCAAACATCTTTTAAAAATCGTTTAAAGGATGTTCGTTTTAAGCGTCTGCGTCTCGTTATTTTTTTGTTCGAGACGATCCTGAAAGCTTTTTCCCCCCTAGCGATAAATATCGAGATAATTTTCAATTTTCAGTCAAAATCCGGGACGATACCGAGACAAGACAAGATATCCCGGACAAAATAGGAACTTTACAATTTCCCGGAATTTACATCTTTTTAACGGGGCATAACGAGACATAACGAGACATACTAGTTAATCCTTAATGTGAAATTTAAATAATGAATTTCTGGCACAATTACCATTATTTATTTCAGCTGCTTTTATTGATATTGTTATACCATCTATATAAACACAGCTTTATAAAAGTTAATGGTAGCAACTGAAATCAGGGGGGAAAAAAATATTTTTAGGATAGTATTTAACTTTTTCCACTAAAATATCGTGTAAGAAGGGGATAAATATGTGTCCAAGTGCTAACTTTCTGATCATTTAATACTGTTTATCGCTGAGGTCAGTATTCACTTCTAACGCAAGAGTTTACTTTACACTCATATTTAAAGGAAAGGTTATCCAAAGTGTCTTTAACTTTTTTGATCTATAAAACATTTGACTTTTTTTAAAAAGTGTAATTTTGAAGAGACTAACAATAGAGCATGATGTTCAATACCTAGTTCTTTTATCTTTTCTCTTTTTCTTTGTTCTCCAAGGACCACCCATTGTTTATGGGGTTTTCCAGAACCAAAATGGTTACTTTTATCGGTCATAACATTTTCTTGAAGCCATCGGTATTTTTTTTCTATAAAAGAATCATAATTCTTTATAGTATCTAAAGTAGCATTAATTTATGTTCTCTTTGCTGATTTCTTCAGTTTTATTTGATTTCGTTAAGTAAATCCTTCCAAAATCTTAATTTATCCACTCCTAATTCACATTTATTCGGGATAAGATCTAATCTTTTTGTTGTTGTTTTTAAAATCATTAATATATATCAGAAACATTTTTGAGTACTTTATATCATTTTTCACTTTACACTGTTTAACATTTTATGTTATTACTTCTTTGACAATTATCACATTACGTTCCCTATGTTAAGTAAATAATGTTACTTGTATATTACAGGAAATACTGAAGTTGTTAAGTAATGCTATTTCAAATATCTACCACTTCTTCAATAGTAAATCATTATTCAAATTAAAACATTTTAACAAATTTCTAATTATCATATGATGATAAAAATATGTTTCTTGAAACTATATTTGATATGTTGAAACAAGTCATTCAAGTAAAAAACTCAAATTTAAGAAATACGAATGTCAATGACTCCATAAAAACCTTGTTTTCCGTCATTTTTATTTATTTTGATATAATAAACCACTGTTAAAAATGACAGAAGGCAAGGTTTTTATGGGTTCATTGTAAGGGTCTGCGTCTCGGAATCGTTTTCTCGAAATGAATCGGGAAACGCGTAACTAGACGAGAAATTTCCCGGAAAAAAATAGCGAGACAAAGGAAACAATTATCCCGGAATAAAGTTATAAATCGGGACATAATTTTTGTCTCGGAATTTAAAAACTGTGTCCCGGATAATAACAAAACGTTACGAGACAGATCAATTATATTAACTAAGGGTCTGCGTCTCGGAATCGTTTTCTTGAAATGAACCGGGAAAAGCGTAACGAGACGAGAAGTTTCCTGGAAAAAAATAACGAGGCGCAGACCCTTAATATTAACTAGATATCTTACTCGCGCTTTCGCAGTGAAGAAAATTTTTTGCCAACCAATTTTGTTTTGCCAGCCAGAAATGACGCACAGTGACTCAAAACAGCAAAAAAATGGCACTAAAACCCTCACAGTTTTTTGGTAAATATAGTGTCTTTTTTTAAATAATATTAAATTAGAATGATCATTTATTTAAAAAGTAAAAACAGTTTTTTAATAAAACTTATATTTTACATTTTATGGTTAAAAGAAGTTAAAAATTTTAATACTATTTTCAAAGAAATCTAAAAAATTAGAGATTTTTATTTAGTAAAAATGGAGAACTTTTAATTTAAGTTAAAGTCTATATTTACTTTGAAGGTAATCCTGTAACTTTATATATTTTTTGAATTTGAGTTTTTTACTTGTATCTTGAATTTGAGTTTTTTACTTGTATGACTTGTTTCAACATATCAAATATAGTTTCAAGAAACATTTTTATCATCATATGCTACTTAGAAATTTGTTTAAATGTTTTAATTTGAATAATGATTTACTATTCAAGAGGTGCTAGATATTTGAAATAGCATTACTTAACAACTTCAATATTTCCTGTATAATATAAAAGTAACATTATTTATTTAAACATTATAGGGAACGTAGTGTGGTAATTGTCAAAGAAGTTATAACATAAAGTGTTAAATAGTGTAAAGTGAAAAATGATACAGAGTACTTAAAAATGTTTCTGATATATATTAATGATTTTAAAAACAACAACAACAAAAAGGTTAGATCTTATCCCGAATATACGTGAATTAGGAGTGGATAAATTACCATTTTGGAAGGATTTACTTAACGAAATCAAATAAAACTGAAGAAATTAGCAAATAGAACATAAACTAATGCTGCTTTAGATAGATTTATTTCAAAAGTGAAGAAAAAAACTAAAACAATGTGGTTGAAATTATGATTCTTTTATAGAAAAAGAAGACCAATGGCTTCAAGAAAATCTTATGACCAATAAAAGTAGCCATTTTGGTTCTGGAAAACCCCATAAACAATGGGTGGTCCTTAGAGAGCAAAGGAAAAGAGAAAAAATAAAAGAACTAGGTATTGAACATCATGCTCTCTTGTTAGTCTCTGCAAAAAGTACACTTTTTAAAAAAAGTCAAACGTTTTATAGATCAAAAAAGTTGAAGACACTTTGGATAAAATCTTTCCCTTAAATATGAGTGTAAAACAAACTCTTGCATTAGAAGTGAATACTGACCTCGGCGGTAAACAATATTAAATGATCAGAAACTTAGCCCTTGGACATATATTTATCCACTTCTTACACGATATTTTAGTGGAAAAAGTTAAATACTATCCCAAAAATATTTTTTTCCCCCTGATTTCAGTTGCTATTTTATTACCATTTTTATACCATTAACTTTTATAAAGCTGTGTTTATGTAGATGGTATAACAATATCAATAGTAGCAGCTGAAATAAATAATGGTAATTGTGTCAGAAATTCATTATTTAAATTTCACATTAAAGATTAACTAGTATATCTCGTTATGTCTCGTTATGTCTCGTTAAAAAGATGTAAATTCCGGGAAATTGTAAAGCTCCTTTTTTGTCCGGCACATCTCATCTCGTCTCGGTATCGTCCCGGATTTCGACAAAGCTTTTAGGATCGTCTCGTCTCGTCTCGATTTTAAAAAATAACGAGACGCAGACCCTTAGTTCATTGACATTAGTATTTCTTCAAAAAATATATAAAGTTAAAAGATTAACTTAAAAGTAAATTTAGACTTTAATTTAGATTAAAAAATTCTCCATTTTTACTAAATAAAAATCTCTCATTTTTTAGATTTCTTTGAAAATAATATTGAAACTTTTAACTACTTTTAATCATAAAATATAAAATATAAGTTTTATGAAAAAACTGTTTTTACTTTTTAAATAAATGATCATTCTAATTTAATATTATTTAAAAAAAGGTACTATATTTACAAAAAAGTTGTGAGAGGTTTAATGCCGTTTTTTTGTTGTTGTTTTGAGTCACTGTGCGTCTTTTCTGGCTGGCAAGACAAATTTGGTTGGCAAAAAAAATTCTTCACTGCGAAAGCGCGAGTTAGATATCTAGTTAATTTAATTCATCTGTCTCGTAAAGTTTCGTAATTCGTATTTATCCGGGACACAGTTTTTAAATTCCGAGACAAAAATTATGTCCCGATTTATAACTTTATTCCGGGAAAATCTTTTCCTTAGTCTCGTTATTTTTTTCCGGGAAATTTGTCGTCTCGTTACACTTTTCCCGGTTCATTTCGAGAAAACGATTCCGAGACGCAGACACCTACTAAACTTCATGTAGCTAATTTTAGTTTTTTCAAAACGTTCAGTTAACCGCGTTTTTCTCCTCATGATTTCTGTGCTTGAATCATTTTTTAATGATGTGACTTAAAGTCACAAATCATTTATCAAATATTAAACTCCTTGTTTTTACTAAAATTTGTTTTAAATCAATTAAATTGCTCGCTGTAAATTTTATCAACAGCTGCAATGCACACTAATAAGTTCTATTACATTTACTTTCTTAGTGAGCTTTCTACCTAAGTAGAAAGCAAAGTTTTTAGCATGTGATTTTAATCATTTATAGGAAAGATTTCATACTCCAATAAGTACCTTATATTGAGTATTGTAACAGGTCTATTTAGTAATACAGGTACACTATGTTTTTTGTATTTTCAAAATATTCCAAGATGCCTTGAATAATAACTTGCTCTTTTAGCTATCATCGTTGGTAAAAAATAAAGACTTATAACAGATATAGTGATCCTTTCCCTAAAAAATTTCATTTTTAAATCTTCTTTTTCCAGCTTACTGTCAAAGTGTAGGATCAGATCATTTCCAGACATCTCTCCCCGATATTTAGTTTTATTGGTGGTTCCTGAAATTAAAAAAGGAATATTTTTATTAAGATTTATTTTGTAACTTAAATGTTAAAAAATCAAATTTTATTTATATCTTTTATGAGATTGAATTTTCTTCTAAATATTTTCAAATCAATCTTTTCACTCCAAAGAGGGAAAAACATTTTGAGTTGAAAATATGCTAAATATCGTTAACAATAGCCATGAGGAACATTGTAGACAAGTTCTTATTCCGCATCTAATGCTAACAGGAGCATGTTTCTATCAAACTCTGTTAGAATAATAGGAGAACTGTGTTTCTGATTTTCTTTTATCACAGTAAAAGTATCAAGGATGAGGTTTCTTTTATGATGTTTCATTTTTGAATAATAAATAAAATTTTGATAATATTAAAAACAACTATCTAATTATTTGAAAAATCTATCTTTTGATATGAATCTTTGATAAAATGATATTTTTGCTGCTCATATTTTTCTGCATTTACATGTATGTATATATATGTATGTATGTATGTATGTATGTATGTATGTATGTATGTATGTATGTATGTATGTATGTATGTATGTATGTATGTATGTATGTATGTATGTATGTATGTATGTATGTACGTATGTATGTTCTACATATATAATAATATTATATCAAATAAGGTGATTTAATATATACATTTTCCAATGAATGACAGCCCAATTGAAGACTTTCCTTTTGAACATTTTGCTGAATTAGAAAAAACTGCTTCAAAAAGAACTCTTTGTAATAGATGTTGGTAGGCTACTTTTTACAATCCTTTTTTTAAATGCCTTGTGTGATTTTATTAATGTAAGGTAATAACTATAATTTCATCTACAAATTTTCTTTCATAGTCGTCCATTACGTGTATGCCTTTGTCCTGCTTTTCCTCATAATGCTTTTCCAATTTCTACTAATATTTATATTCTGCAACACCCTAGAGAGGTAACTACAAGATATTTTGTTATGATATACTTGTCTTTAACTGCTCACATGGAATTATGGTACTGTCTATTCTTCTAGAAAAGTTACTGATATTATGAAGAGTTTTCACTTTTAGAACTTTTGTATGGATTTGAAATTGTTGTTTTTCTTTAAATGTTTTAAAACTTAAAATTATGTTGTTTTTTATTATTTTTAGTTTAATCACAAGTTGTTTATATATACATACCATAGTGTTTTTAGAATAATTTGATCTTAAACTATATCTTTAGCTTTTAAGCCATCAACATTTATATACAGTGCTAGATTAATCATAAGAGAAATCAGACAGCTACCTCATGGTTCCCACCAAAAATGTTTCCAAAGAGCCTACTTTTAAATCTTTTGAATTTTTGCTGTTAAAAAGGTCTCCTTATGATAAGAAAACATAATAAACTCATGCTTCTGTACTTTACTTGTATGAAAAAAAAGAAAACTATGTTATAAGTTAGATAATTGTCCTGTGGGATGAAATCTGTTGTATAAAGAAGGGATTAACACAACAAGTACTAAGATCTGGTTCAGGGTGGCTGTTTAGGTGGTTGGTGGGCAGTTGTGCTCTCCCCAATTGTGTGGTCTGTTTGTTACACTGGAAGTAGTGGTATTACTTTATTGGGTATTGATAGACTTTCCTTTAAGAGTATTTTCTCTTAAATTGTTAAATTTCATGGAAATTAAGTAGTATTCAGCAATTGGGGTCTGTCAATAAGTGGATTTTATTTTAGGTATGATGATTGTACAGGACAGTAACGTTTTGAGTCATTAGAAAGTTAGGCAATGCAGTTACCTAATACAGGCAAACTTCATCATTCTCTAAAAAGGAGTTTTATCAGTAGATCTCTTATGGAGGGCTGTGTCATTTGTGTTGTTTCCCACATGTCTTTTCCTAGATTCACAAAAGACCATGGTCTTTTGTGATATATTTGACCTGGATGAGGCTTGCAATTCTTTGCATATGCTAAATTAGTTTAGTTGTCTAATTTCTGCAGCTGAGCAATCTTTTACAATAATGTAGCTTTCTTGAGTAGCATAGTTGGAAATAAATTTTGTTTAGTGTTGTTAAACCATCTTTACCAAGACAAAATTTATAGTAAAATATCTTAAATTATAAATCATACTAAGTAATATTACCATAGGAGCCTGGCAAAAGGCTATGAAAATAATACTGTCAAAAGCTCAAGGTCTTCATGCAATTCATATATTTATTGTGCGCTGTGTTTTAAATTTTTAAAAAATACTTTTATTTAAAAATCTTAAAGGCTGCAAATATTTTGTTAAAATGTGTACATTTTTGTTACAGCAAGATTTTCGTCAGTTGACTACAGTCCCTTTACTTCAAGAATGTATTCCAAAAGATAAATGCACTGTTTATAGAGGAAAGCGGTTTTCTCCACGTAAATTTCCTGAACTTCATGATATTCTCAACAAACCAAATACAATTTTGTTATTTCCCTCCAAAGATGGTATACATTTTAATAGTTATATTGAATTATGATAATGTTTATGGTTAATCATATATAAATGTAATGGTATTTTTTTATAGTAGCAAAAAACCTGCTTTATTATAAGAAACAATTTGGTTCTTAAGAAACATGAAGCAAGTGTTGGATAAAAATCTCAATATCTGGTTTTGACACAGAAGTGACAATAAATTGTTTTAGTGTAGATGCTGTTATGGCTATAAGGAAAGAATTAGTTTTAAAAATGAAATAAAATGGTTAAATACTGTCAAAGAGAAAATAAGCCTAAAATAATTATCTATATAATCAATATTTTCAGATAAAATATACTACAAATATTACAACTGAAGAAATTCAGATATAAGCAGTTTAAACAATGATTTTTAAAAAAGAAAATAGTTTGTTATTTTAATTAAGAGAAACAGCACAGTAGAAAATAATAGCTTTAATAATTGAAAAGTTTATATTTAACCTCTAAGTTGTGTGCATATATAAGTTGTGTGCATATATAAGAACCTCTAAGTTGTGTGCATATAATAGATATATTAAATTATTTAGAAAAGTAATTTTTAGCATGCTTGTTCAGATTTCACTAATATAGCTATCCTTCAATAAAATTATTCAATATTATCAATACAAATTTATTCAGCATCAAGAATCATTTGAGTTTTCCCTATATTCATGATCTCTGTGATTTTCCTCATTTATAACTTAGTTTCATAGGAAAACCCCTGATCCTTACTTTCCAGGACACAAAGTTTAAACTTTTACTTTTTTAAGAATGTAAATATAAATAATTCAAAAATTTTGGACTTATCTTATGTAGAACAAGATTTAATTTAATTCAGCCAAACTATTAATTTCTAATTAAGTATGACCTTAAAAAGAAATCTGTCATTTATTTTATCATTTAAAGATGTTCTAAGTTAAGTAATGAATAATCTAAATATCTATCAAGTCAATAAATTCTTGAGTTTTTTCTTTCATTGATTTTTTCAGCCACAGCATTATAAAAATCTTTATCAACAATTCTTCTCTTTACCTTTAATTTCAAAAAAAAAAATTCAAAAATCTTTTTGCTTTTCAAAATAAAAACATCCCTTTTGCCAAAAGCAGTAGCTCCAGCTTCAATTACTTCTAAACAGTGGATACTAAATCCTTGATGAGATCAAATTCTGATTCAGTAAGTATTAATTCACTGACAGACAGATCTTTGATAATAGAATCTAAAACATTTTTGATCTGAAGATATCTTGGAAGTATTTTAACTAAAGTGTTTAACCTTGCCTTTATTTCAAATATTGTTAATAATTGTTTTCCAAGCTCTTTTCAGACAATTCAGTTAATATATCATTTTTTGTTAGAAATTTTGTTAATTCAATTACATTATTGTTCTCCAAATCTTCTTGCCATTTCTTACTTTGGTCATTATCAGAATCTTATTCAACCTTATCATGACCTTCATTAGTTTTTTCTAGGCCATCTCAAATTCTTCTAAATGTTTTTTTGGGAAAAGAACATCAACAAGGTTGATGAACAACATTTAAAAGTTTTCTTCATTTTTTTATCACACTGGTACTATCTGTACCAGTGTGATAAAAAAATGAAGAAAACTTTTAAATGTTGTTCATGATGAAGAATATCGTGATCATTATTTAGATTAAAGTCTTTAAGCTTTTTAATAATCATTTCAAATCCTTTTTCTGTTGGCATGAAGCCATTGATTCTTAACATACCCAAAGACTGAACTTGTCCTCTTAAAAAATGGAAATTTAACAAACTTACAGACAATTTTTCTTTGATGTCCATTCAATTAAGGATAAAGGAAACTATTGTTTGCTTTTTCAACTTGTTAAAGTCTTCCATTAAATTGGATTTTACTTTTTTACAATATTCCAAGAGGATCTTTTTCATTTCATGTCAAATACATTGAATTTTTATGTTTTTTGTGTTACCCAACAGTTTTTTTGCTAGAGAAAAGTGAACAGTTTTCTCTAGCAAAAAAAGTTGGAGTAAGATTTGTTGCAATAAGTCTTGCAAGAACAACCTCGGTGGATCAATCTTGGTTCTAAGACAAGCCATAATTGACATCTGACCATTACTTTTCCCAACTAGCTCTTAAGTCCTTAATTCCCCAAGTTTTTCAATTTTAATATTTTCAACCTTCTCAAAATGAAAAATCATTGAGCTTATTACTGCTGATTGAAACATTGATGAACAATACTTGCACTTGATAATTGAACCAATTGAATGAATCAAAAAATGTTTCCAAGTCTCAAAAAACATTTAATGAAATTGAATTTTTTTGTTTACTTATTATTAGCATCAAGCTGGCCAAAACAGCCATAAATGCAAGTGTTGAAGCTGGGCAAAATGTCCCTACAAGCAAGAACAAAATGTAAATAAAAAACTAGTTAACTAAAAGTTAAAAGAAAATCATGCAAATGCATTGCATTTCCAAATGCAGTTATAGAAAATTAGGGTAAAAAAATATTTGAATTATTTAAACAACTAAAAAATTTATTAAATAGTTTCAAGTAAAAAAAGTTATTTGATTACTTAAATATTTATTTGATAACAGCCCTAGTTACCAGGTATTGTACATAATACAATTTTTATTAACAATGGTAATGTGCCTCACCCAGACAAATACGTTCTTTATAAATCCTATAAAATTTCTATAGACTTTTGGGATTCTATAAATCTAACTGCCACAATTCTTTTATTAATATAATTGCTTCTTTTTTTTTTTTCTTTTTTTTTTGTTTTGATGGTTTAAATATCATGTGAAAAATGTATTCAGCCAACTGTGAGTTCATGATTATTTTGTACTGAGTTTAAGATGAAAAAATTTAAAATGATCATGAAATTAATAACTATTCAATATTTTGCCTGCTGTCAATGTGGTGCAGAATTAATCAGTTTTGGGTTTACTTCAATCAGATATTTTTTCATTCAGTTTTGATGGCTAATTTTTGCAAATAATGCAAATAATTTACTTAAAGTACATCCTAATAAACATCAATAAAATAAAATAAAAAGCCATAAAACGTACATCCTAATAAACATCAATAAACATCAATAAACATCAATAAACATCAATAAACATCAATAAAGCCATAAAACATCTTTGTTAGACAATTGACTAGATATTGACACAGTCGATTACTGTTTATTTTTTCTAATTTGCTTATTTTTTTAAATATCATCTTGTAAATTTTTTAATTATACGAAGTATGAGTTTTGTATTCAATGTTATCTTCTCTTCTATCTTTTTAATTGTATAAAACAATGTGTAAACAATGCTTATATTGGCACCTAAGCTTGAAAACTAGTTCACTAATATTTGTTAAAATTTCATTTCCAGCAATTTTAATAGAAGACTATAAAGTTGAAAATGGATTGGGAGAAATTAATTTAATTGTTATTGATGGCACATGGAAAGAAGCGAAAGGAATCTACTTTAATTTTCCGAAACTGCATAGTCTGAAGAAAGTAAGATTTTGTATGTCATTAAAAAACAATGTTGAACTGATTAAGTCTTTTGACTTATCAATTAAAACTTAAATTTTATTGTAGTTGTATTTTTAGTTAATTTTTTTAATGTATTTTAAGGTAATGCTTTCAGGTAAATGGAAAAGTCAATTTGTAATTCGAACTCAACCCAACAATGATAGCGTTTCAACTTTAGAAGCTGTAGCCATTGCAATTGCACAATTTGAAAAGACACCTGAGTTGATCGAGGTAACATATTTGATTGAGGCTAGATACTTTACTTCGACTAACACAATTCATATTTCTATTCCTCTTGAATTAGTTAATTGTTTTTTGTTTTTTTTTTTATTTTAGTTTTTGTTTTTTTTATTTGAAAATACATTTTCTATAAGAATAATATTTATTGTAATATTTCATTATCTGTGTTTTTATTATTTGTTGTAATATTTATTGTAATATTTCATTATCTAAATTTTATCTAGCTTGATTAAGTTTTGAACTTTTTGCCTCACTTGGCTTTTATTCATTAAGGTTGCCCGAAAACCTTTGAAGTACATGTGCGATATTCAGCTTGAACATGGTGCACTTGTACATGAGAGTAAAGAAGAATTAGCGGCTCGAGGTATCAAGTACCGATGTTTTGACTCCAGCCATAAAAAGAAAATATCACAACCTGTTGCTAGTTAACTAAAGTTTTTCTTTTTTTTTTTTTTTTTTTTTCAACCACTCGATTTTTTGTACGAGATTATTGTACAAATGGTGGACAAATGGTGTATTGAAGCATATCATTAAGAGAAAACATTTTTATGGATTTAAGAAGTGGACAACTTTCCTGAAAAACTACTAAGCCTCCTATTAACGTTTTATCTTTCTAAGTTTCTTAGATTTGATCGTAAATTACACTGATAATTGATCACGATAAAAGTTGTTTAACTTTGTTGTTTCTTATGGTAAAAATGAACTTCAAAAATTTAAATAGAAAATCACGAGTATCACATAAAATAACACATGGATAACATAAAATAACGTTTCCCACGGCACCGATCAGTCAAGGCATATACAAAGATACAAAGATCGTTCAAGCGCTTCAATTCTCTTAGACACTCGTATACACCCGGTACAGTCATTTTGTGGGAATTATAACGAAATAACGAAAACATCGTATCAGGTACGGCAATTTTCATAAGGTACCCCTGTTTTACGGAAGTTCATTAAGTGGCTTCGGCGATTCATTAAGTGGCTTACGTATATTGATCCTAAAATTGCTCAGTTGTAAGGTTTGTACTTTTTTACAGATATAAGTGGAGTTTTTATAATTTGCTTCCTATAAGAAATAAAATTTATTTGTGTATTTGTCAATATTAAAAAGCGTTTGATAATTAAATCAAGAGTGATATCAAGAGTCAGTTGACTCCTGGCTTCAAAATAAAATAGCATCATTAACACCCAATCTTATTGCTAGTACATCCACAACAGAAGTAAGAAGATTTTCAAATGCACAGAAAAAATATTTCAATTCTATTTCTACAAAATTTATCAATGAATTTTTATGGCGTTTAAAACGACCAATTCTTATGGCGTTCCAACCGACCAGTTTTTATAGAGTTTCAAAGTCCTAAACTTTTAAGTTTAGCAAAGATCATAGTTTGTTGACGAATCGAAAGTAAAGGAATCGGACTTTGTTTTAGTAGGCACTTAAGTCTCTCTACTATCATACTCTAAAACTAGTCACTGGATGGTTCTCGGCTAGTCCAAAACTTAGTATTATCTTGGACTCGTCTCTTTCTGTTGTTAGAGACGTGTAGTGTTGCAAATCTCGCGTTCAGGATTTTATCAAAAAAATGTTAAATGATACAAAAAAAGAAATAAAGCTTACATAGTAAAAGAAAACAATCATTTATTGTCCCTGATCTTTGTCTTTTTTACAGATCAGTTATTTTATTCGGCCTTCAGAAAAATTACGAACAAAACTTGTTGGTAATATTTTTATACTTGTTTGTACTATTCTCATTGGTTCAAATGGTTTAAAATCCAGCCAATTCAATTATTGGCTTCTTTATAAATTGTTCTCTGTCACTCCATATATCAATATAGTAACCCTATTAAAACCTAGAATTATTTCTTGGAATATTATGTTTTGTATTAAATTTTTGATATATAGCGTTTAAGAAGAATGTTAAAAGGTTAATTTCGAGTGTTAAGTTGTTTTTTTTGTTTTTTTTTTTGCAGAAAGATTACTTAAGTATATCTCATTGTTAGTAAATAATAAATTCAAGATATTTAAGCTTTCATATTTAATTATATAAAATAGCTCACTAAATAATTCATATTAAAGTCATACATCGTTACTATTCCTATTATTATCGCAATTACGATGAGTATCATTGTGCATAAACTTTTGGTTGCCATTATTGAAGATTTTAATAAATGCGATGTGAAATACTTTCGATATCTATATCGTAATTAATCGTAAATCTGAAGGATATCCACTAAATAATAAATGAGTTAAAATTTCGTAATAAATTTGCGTCTACTTTGAAGTTTAATAATCAGAGATTAAAGTCAATCTGTGAAAAAAAAGTGAAACTGCGTCCTTTACAAATAAAATCAGTGTATCAAACTTAAATATTATTTCAATGTACACCACCACTTCAACCTGAGATCTATGCGGAATCATCACTCCCATCAGCATGAGATTCTCATTGAACGTATCTTACATGCTCTTATAATTCTTCATATCTTAGCTTTTATTTCTTATATCATGTTGCATTTTGTTGATACCGGAAGCTAAAATGAGTCATTAAAAAGCGGCAGCTTCAAAGTAGAATTTGCAAGGCCTGCGTTTGAACACAGAAGTGTATTTCTAATGCTTAAAAAATTGTTTCATGAGAGGAAGTTTTTTGTGCTTGAAGTTCGAATAGATTTGTTTTTGTTATATTTGTTTTAAGTAAACTTTTTTCCTCCTCAAAAGTTGCTTATTCAAATAAATATCCGCATATCTCTCTTTCGGGAACTATCCTCTCGATAATGAAAATTGAATCTTTTATGAATAAAATTAAAGATTATGGCTCTGACAATTTAATCTTCTGGCAATTTCAATTTTGTCAAATATTTTTTAGTGACTTTCTCACTCCGGTTGGGTATGAGAAAGTCACTAAAAAATTTTGTTTTGTTTTTCTCAATTGTATTAAACTTAAATTTTACAATTTATTTTTTACTTTCAGGCAATGGGGCTGTTAACTTTTGGATTGACATTAGTACTTCTGCAAAACTACCATTTATTCCAAAAGTAATTGCTTCAATACATGTTTTGCAATTCGTTTGCCATGCTTTTTGTGTGAGTCATACGCCACGATAATAGATGCATCATCTTTGGAACGTATTACTCTTGCATATTTTACTCTTATGCCGCTGATTGATAACATATAATAAATAGTTTGTTGCTTTATGCTACATCATTTCATTTGTTAAACTTACTTGTAATATTTTATACTTATGTTATGTCATACTTATGTTGTTAAGATTTCTTATTTTCTATAAATTAAAGAACAGTCCAGATATCTTAACAAAGGTTCTAGCACTCACAATGTAAATACGCAAAAAATTGAAATATTTTATACCGCGAAAAGACCACTAATACACATTCTCTAATATTTTAATAAGTTTTAGAAAGACACGCATTCAATCTGCTCCACGGTAAAAGAAATTAACAATATAAAGTCCAATCCAGTGACGGATTACTTTAGAACAAACTTTTATAACATCAATTTTTATATCTATTGTTGCGTATATTTTTGTCTTATTATCGAGCGTTTTCCAGTTCATAACCTGTGCTGATCATGTTTATTGCAACCTTTGTAAAACTCAAAGATCATTAGCGATTTTTGCCCTCCATACAAACATACATGTTCGAAAAATCTACGATAATTCTTCTTTTAAATAATAGGGACTATTTAATTTCAATCGCTCAGAGAAGTTGCTTTCATTAAAAAAAGTTTTTTAAAAAACTATTTTAATTTTAACACAAAGTTGTAAAGAACAAAAAACTTTTTATAAAAGCATAAAAAGACGAACGGACTTGCAATCCATGTACATTGACAAGTTTACTAAACGCCTAATTCTTAGTTTGCCATTGATTCCTGTCACGCGATACAGATGAAAACAGGCTTGCTGCTCGAATGCAAATCGAAGCTGATTAGCTGAAATTTCAAACTCTTTTTTCTCATCTAAATAACTTGTCTTCACTTCGATATAAATAGAATTTTGATCCGCACTCGTGAATTCGATTTTAAGATCGTAAGGATCACCAGTTTCTTCTACTTCGTTAAGCCAAATAACTTTAGCTTTACCGCTTGTGATTTCATCTTTATAAATTTCGCGCAAGTGCTGATATACAAGATTTTCACCAATTTTTCCAAAAAAAGTATTTTTGCTATCTGTTTCCTTTTCTTTAAAGTTCACCTTTTGAAGTTCTCCCTCAAAGTCACCATTCAAAATAATAGGTAAATCCTCGTACTGTTCTTCGAGTTTATATTTTTCAAAGAGTGTAAAATCAATTCGGCTTCGTTTTTCATGGCTGAATTCTAAAAACTTAGACGACACTGATGGGATAGATATGGCTTCAAATTTCTCATTCAATTTCCAGCGGCTAGGTGGGTTTCCGTAAACGGACATTTGTTCGTCTTCAACAACAGGGACATACTTTGAGGGTGAGTCAGGATGTGATAATCCTGAATTTAGTTTTTTCGATGACGTTAATGCGTTATCAGAATCGCCAGATTCACTGAGTTTACGCTTTCTATTATACTCATATCCATCATATGATGGATCTAACGCAGACAGTCGATTATCAACCTGGTATACATTTTCTGCAATAATTGGATTTTCAGGTGGTTTCCATTTCTCGTTAATCTTTTCTTCGGCATCTTTCATAAACTCTGGTTTCGGAACAACATGACTTGCAGGATTTCGAGGAGGCCAACACGTTGAGCCTCCACTTTCCATAGCAACGTAATTGGAGTTTTGTGATGGTTTTACTGTAACCAAAGTCGGTAGACTATTATTAAGAATATTAGGCTCAGGATATTGCCATTTAACATCAGGAGGTAGCTCTGCAACATTTTTTCTTCTTAAGTACTGTGATTTATTAGGTACAATGAGATACATTTGAACGAAGTCGAGTAGGTCTTCTTTCACTTCTTCGTTTTGACCAACAAATAAAGTCAAAATTTCGCTCAGAATTTGCTCAAATTTTTCTTTTTCATCGGCATACTGAGATGTTACGTAAATAATAGCTCGTTTCGCTGCTGCGTCAGAAACACAAGCCATTTTTTTGTGTGTAATATTTACATTATTTCGGTCGAACAATCGATAAACAGCTTCAAGCGATTGCACAGAAAACAGTATCGTATTTTTAAGATATTCGTGGAAACACTTTGTACGGAGCTCATTATAGTGGCCCGGAAACTTTATACATAAATAACGTTGAATTATAGGAGAAATTTCATGAAGAACCTTTTCCCATTTCTCACACCCCCGCTTCATATTTACAGTGATAACCTCAGGTTCAATGTACACGCTAGAAAGAAGTTGAACACCGCAAGCCTTAAAGAATACCAAAATCTTTATCATTTTAAAATCACAAGCCTCAATTACACGCTTGGAGCGAAATGCTAAGGAATTTTTCGGCTTTATCATATTTAAAATGAAATCAAAGTAGATTAATGGTACTTTTTCACTTTCTATGAAAATACGAGCAAGATCTTTATTATCAACCAGTAGTGGTAGATCCGACATACAGCAGAACTGGTTTTTAGATGTTGGGAAAATACTCTTCGCCAGCGACAAACTCTCTTTCCAATGCACAAACTCAGATAGTCTTGGGTCAATAAAAGATGAAAGATCTTTATATTGCTGTTTACGTTCTTCTGATGATTCTGGAAAGCTCCATTCTTGTAACTCTTCAAGCTTTTTATCGGAAATTAGCATCTGCCCGAGAACCGAAAAAATTGTGAAAAGGTTTTCACACGCATCTTTGTCTGGTAGATTAGTTTTGCATGCAATAGAATAAGCAAGGCTGATGTATTCATGGGCACTAGGATATCTACTTACCCCCAATGTTGATACAAAATAACTCTGCATCTCATCTGGATAATAGCCTTTAAGAATACGCCTCTGTCCGACCTCCCCACTCGTTTGACATAGTATTCCAGAAGGATCTTCCCAACATAGGCGGTTGATAGGGAAAAATTTCCCTTCTACGGCAGATAACTCTGAAAGAATTTGGTTGCAGTGAGCACTTAATAGAAACACAAAGGGGCCTTTTTTAAGTTCATTTATTATCTCATAGTAATCCGAACTATGTTCATGAAAGTACCGATATATAGTCTTTGTATGAATGTAACTAGTGGTAAATAAAGACTCTTCGAGCCATTTCTTAAACTCCTTTACAAAACATTTGAAGTCAATTTCAGTTTGCACTCCGAGAGTAAGAATAAAGTTTTTTGACTTGATTTGCTTGGTCAAATAATTGACTTTGTCACCTAGTAAACAAACTATACGATCGTTGTAAATAAATAAGTCTCGAGGATAATGCAAGGAGTTTTTATCTTTATCACTAGGTAGCCAAGCTGACGTTCGCATCTGAAGAAAAAAATGGTGTTAATTACAAAAACTAATGAAAATGAATTATTGTTATTATTATCATATAATAATCATTAACACACTAAAGTACTTGAATAAGTTTCTGCAGTTTTCTATCTAAAATAAAAGATATTTTTTAAACATAGACACGATGTACACAGCATGACCTCACACTGGTGAATATTTCCCGTTACCAATGATGCCGATGGCTACCCGGGTTTAGCCCATAATTTCTTTATTTTAGGGGTATGATAATCAATTTTTCGTCCCTGGTTACGATTCTATGCGAATATGACTTCCTTCCATGCCTTTGGAGCAACAATTCGCACATTAATGATCGCTTTTATGTCTCTTTACTTCAAAACATGTGGTAGCCAATTTCCAAGTCTATGAACTAATCCATCAATTTTAAACACTTGTTTACAGTTAATTCTTCAACACTTAATAAGTCTAGTAAAAAACTTTTCAAGTTTTTGGCATGGATCTTCATGGGGTAATTATTTCAATTCTTCATCTTCAAATTTTTTGATTGTCTCAGCATGTGTTTTTTATCTTTGACAGCAAAATTTATCTTTCTGAATTGGCAGAGCCATTCTCTGCAACTTCTTTCAAACGAAGCGTTACCATAAACATTTACTAGCTACACGATAAGTTGTTTCAATTTTATGCAACAAAAAGTAATCTAATAAAAAATCTTGAGTATTGAAATTTGAAAAATATTGAATTGTTTGCAAAAAATTAACATATTTAATAAAACAAACGCTTGATTTTGAATATTGAACTATCAGTGCTGAGAATTGGTTCTTTTTTACAACCAGCAAGTCTGATTGATGGCTTACGGCACTAGATATCACTTGACAAGTGAGTGATAAAAATTATAACAGTGAAAACCCTGATGTTGTCTGCAAGACTAAGAGGTTGTATTATTGTAAAAAACATTAACAAGAAAATAAAAATAATTAAGGGATGTGAAAATAATTAAGGGATGTAAAAGACATCAGCAAGAAAATAATTAAGGGATGTGAAAGACATCCACAAAAGAATAAACTTTGCATTAAGTTTTAGTTGTTTATGTTTCACACCATTGCTTCAGAACTTTTTTAGAAAAAAAACGTTATGTTAACAAATTCCACTTAGATTAAGCAAAATCAAAATGTTCCATTTAAATACCTTAAGAAGGAAAGAGCAGAACGTGGATGAGATAACTTCTCCAGAACTATTTTTAACTACACAGCCAGGTTTTACAAAATCATACTTTGAAAATTCGGTATTCCAATGCTGATCCAAAGCCATCACCATACTACTTATCTCCCCATAGATATTACTATCAATAATTTGATTCAATTCAAAACAATCAAGGTCATCTATAATGTATATATCATCAATGGTTTGAGGCCAGGTTTTGAAATAAATGTCCCAGCAACTACCCATCTAAACATTTAGTTAAACATTAAAAGAATGAAGATGTTTAAAAAGTGGTTTTTTTTTATTGGAAATTTTTATTGAAAATCTTTATTATTTCACTACAATAATAAATAATACACAAAATAACATAATAATGCTAGAACTAAGGCAATCGAAAAATAAAAATGAAGCTGATAGGAATTAAACTAAAAAATAAAAACAACTAACCAGGTCAGAGATGTGATGGAATTTAGTCGACTTCCTAACTGTAATAAACTTTTGTACAGAGAGAGAGGTAAAGAAATGTTGGAGTGATCTTTTTAGGGTCTCTGAACAACTTGTAAGATAACAATCGCTAACTAAAGTCCAGTCAACTGCTATAAAAGTAAAGAAATTTAATGATGAAGCTCTACTAATAGTCTATTTTGCTGAATACATTTTATTTTCTTACGATAGAAAAGAATGTTTTCTGATATTCAAAATATACTACTTACAAGGGAAAGACATTTTTAGATCAATTTCATTGCCATATTGAGGAGTCAAATATATAGGATTAGAACAATCAGCAGGAGATTGAAATCCTTTATTTGTCAGTAACACAATCCATTGAACAGCTTCAGTGATGTCAAAAATTTCAGGGTGTAGCACGTATTGCTCATGCAGGTAGCTAACATAAGCAATTATGAGTTTTTCTGATTTATTCTGAAAAAAATGCTTAAAAATATAGAAATGAAAGATTCAAAGGAAAAGTTTAATTTCTCAATCAACATAAGCAAACTGGAATAAAAACTAAATGAGAACTTTATAAACTTTAACAGTCATGTCAAAAAACTTACAACTTAAATGACAATAGTAATATAAACTTAAATTTAAGCTAGTTGTAAAATTGATATTCAGTTGTACAAAGAGTGGCATTTTATAACAGTACCAAACAAGTCCCAAGAATTATTTTAAGTTATTCAAAAGCACTAAGAACCAAGAAATCAAGAACATCAATTGATACCTTCCAGTTGCTTGTTTTGAAAGTAGGAATGATATGAGTTTGAATAACATCCAACGGAGTAATATCCTTCACACCCAAGTCACATAAAAGTTTTTTAACTTGTTGCTGACTGATGCCACCCAAACATAATAAAAGACTGTGTGATAAAACGTGCAGATCTTTTTCTATCAGATGTATTGGTTTATTTCCTGAAAACAAGTATAACATAGATAGAAATTATTAAAATCAGATCAACAGAAATTGTAAATTTAACCAAAAATCTTTTGGAATGTTAATTTAAACCAAAATCATTGTTAAATTTATAAATTTAACAATAATTGTATATACACCTCTCTCATAAACTTTTTCAAAACTTGTTTGATAGCCTTCATATATAGGAAAAAAAACAGCATGATCATTAAGAGATTTCATTGATCCATCAGTCATAGGGTAGATTTCTAATGAGCGAAGTGCATCTAATGTTTTTTCACTACAATCACATTGTTCTTGAAGATGATTGTAGACTATATGTAACCATTTTCCAATCCATTGATGTAGTAACTTTGTTTCCTGAAAAATAAGTTCAAATTTTTAAAATTATTTTAGAAAAACTGTATAAAGTTTTTTGCAACTTTTTAATTACTTCTAGTTTTTTAATGCTATACTCAATCATCATGTAGAATGCCATTATTTTAAAAATATTTTATACATAACTTGTATTTGTAAACATTACTTTATATGATTCTTTGTAACCATATGAAAAAAACTTCATATGGTTTGAAAATCTTTAGTTTTTAAAAAAATAACCTAAAAAACCATTTTCTGGTTTAGAATTTTTTATATACTTTTTACTTGTTCTATATTTATTACATACTTCTATGTTTAGATTATATACTTTTAATTCAATTGTAAATTTTAACACTTATTTGCACTCCTTAACTTCTATTCATTTACACACCCATACAAACAAAAAAACATTTGCATAACCCTTACAAAAAAAAAAACATTTACACAACCTATACAAACAAACAAAAAACATTTATACACCTTGTACAAACAAACAGAAAACATACACCCTATACAAACAAACAAAATCATTTATACAGCCTGTAACAACAAACAAAAAACATTTATACACCCTTAAAAAAAAAAAATTATGGAAACAACTTTAAAACAATAGCACCATAAAAAAAAAGCAAAATTGAAGCATAAAAAAACCTCTTCTGATTGCACAGAAGCATTGAACTGATGCACAACTGCTCTACAAATTTCTAGCAACTGTTCCAATGTTATATTCCTAACACCCAAAGATGTTAGCACCCTCTTTGAGATGGCAGCATCAATATCTTTATTTAAATAAAAAAGCCCAAGCTTTTCTTCAAGTATTTTTTGAGAGATTACTTTCACTAAATGTTCTTGCGAATGGATAATACAACTTGGAATCGTCCAGAAAATAGGCTCCTTTGAAGACTTATCATCTTTTGGCATAACTGGTAGACATGCTTCTTGCTGCAAAGACTTGATGATTTGACAACTTACCTGTTTAAAAACTCCAAGAACATGATCTTCAAGGTCCATGAACTTAAAAAACTCAACAATACCGTCTAGTCCATTAAAATGCCGATGAGCCTAAGAACAAGAAAACTTTTGTTAGTGACATTTGTAAAAACTTCAAGAAATTTTATTAAAAGATTAAAATTCAACAAAAAAAGGCAGCCATCCATTGTACCGTGCATTTATGATAAAATAAATAAAAATTACAGCTATATTACATAAAAAATAATTGAAACCTTAAAACAATGAAAAGCTTCAATAACTAGTTTGGGAAGATGCTGTAATATGCACTGATTCCAAGCACTATCTTTATCAATATCTTCACGAGAAGATGGTACTTCAAAGTCAGCTTGTATAACAAATTTAAAACCATAACTTCTTAATGGTAAATATGCAAATATTGGTTGAATAGAACATGCCTAACACAAAACAAGCAAAAAATTTGGGTCATTCCATGTCTAATCAACCAAAAAAAAAAATTTTTTTTAACACATGCCATCTTATATTCTATTGATTTTTGGTTTAGTGTCTAACTCCTTACAGTTTCAGATATATTGATTCTCTGTCCTAATCTCTTGTTTGACTTTATCATTATTATTATTTTTTTAGTGCCATTTATTTCTCAGGTAAAGTGCATCATTCAACTAGCTTTAACTATGTGTTATTTGTTCAATAGTGAGAACTATTTGTACCAAAGCATTTTTAAGGGTGTAGAATACAAAAAGGATGACAAAAACCATACAAAATCAAGCTCCTGTACAAAAATTCAATTTTAAAATGATATAGCAAATTTCTTAAGTTTTTGATGCCCCATACAAAAAGAAGTAACCTGAGATGCCTGAAAGATGTTTTTTTTTTCTGTGATTCTGTAAATTTTTTCTATGGTTTTACATATTTATGAAGTTATTATATTTCATATAGTATGATAACAACCCATAGTTGAGGAGATTAATGTTAAAGACTTTCAAGTAAAAATCATGCACTCATATTTTTGGTTATATTATTGGCCTTTAAGAAATGATGTGTTGGGTTCCATCAATAAACTTATTATTAGCAATTAATATTCCAACAACTGTCACAGGAAGACAATACAACATCAGTGAAATTGAGCACCAAAGTATTTACCAGAGAATTGGGAAAAATATAAATCAGAAAATTAAATTTTCATCAAACTGTTTAAGATTCTTAGTTCTTACTATATTTTAATTTTCGTATTTTTGATTAAATCTAAATTTTTGTAAAACACAAATAAACCAGATTAGAAAAAAAAACTTTCTGTTTTTTTCATATTATGGAGTTTGTTACATATAGAGCCATAAGAAAAAAGTTCAGAATCATATCTTTTTAGGAACCTCAAGATATATTTCTTTTTTTATAGGCATCAGAAAATCTAAGAAAATTGCTACATTACTTTGAAGTTGAACTTTCATATAGAAGCTTTGATTTTATGGAGCTTTGTCATTATTTTTTGAATTTTTCACCAAAAAAAAAAAAAAAAAAGCATGTTCAAACTACCTCAGCTTTAAGGTTATTTTCAAGGGGAAATGCAACTGCTAAATTAGTTGAATTAACATCTTCACGAACCTAAAACACAGAAAAACTGGCCTTAATAATTAGAATTCTTGCCTACCAATAATCTCATTTAGTAATCTTAAATGAAGTTATTGGTAAGTAAGAATTCTTCAAAAACAACTTATTTGTAAACTGCACATTAATGTTATTTTCTTGTTTAAATCTGTAATGATTAATTTGTGGTATGAGTGTTAAGTATGTTAACAATGATTGTGTCAGTGAGTCCATGGCTGATAAAATGATAATAGAAAGAACAGCAAAAAAAATAAAAAATAATGAAAAATGTATCTAAAATTTGGTTACAATTTGATTAAGAAATGACTTACATTTATTGGAAATTCTTTTCCAACAACAAGCCATAAAGCTACATTGTTGTTATTAGATAAACGAACTAAATTGTCACCTATATTTTCCCTTTCTATCACTTTGATGATGTTGGAAACCTGATTTAAAATTCAAAAAACCAATATATCTGTAAAATATTTCTTTTAATAAGCAACACCCTTACTTTAAATAACATTGCTTGTAAATAACAAGTATATTTAATCTAAAAATTTAAATTAGTTGCAAATTATATATTGCAATCTTTAAAGGAGAAACTTAGCATCCCCTGAATTTTAGAGAAACTCACCAAAGGTTTTCCAAGAAAACTGTATTCAAGAAAGATTCAAATGTATGGATAAAAATTTATAATTCAAATTCATTAACTACAAGCTAAAATACAAGCTAAAATTTCAATGTGATCTTTTGTTTACCTTATCATCAATAATTATTGTATGAAGACGATTTAGAAACAACAATAGAGATGAATGAATGTCATGGAACCGAGATATAAGCTTTGTATGTTGCATTTCCTTTTTCAATGGTAAAATAATCTGAGTCATCCAAGTGCTAAATGTAAAAGAACCATTATAAACTGATTTTGTGTTAAATAACTTCAGTAAATGATTTCTGTTTGAATGTTTAAAAAAAACTATAACAGCACAACATAAGAATTTAAAAACTCTGGTCAATATGATTAAAATTTTAAAAAATAATTTAAGAAAATTGATGAATTCTTTCAAATTCCATTTACAAATATATTTCGCTCACCTTCTTACAAGTTATTATCCTATCAAAATTTTTTTCAAGTTTATCTGGTTTTTTTTATGGGAAATCAATGAACTAAAATAATTTTGAGAGACTTATTTAATGAACTAAAACATGTATGTAACTTATGATGTATGTATTTTATGATGTAATGTATGATGTAATTTATGATGTAGTCAAGTTTA
Source organism: Hydra viridissima (assembly GCF_058129835.1). Classification (NCBI taxonomy): domain Eukaryota; kingdom Metazoa; phylum Cnidaria; class Hydrozoa; order Anthoathecata; family Hydridae; genus Hydra; species Hydra viridissima. The sequence goes on from NW_028324300.1 coordinate 10,981,729, forward strand.
AGTTTAATTATACCTAACAGATTTTTGTATGGAAATTGAACTGGTAAACAATGGCAAACAAATAAATGTCAAGTAACAGGAGTTAATCATTTTATGTCTGAAAAAAATAAGTTTCATTTTCATTTTAAACTAATTGCAAATTGAAAGTTTTTAAGTTTTAAACCACATCAAAAAAAAAAACATTGCAAGAAATTTGAAAATATATATACTAATTTTGTTTGTTAAAAGGATAAATAATTTTGCTTTGCATTTCCCAGTCATCAATCCAATGAGGTAGAATATAACCATTTGAACCTGAAGAAGCATCAAACTTGATATGATAACCATTTGAGTGTATCTCAGGGGCATCAGTGACACGAAAAACAGACTTAAACCCAATCCCTTTTTGACCTAAAAATCAAGTTAATTAAAAACTACTATCAGAATAAAGAGCTAAAAAAGTTGTTATACACACATAACCTAAGTAGAGCTCTTGTAAAAATTGAACAAGGCAAGAGTGGCAAGCAAAAAGTATGGTTTTCCTAGACCTATACTATATAAAAGATATACAGGCAAAGTTAAGAATCCTGGTCAACCAGGACATTATTTGGCATTATGCTCTGAAGATGAGTAAGCTATTGCATGCAATGTTGCTATACTGGAAGACTTTGGACTCTTTTTTTATGTTGATCAATTATGCCAGTTTGTGCAGTATTTACCTTAACACAAGAACACAATTTGTTCCTCAATTCAATGTTAAATAGTCCTACTCATGAATAGGCTTATTCATTCCTTAACAGACAGGCACATAAATAACTGCCACTTCCAAAATATCACTCAGAATTGTGAAGCAGTACTTTGACAAACTGCAGCAGAGCATTGAAGACATACCACTTGTATCACAGGAAAATTAACAATCAATTACTTATTCAATGCCCTACTTACATGGTTGAATGTCTATGAAAGTGTATACTAAAATTGATTATCATTCAGTTATTTTTTTAATGACTCACTGATTTCAAACCTAACATTTCTACTTTTAACCCATGGCTTATTTTGAAAAAAACATTTGTATGTTATTATACAAATCAAATATGCAATAACTTTTGATGATTCTGTTTTATTTATTTACTCACAAATGACCAGTGTTACTTTATAGAAATTTATAAAGATGCTTTGCTCTTTATAATTTTTTGTCTACTTTTCAATGAACTGTATATATATACACACACAAACATAAATATATATATATGTATATACCAATATATCCTTTGCGATGAATTCCTTTTGTACTTTTACCAACATCACATAAAGCCCTTATATCCTTTTCAGAAAAACCTCTTTCATTGTTCAATATTGTAATTTTATCATGTTTGACTATAAATGCTACAGTAGGCTTTTCAACAGCATTATTTTCTATAAAACTTTCAGGGTAGTCATTATCATCTGCATTTTGAATCAGCTCCAATACAAAATGAGAATCTTTTGAATACAGTTCATTTGAAAGACGTTGCAATGATCGTCCTTCTCTTTCCCTGTGAACTTCAATTAGCTTCATTTCCTGCTCACCAAATTTTAATCCAATGCCAAATTGCTCCTGTCTAATATCATTTATAATTTGTTTGCAGGAATTGACTTGAACAGAATTGAAACCACAAATCATGGCATGGTCATCAAAATAAGCTAAAAGGAACAGTTTTTTATTACACTTTCAATTTTTAATTTTAAAATTATACTTTTAAAAGTTGATCCTAATTAAAACTTAAACAAAATAAAGCATAAAAATAAAATGTAGAAAAAAGAGTAAATAAATAAATACCATTTAAAGAGTATGTTTTGCAAAGTAAAGGAGCTGGAAAATCCTTAACAAACATGAAATAAATTAGGCCCAGACATAAATATGCATAATTATACGTACACAATATATTTATACATAAATAATATACATTGAGGTAAACCAGAAAAAGACTAAAATTTTTATTAAACTTTGCATTTGCTTTTGTACCTAAGGCTTAGTACAGGTTGCATCAAAGTTACCCACACTAGAGGTTTTAACTTTTTAAACAAATATCTGAACATCCTAAAGCTTTACTTTGGGTTAAATCTCATTTTAGACATCATCAGTATAGTTCTTATTGAAAATATTTCAATGTCTTCTTTCTCAAAAGACACAAAAGAATGTGGAAGATAAAAAAGCAAATGTGATTTGACTGGCAATTTGACTGGCTGAAACCAAGACTAGACGGTTAATTATCCTTTTTAGACAGTCAAATAAATTTTTTTATTATGTCAATTTTTACCTGTAATACCTGTAATAAAATTTTTTTTACTACGTCAATTTTTACCTGTGAACTTTGTAAATAAAGAAAGACTTTATTCCCTAAAATTAACTAACTTGTATTAATTAAATAATATTCATAAAAAAAAACTTTTACAGCTTTTTTATATGAAAACTCTCAAAGTAAATAACTAATGTTTTTAACTAAAAAATGTGCAGTAGTTGTTAGTAGTTAGTTTTGAAATAATTGAATTTAAAAGAACTTTTAATATTTTACTTTTTATATTATTACATTTATAAGATTTTATTATTATATAAAGTCATTTAATTTTACCTACTAAATTAATGAGTATATTGATTTCAGAAAAATTCTTTTTCATAAATGTTTGTCAAAGAGTTACTTTCATCAAAGAGCTACATTCATCAAAGAAGTATATATATATTATATAATATATTCAAACAAAGCCTTAGCATATTAGCAGATTTTCTGCAGACAATTCAAATTATGGTCTAAATCACTCTTTATATAAAATTTGCAAATGCTAAAATGATAATTCAGAAAATTACCCTGTGATAGATCATAATACATAAAGATGCCATTTATAAACCTTCATGACATTAAATCTAACGTCATGAACATTTATAACCGTTTTAGTTCTTCAGCAAAGAAAAGAGCTGTAAAAATTCTTTAATTTTATTAATCTGGAATAAAGCAAAATTCATCAATGCACTTGTTAGCTTTCTTGACAGACTGCTTGAAGCCTATCTTGCTTTCAAGAGTTGTTAAGTTTTGAGACACAGCATATCCACAGCATATCCACAGCATATCCACTCTTACAGGTTAAAAATTGCAACATATATATATATATATATATATATATATATATATATATATATATATATATATATATATATATATATATATATATATATATATATGTTGCAATCTTAATCAGAGAATAAAGCTGAAAAATGTGTAAAGTTGAACTTATTTTTTTTTCTGAAACAACTTGCCAAAGCTTATTTTTTAAACACCATTTTTTGGCTAAATATTGATCATTTAAGCAGTACATAAAAGTTGTACATGAAATGTTTATTTAAAATGTTAGGGTGTAACAAAAAAATTTAAAAGGAAAAATTATTGCATTTTATCTACCATTTCCAATTCTTTGTATTCATGCAAACATGGGTCTGATTTGTCCACTTGCAATAGTTCAACCTTTTCATTAAGCTTGGTTTCAACTTTGCCTACAACAAAAACATTTTTCAAAGCACATACTTAAATACTGCAATAAAATATAACGATGCTCAGGATGACAAATTAGAAAATAGATTTAAAAAAGTAATTAAAAGTTAAAAGAAAAATTGATTAAAAAAAAAATCAAATTTAAGCAAATTTAAATTTGTGTTGAATTTAATTTAGTATAACTTTAAGATTGAGTGGCTAAAAGTATAAAGCCTGTCAAAAAGTATTCAGAAAATCAAGAACATAATGGTGTGTCATTATAGAAGACATAATGAAGAAAATTTTAAAAAGTGAACTAAAATACTTTTAACTTATAAAAATTTTAAAAAAAAAAAAAAAGTCTTCAAAAATTGTTAAATAGGAAGATTTTCGAAGATTTATTTTATTCTAAGGACTTTTTGAAATCTTTTATTGAATTTAAATGCAACAGTATTATTACATCAACAGCAATGCAAAATTTTTATTGCACTATTTTGTAACAACAAACACAAAAGAAGAAAACAGAAAATGTTTCCATTAAAACAATTATTAATCATTTTGTGTCAATGACTAAATTCTGCAGAAAGATATTGCCTTAATTTAAAACACTATTATTAAGATGCAGTTTTCCCTAATAAAAAATGTGTTTTAAATTAAAGTAACACAGAATTTCCCTAATGAATATAAGCTTAAACAGAAGATTGAGAGACTTCTAAATTCCCCTAACAGAAAGTTTTGAGAAACAAACATTGATCCATTGAAAGATTTATGGAAGAGTTTCATTGATTGTAAAGGTGATTATTCTGACTAACAAAGCCTTTTGAATTCGGAAATGTGACATTTTCAGATCATTTTCTTCTGAATACTTTTTGACATAACATTTTTCAGTAATAGACAATTTTCGTTTGACATGTCAAAAAATATTTGTATTGATTTAATTTTTTTAATATTGATAATTTATATTGATTTAACTAACATAACAAACAACAAAATAAAATTTCATCTTTGACTAAAATCCTACCAGTTGTAATAGATGAACTAAAAGACTCTATTGAATGAATGCTATCTTTCACAACATTGTCAAGTTCTTCTTTGTAACTTTCCATCCATTCAGCAATAAGAAGTTGAAAACCAAGAGCATGAAGTCTTCTCCTTTGACCAGAGTTATTATTGCAAGCTCTTAATAGTAAAGAAGGCACTTTCATACTACCATATATTGTGGACAGAGGAGACAAAAACATCTATGTTAATAAGCAAAAGTTATATCATTTCAATATTAACAGCCATCCTCAATTTACACTAAAACCAATAAAATAAATGATTTAGATTTTTTGAAAAAACTTACCTTATGAATAATGCAACATAGCAAATCAAGAGGTATCAATAGAAAGCAATCTAACACAAAAACTAACAACAATCTTTCAAAAGACGTTTGTGAATCTGTTAACATTGATGTTTGAATAAGGTTTGAAAGCAGAGCAAGTGGAGCATGCTCAAGTCTTCCATTCATACATAAAATAGATGTTAAACATAGTGAAAACAATTTTGCATCTCTAGCAGCCAAAGATTTTGAAAATAAATCAATTGAACAATCTTTTATTACTTTCATAAACTTTCCCTGTTCAACCTCTAAAAAGAAGTAGCAAATGTCTTTCAAATTAAAGTTTGATTTTATAAATGTCTTTAAATTTCCCAATTTTTTTTTAAATATTTCATTCCAACTGGTCAACTCTGATATTTCCTCCAAATAAGGCAACACATTGATTTTTGAAACAGCTAGTTTAGACAGGTCCTCTTTAGATCTTTCTATAAAAATTTCTTTTTGATAGTCTGTAGCACATAATACTGCATGTTGATATAAAAACAGTGAGTCAGTTGCTATAGCAGAATTTTCATTCACCATAGCTATAAATGATGATGAATCTTTTAGATTAAACTGTATTTTAAGAGCATTATTGATGTCATCCTAAATTAATTAAAAATTTGATTTAAAATGGCATTGAGAAAGTATCTTAAAATTTAATCTAAAGAAAATTAAGCATTACTTTGTTCTTTTGATCCCCACACTGATGAATAAAATTAGCAAGATCATCTTTTGAGATGACTTCACTTGCAGATTCATTAATAGACTTAAAACCATAATCTACTAACTCTTTTAAGCTTTCATTTTCAATAAGAAACTTCAGAAAAGAACCATGGCCAAGTTCTTCAAAATACTGCAGCTTTCCATTGATAGAAGAGATTACTTGTCTTTCTATACGAGACAATGAGTCAAGAGTAAGCTCTTTGTTTTGAGAAAGCCATTTCTTTGTAGTTTGTATAACAAGTGCTACAAGGAAAAAAAAAACTGTAACCAATATTTAGTTTTATTTTACTCTATTAATCATCAAAAAAATTTAAAATATAAAATATGAACATGTTTAAATAAAAAACTTTTCAACTGTTTTGTTTTGAAAGAAGTCTTACCTTTAGGAACAGAAGTAACATTGGAATGATTGTTTGTAATTGCTTCTTTTTTACTTTTTTCTACCATTTGCTTTATTGTTTCTTCAAAGCCTAAGTAACTTAAAATAGCAACATCATTCATGCCTAACACTTTTAATGGGGCTGTTGAAAGAAGGATATGAAAAATAGAGCTCATTAATGGATCTTTTTGGATAACCAGTAATGCATTCATTGTAATGTCTGAGAAATTTATCAAATTAGCAGTATGTGGCAATTTTTTGCAGGCTTCTTGTTTTATGTGCTGCAACATCAAATAAATTTCACTAAACGCATCTAAAAGTTTCATTCCACATACTTTCTCTAAAAGATTTTGAGGTTCTCCATCAATAATAACCTTATTTGTTCCAACAATTTCTCTCAACTTTGTGGAAAGATATAACTCAAGTTCGTGACGAAGATGATCATTGAACTTTTTGATCATCTCTTTCTCATGATGAAAATCTCCAAACTTCCCTTTTTTAACAAGCTGCCAAAAGAAAATATTTAAGCTGTATAAGTATGATTGCTTATAAAAAAAACTGGTAATAATTTTAATAATTATTTCAATACAAAAAGCTGCACTTAATAGTTTTAATAAAAAAGCAAAAATCTAGCTTAAAGATCTAACATAATGGAAATCTAAATTTTTTTTTGAAAAATATTAAATTTTTCATATATAAAATCTCTGGCTTATCACTGACTGAGATGAAAGAACCTTAAAAGAAATGTTAAAAGAAATTAGTACTGTCTAGTCACTAAGAAGAAACTCTAGGCTAATTGAAGAATTTAATTGAAGAATTAAGAATAAACAAAAATTTACACTACATTAATAGGTTCAAAACTAACAAATTCAACAATAACACTAAAAGTACTTTCTTTTAAAACTTTCTACAAAACCAAATATTAAAAAAAGCTACTCTATTCACATAAGGCTTTGCTATTGTTTCATTTTAAGCAATTGAGTACCCAAGTTGCTAAAATTGTAACAAAAAGTAACATCCTATCTTTCTTAGTGACATCTGAGACAGCATTTCTAGTTCTTAATCTATTTTTTTCTTATCAGATATGATGTTACATAATAAAGTTTGAACAAAAATTACACTGTATTTAGGAATTGAGGAGTGAATCATGTAAAGCCTTATAGTGTCTGTCAGTGATCTATAGATAAAAGTAAAAATCTCACTGTTCCCTTACCTGTGTATTTTTGAGATCTATGAATTGAAACCTGTATATTAAACTGATGAGATTTAAATTGAAATTAATAGTTGGATGCATATTGTTTTCAAATGAAGACCTGAATTCTTTTATTGAGCTGTAAAACTGCTTTTGTGAGGTTCAGTGAGGAGATTGCTTTGTGATTATAGTATCTAATTGCCCAACAAACTGATTATTTCAGGGGGGGGGGGGTGCCATCTGCATAATCATTAACATTCTTGTTATTTGATGGAAGATTTAATCAGGATAATTAAGCCAATCATGGACAACATTGCACTCTAACAGACAATGAAAATATTCCATAAAGAACTTGACTGCATCTATTCTTTCTCTATGTGAAATATTGGTCTTAGTAATAGATAAACTTTATGCATCTTTATTAGATTTTAGAGCAAAGACTTTGGGATGCAAAAAGTTTGTTGATTTATTTGATATAAAACATCCTAAACCATGTTTTTGGTGAAATTATTTAGAGATTTGTATGAGATGCAATCTATTTAGAGATTTGTATGAGATGCACAACTGTTTGAAATTAGTTTTCTTCACACATATTAGGGTTTGTAAATGTATTGACATTACCTGAAAAAAGATGAATCTTCATCTTTTTTCAGGTAATGTCAATACATTTACATTATTAGTATAAGGATGCAACCAATTAGATCTTTTATAAGATCTTTTATACAACATTGAAGCTGTATATGTGATGGGATTTTTATAGTGTAAAGAATACAAAGTTAGTCCGCTATTTAGAACTACTTTTTCAGCATCAGGCAACTTATACTTGGAGGTATTGGTTATCACTCTATTAGCAAGAAGATGGGTCATTTTTGATTTTTCTCTATTGATATGATACTTATTTTCCCTACTATTTCGTATATGTATGAAAGCATAAATACTTTTTAAAACATTAGGCAGTCACGCTGTGTACTACACAAAGTAAATGTTCCATTAATCTGGTCCTAAAACAATCATGAGAAAAATGTCAATAAAGAATGTGTTTACTTACAGTTATGCAATTACCTCTTTTTTTCCAGTTGAACCTTGTCTAAGTGTCTAAGCCAAAATGACTGAATGGAGGTGAATTGTTGTCAATCAAATGATGAATGATGGTTTGCTTGGTAATTTAAATGGTTAGCTTTGTTGTTGAAATTGTAAACAAAAAATTTACTTACATCTATATATCAGTTTGATAACGAGGATAATAAGGATTGTAAGGTGGTTTCTTCCATTTATCATGTATTGGTTATGGTAAAAATCTTGCCAAGGTCATAATTACGCCACTGTGGTATTTCAAATAGACTATAGCACTGAGTTGCATGATGATGTTAGTATGTGGGTCTTTAGTGTTTTCATGTGATCGTTATTTCTTTATATAAAATGATGATGATGATGATGATGATGATGATGATGATGATGATGATGATGATGATGATGATGATGATGATGATGATGATGATGATAATGATGATGATGAATGGTGATGAATGATGGATGATGATGGATGATGATGGATGATAATAACTAATTAATTACTTTAACTAAATCACATTCACTGCTTACAAATTAAACTAAACACTTACAGAAATTGCTAGAGGTAGACTGGCAATCCTTACACCACATTCATAAGGTTCTTCAAACCCATGCTGCTTAATGAAAAAATCCATAAATTCAGTTAGAGTAAATCGATTTGTTGAGCAGTTTAAAGGTTGATCTAATCCTCCCTGGTTTCCCTTTTTCTTATCGTTATGGTAACGATCATTTTCTAGTTTCCAAATGAGACGAAAAACATCAAATGTTGTAATTTGGGGTATATCTTCCTTATTTGGTGGAAATTGAAAGTAATCATATACCAGAACTTGTTTTTGCAATGGCCCAAGTTTGTAGTCTATAAATGAACTTTTTGATTCCAATTTACAAACTTCTTGGTTTAGTTCATACAAAGTGCATATATTTCGAAAAGTCACAAAAGATTGGATGAATGCATTTATCTAAAAAAAAAAGTTTTTTTTTTTCTGTCATGAAATCATATGCATTAATTTAATATAAATACCAAATTAAATATTTTGACTCTCAAAGTTATAAAGGGGTTCACCTTTAAAAAATTAAATTAGATTTTTATCTCTTACAGTGTGCTCCTTTCTTTCAACAACTCAGTAAAGGTTTGATTGAACAAAAAAATTCAATTTCTGCCATTTATTCATAGTGTTTATAAAACAATCATTATAAATGATTTTAAATACAGAACTAAAAATGTTAATGATGGGTTTTTTGAAAAATTTTAATGCCTCTCAAACGACATTAATCACTTTTAGACATAAAAACTACTTATAATCTGTTATTCAGTATTTATTTACTGCAAACAATCCTCATTATCCCTCAAAAGTACAAAATTCTGAAGGAAGCCACAAGGGAAAGGAAATATTTAAGTTTTTTCTAAAGCTGGTTTTTCGAATAAACCACAGTTTTCAATGTTTTAAAAACTGGTTTTCCGGTTTTCTAGTGTATTTGTTTACAATATATATTTCAGGGGAACAACAGCAGCAAAAACATAAATATATATAGCAACAATCAAATACAACTGAGCAGCAAACAAATAATTCTTTTTAATGGTTAGTTTTACATTTCTTAAGACAATAAGCGTGTAAAAAACATAGAGCATTAAGTGTTTCATCATTTAACCTTGACCTTAGTTTAGTGACAAATAGACCACTTGCAGAAAATGACCTTTCAGCCTCCACACTTGTTACTTGAATTGACTTCAAAGCCATGTGCAACATATATAAGTTGCTTGTTCGTTTTTTTGTTAGCTAAAATACTGCTATTTCTTTGAGCGTTAGTTTGGAAGTTGATTCTATTTTTTGTTTCTTTGGTGAAACCCCTTTAACTGTCTCTCTGATGGAGAACTCGAGCTCTTCTAACAAGGAAGTAAATTGTTGTACTTATTCCTGACTGTAGACTCACTTCTCTTTTGCTCAAACAAATGATTAAACAAACTTGATGCATTAGTAGGAATTGCATTTCTCTTTGGCATGGAATTTTCAAAAATGTCATGAGTTGCTCCATTAATGACATCAGAATTATTCAGATATTTCACTAAGTTTACTAATATAGCATTCCTCCTCTCAGTGACTCATTTAGTAAATGAGTCAACTAGCTCTTGATTAAAGGTGTTTTCCTGGCTTTTTAGGTGCTTGAAAAGGAACTTCAGAATGCTATCAGATGAGAGCAAGTTCAAATCTCTTCTGCAAAGTGCTTCAGCACCAACCTTGATTGGTTCTAAAGCATTTACAAGATATTGTAAAGTGGTAAATTCAGACTCAGAAATTATAATATCACTTGATAACTCAATCAGTGAAATTTGAATTCATTTCTTAAGGGTAACAAATCTTGAAATCATATCTAGTAAGCTGTTCCAATGTGTCTTAGAGTCTGTAGTTCCTTCCCAAACTCAGACTGGACATGCTTTTGCAGAATCATGTCATGTTTAACTGGAGTTTTTCGAAACAATCTCACACATTTTCTGACCTTGTTGATGAGTTCTATGACATCCTCCCTGATCATTGGAAGAGCTGATGCACCTGCTTCTGCTGAAACTTCTCACCCTCCTTCCTCGTCGCTGTCATAATCTTCTTGGTCCTCTTCTAGAATAGTGATTTGCTCAGGTGTGCCATTATCTTATTTCCTAGATTGCCTATATAGAACATCATAGACAACCTAGTGGATTCCCTGTGCGAGGCAGAGCTGATGGTCTGGTAAAATTGCGCTACCAAAGTTTTTCATTACAGCAGCTCCGCCTGTGGTTACTGCAACCATATCACAGGCAAAACGAAGCCCAAATTCTTTCAGTTTCTCATCAACAATTACACAACATTTCTCTGCTGACATAGACCCATGTACCCTGATCATTCTAAGGTTCCAATAATCATCTTCCATATGAACATTTATGCCCATATATCTTCTGTTTCTGGACAAAGTATACTCATCAAGGGTTAAGCTAAATTTGTGACCAACAAGCTTCTTTTCTGCAGATTGCTGCTGATATGTTTTCTTGATATCTTCATAATGTTTCATCAGCAGAGCTTTAATCGATTTAGCATCTTTGAACAATTTACATCCTTGTGTCTCTAGAGCTGTTCTCAAACGTTGACTAGTTGAGAAAATACAAAAGGACAGCCTATCACATGAAATAAGCTCAGCCAAAACAACATCAGCAGGATCCTTTGTCTTAAAAAATGAATCAATGGGTTTGATGACTTCAAGTTTCCTCTCAGGAGTGACAACAGCAGTAAATGTGATGTTGTGCTTTGTCCTCAGGTGGTTCCTCATGGAGCTTGTAGTTCCTCCTTTGCACTTAATTTCTTGGTCGCAGAGCTTGCACTTGGCCAATTCAAGTTCTTTTGAGTGCAAAAAGTGCTTCCAAATTGATATGTTATCATTGTGGACTTCAGAAAACAACATTTTCATTTTTGTGAAAACTTGTTTCACTTTTTTACTTCACTATTGCAGTAACTTACTGTTAAAGTTCAAGTGGAAGCAAATTTAATGTTTTCATTTATTTTCTTGAGCAACTTCACATCAAGAAAAGTGGTTTAGAATTGCCAAATAACCAAGTAAATTTTGTAAAAAAGATATACAGTATAATTTCTTTTCAAAATTTTCGAACTAAAGTCGAATCTCTTTAGTTCGAAAATTTTGTACAAAAGATATATATCCAAAAACCGGTTTTGAAAATAACATTTTCGGTTTTCGATTTCAAAAACTTTTGCGGTTTCTGGAAACCGAAAACCGGTTTTCCTTTCCCTAGAAGCCACATACCATTCAGATAAGTTTAGAAGACTTGTACAGAAAGTTTAAGTAAGATAAGAGATCTTAAATCTGTGCACAAACCAACTTATTATTTTTAGTATTTTACTGTATATACAATTTTATCATATACTCACTTGACCAATATGACCAATGAGCAATATTGCAAACATATATGTTCACATTGGTCAGGTTAGTTATACATAACAAGTGATGGATCTTGAGGTTAGGTAAACATGCTATATTATTGATTGAAAGTAAAATAGCAAATACCTTTCCTTGTAATCTCAAAATGTTAAAGACGGCTGGAATATCACTTTCTTGTCTCAGTGGCCTGCTTCCTATTGGACACAAATCTTTTATGCAAGAAACATTGTAAAAAAGACACAGCTCTTTTATTATTTCAACAACTCTAACAGCATCACCTCTTCGGCAAATTTTATTTTGAATTTGTGAAACTTTTTCATTTATTTCAGTCAAAGTTGGTCTCTCCTTGATACTGAGATTTCTATTTATGTTTGAACATGGGAAAAAATACATTTTGTGGTGGTTTCCAAATTTATCAGGAATTCGCAAAACATCAACAGGTTGGTCATCAGAGTCAACATTTCCAAGTAATGTCATTTCAGATGGCACTGAGTGATTCTCATTTATAAAATTATCTGGTAATTCCAGTTTTTCAAGTAAGCAAATCATTTCATGTAACAGTTTTAAAAATAATGGCTTAGCATCACTAGTAAGAGTCATAATAGTATTTCTTGTGCCATCTTCTTCTGAAATACGGATAAAGTCAGCACAAAATCGCTGAAGAAAAAGCTCTGGATATTGAAAATGAGAATTAGTTTCAGAAACATAGTATTTTAATACTTTTTTGCTGAAAAAATTCTCCCTATATATTTCTTTAAACCATTCTTTGAATTGGTTTACATATAAAATACTTTTTTTGAGACTATATATCATAGCAACAATTCGTAGTTTACAGTATACTGCATGAATTTGTTGGAAACTCCGATATTGTTCAAAAGAGTCTGCTATATTGTAATTTGTTTGCTTAACTGAAGTTTCATTTTCTTTAATTTTATTTTCATTATCATCTTCAATCTCATCTTCATCTTCATCAATTGCAATTGCAGTATCTTTCGATCCTCCCTCAAAGGTTTTCAATGATTTTTTCAAATTTCTTTCTGCACATTTTGAAGTTGTATTACATATTTTGGTCAAAAAAGATGCGGAGGAACTAGGCAAGTCGGGGGAAGAATTATCAGTCAGAACTAAACTTATAAAATCTGTATCTATTGCTTTGGTATTAGATGGCACTGCCCGAAACATTTTATTAGGTAAAAAGCCTTTTAAATAAACTGAACCTTTGTGAATTCCAGCCTCACTTCCTAATATTTCTTTAACAGACTTTTTAAGTTTATGCATTCTTTTTGCTTTAGTGATCTTCTGGTAAGATGTGTTAATTGATTCCTGCCAACACTCAGTATAGTGATCACTTAATTTTGCAAGTTTCATACTTACACCACCACTTTGTTTAATAATTTGTAAAAGGCGATTCCTTAACTCTTCAACTGTAGCCATGCTTGTGACAGAACCTAAATTAAAGTAACCAGTTTTAATATTAAAAAATTATTTATGTATACTGAATAACTATAATTCAATAATCTTTAACTGCTAATTTTAAATACCCAAGATTAATGAACTTAATTCTTAATTAGAACTTTCCTTAATTAGAACTTTTCCTCAAATGACATGTTCTAAATATATCTTTTAAATACAAATTATTATAACATGATATTATCACTTAACAAAAAACTATAAAAATCAGAAAATAGTTTCCTAAGGAAGCTAGTTGTGTAAGGTTTCACTTAAATATAAAATTCTCTATAAATATTATATTGAATTTTAATATCAGTTAAAAAGAAGTTTGTAATGTTTATTCTAAACTAATTTTAAGACAATTCCTGCTGCAAAATTAAAAGAAATAACAGTTATGCAAGCAGGTGGCACATAGTATTCCTGATCATCAGCAGTTGTCAATTTTAAATACAAAAAATGTAGAATTGTTTACAAAATATCATTTTCATTCAAATATCTGAAAAGTATTAATTTATAACTTAATGCTTCATTTGTGTAGAACTTTTACCAGAAATTTAAGTTCAGGGCTTAAAAATATGGTACTCTAGGTTTTGTAAAAATAATATTTTCTTTAAACTTTTCTCATCATATTCTGATTCTGACCAAAATTATTATGGTTCTTGTGATATTAACATTTAAATTTTTGCAAATTTATGCCTGCTCAGAAATTTTTTGGAGCATTTTTTTGAATGGATCCTTCTATTAAATAGCATATAAATATTAAATGAACAAACTAAATGAGGTATCCACCTGAAATTTAGTACCTAGACAGCCTTATACATGTGGAATCTAAATATCATTCTTAAAATGTCTTTAGAACAATAACTAAGGAATTTAATGGCGCCATACAGATAGAACAAAGCCGATCAATCAAAAAATAAATTTAGAAAAGTTTATTGAGCTTATATGCAATAAAAAAAAAATAACCTTACAACCCATATGTTTATAGTGAAGTAACAAGTCAAGTACCTCAAAGAATAAAAAGACTTATTAAATGACAATGAGTGATGGCTGTGCTGCACAATCTAAAAACTTTATAAGCCTACTAATCTTTGCCACCACAAAGAAGACTTTAATATTGATGCTGAATAGATGTTTATTGTTACAAGCCATCATAAGCCTTATATAGCTTGCAAATACAATAACATTTGATGGATTTGATTAGTAACAAAGAATAATGAAGGAGTAGGAAAAAACAAAATACAATTTATGTTTCTATATGATCCCAGACAAATTTTGTCTTGGCCCGCAAGAGAAAATATTTGTTGGGTGCCATCAAATCATATTTTATGTCCAATTGATTCACCATCTACATAAACTGGTTGAAATTTTAATATATTTTCTGAAATTGATTTAACAAAAATTTTTGAACAAAATAATCAAAATTTATAAAGACAACTTCCATATTATAGTTCTTTTTACTTTTATATATTTTTTAGTAAAATATAATTTAAAAGTAACAAATGTTTGTGGAACTTACTTTATCATACAGTATTATAACATATTTTTCACTTTATACACACACACACACACACACATATTGTTAATCTACAAAAATTTTAAAGTGATATTTAAGTTCCTTTTGTAAAAGAACGTCTACATACCAAATTTCAAATTGATACCCTCATTTGGTTCATTCAATACTGCTATCATCTATAAAAACTTAAATTTCTTCTTTTCAGTGGCAGTAACAGTAAAAAAATAAAATCAATAGGCAAGTAAAGTCCAAAGAAGCATTTAAGCACTTTCATCTGTGCTTCACATCCACAATGTTGATTCAATTATATTTATCTTTAAGACATAACAAAATTTAGAGATAGTTTCTTAAAGATGTTAAAGGCTTTTGGAAGATTTGTGCTTAAAAAATATTCAGATACTTCATTTCAATTTTTACATCTTTTCATAATATAACTCTCTCTTTGTTCTTCTTAAACTACTTGTTTTTTCTGTAATTATTAAAGATCACTACTATTTAAAGTTGACATTTTGAAGTTTGAAAAGTGTGAGTTGAAAATAATTTCAACTTTAAAAAATTGTAACTTCAAATATAAATTACAATTTTCAAATACGACTCTAATGAAAATTCTTTAAAGTAGGCTGGGACCTAAATAAAGTATTCTTAAAAAATTGCTAAGAAATTTAAAGCAGACCCTACATAGCTTTTATTTAAGCTTGTTTCAAACTGAAAAAATTGGAAGATGAGAATGTTTGATAATCCCTTTTTTGTTGCTTAACAACAAAAAAACAAAGTTGTATTGATCGTATTTAAAATGGTTCTGTTTTGAATATTATTTAAAAATTTATAGATTTCAAAGAAATAACTTATTAAAGTGTTATTAAAATATATTATATACATAATTATGATTGTGCACTTTGATTGTATGATAAGAATTGATAATTATATAATTCAGGAAAATAAACACATGCTATAATAAGGCCAAAAACCAAAATACACATCTACTTTATGTTCTTTTTAGAATTTTATTCAATTAATTTATGATTCTTACTTTTATATACATAGTTTAGGATCAATTATAAAAGTCTGTGAGATCAGGTTTTAATTTATTGCAGCAGTTAAAGTTAAAAAATATGAAAATTTGAGAGCTGTATGATTTGTACAATAAAAGTTGTAAGAGAAAAGTGCTAAATCCAATCAGTGAACCTGCTTGATAGTATATTTTTTACTAATTTCTAATATATTAATTTCTGATTAATAGTTCAAAGACTTTTATAACAATCACACTTTAGTTTGCTAGTTTGTTTCATTACTTGCATGTAATGAAAAAATTTATAAATTTAAACTAACAGTTAAATGGACAATTCTTTCTACTAAAAATCAATTTTGATTATAACTTTTTAGATAATTTATATCGCTTTAAAATTTTTGATTTTCCTGAGTAAATTGTATATACTGCAATATGACTGTAATTATATAATTTATAAATTGATAACTATGTAATTTAAGAAAACAAATGCATGCTATACTAAGACTTTCTTTACTGACCTTTCCAAAAAATCTAAAAAACGTTTTTATTCCCTTTTTTTTTCTTTTTACGTGTTAGCAAAAGACATTTGCAACTAAGAAGGGAAGAAGTATAACTTTCTTGAGAGCGGAGCATGCACGAACTCTCTTATGAACCTTATGAGTTGCTTCGCAAGGTTGTGGAAATTTTCTATAAACTATTTTTGTTAATTTCGGAAACTTACAAGATTCCACCAACCACTTCTTTAATCGGTGTCATATTAAATCAACATATTTTTAAAATGATAATACGATAAAATTGACCTATAATGATATTTTCATCTTATTGACCTGTGTTATCTTTACTCAAAAGATTTAGAAAAAAATTAAACATGCAACATGGTTTTTAAAATCTACGAAGCATTTAAAAAAGTACAAAACAGGTAGTGACATAATCAGGTTTAGGCAACTGGGGAGCGACGGCTTTGCTTAGATAGTATCAGAAGAAGAATTTTCAGGACCTCTTAAATAAGTGTTAGAATGAAAGACTCGATCTAGCACATTCAAAATAAAACCTTAAATTTGATATCGATCTGATTTTCTATGCAAAATAGTCTCAATGGTTTTTGAACAGATACTTAAAATAATATTTTTTAAAAATTCAAATAAATATTAGAATTTTTCAAAAATAAATTGTTTGAAACCATTTGATGGCACCTTTATGAGCACCAATAGCATTCTAAACACAAGAGCTGGATATTTAGCTTCACAACCAGGACCGGATTAAGCCTTTTTAGTGCCCAAGGCACAAACCCACATCGGTGCCCCCTTCTGCCCGGGGCCCCTGATTTTTCGCTGACTGTGACCGCTGGTATGTTCAATATTATGCAAAGAAAACAGTTGTTAACAAATATGTTTGTAGTTTGTACTACTATCACTCATATAAAACCTACAATAAAGTATTTCTGTAACCACTGGTGACAAATATTTTGGCACAATCTTTGATAAGCTAAAACTTATTGAATTTTTAGTTATCCAGTCTTAATTATTTAGTTATTTTGTTTATAAAGTGTTACTTATCTTTTACTGAACGTTTTGTTTACTTAGATTAATTAATAAAAAAGTTATCCAAAAATGAAGTCGACAACATTAATTGAACAAGTGTACAACTATTGTAATTTGCATCCTAACGCTAAAACGAAGAGCACCGTAGAGTATTTTGTTGCCTCTAATCACCCCGAAAGAACCATTAAACGTTATATGGCAAAGTGGAAGAACAATGAGCCAAAGTCTCGTAAGCCTGGATCAGGCAGAAAACCAAAAATTATGACTGCTGGGAACATCAATCGTCTGAAAGGTCTTTTGAACAACCGGTCTGGAACTTCAACAAGAAAAATTGTAAATAAATTCAAGTGTGATCATTCCTTCATTGTAAAAACAATAAAAAAACAAAACAAACATTTGTTATTTTAAGAAAAAACAAATCCCTGATCGCACTGAGAAACAGTTAAAGCAGTTGCAACTGAAGTGTGGAAGAATTTGTCGCAAATTCAGAAACCGCGACTTTGTAATTGACGATGAGTCTTATTTTACATTTAAACATACAAATAAAAATTCGAATGTTGGATTTTACTCAGATGACGCAAAAAATGCACCAAAAAATGTAAAATATAAGCGCAAAAGCAAATTTGAAAAAAAAATTCTTGTGTGGATTACCATATCCCCTCGTGGAATCTCGAAACCATTTATTGTTCCTGCGAGACTGGCAATTAACCAAACAGTGTACAAAAATGATTGCATCATCAAACGATTGATTCCTTTTATCAACAAACATCACAGTGATGGTAATTATGTATTCTGGCCTGACTTGGCCTCTTCACATTATGCTAGAAGTGTGACCAATTACCTCGATAAGAAAAATATCCGTTATGTAACAAAATTTGATAATCCAGCATGTGTCCCAGAATTACGACCAATTGAAGATTTCTGGTCAATCCTTAAAGGCTACATGTATGAAAACAATTGGGAAGCTGAAAGTGAAGATCAGCTGCAAAAAAAAATCCATTCTTGTTTAAAAAAAAATTGATAAAAATCTTGTACAAGGCATGTGTGAACATGTATACAAAAAAGTTGATGCCGTACGTCGTAATGGCGAGAGATCATTATTGCAGTCCCGAAAATAAAAAACTAATATATTGTTTAATATTCTGTACAATATTTTTTGATCATTAAACTTTTAGTTGTACTATTACTGTCTGTGTTTATTTTGTGCCAAATTTTTGTCACCAGGGGTTATTAAAATTAATAGTTAATAAATTTTGAAATAATAATAGACAAACTGTATTTTTTATTAGACGAAAAAATCAAAAAGATATAGTCATTTACATTTTAAAGTTTTTTTTTCTAGACTTACATCTACTAAAGTCTTTGAGTATATCGTCAAAGTTAATTTTGCGCAACATATCTGCCTCAATTATAAGCAGAGATAAGGAATCGAGCCTTTTTTGTTTCATTGTTGATCTATTTGGATTTTTTGTACGTTTCAACTGAGAAAAAGAACGCTCAGTTGAACAGTCAGTAACCTTTAATAATAGTTTCAAGTTGTTAATAGAAAAATATCCTCTAGTGAAGTCGTTAAAGCCCCCCAAAAAAAAGTCATTAAAGCGCGAAAAAAATAATTAGTTTAAAAAAAAGCTAAATAGAAAAAACCGGCTCATTCATAGATTAATTTATAAGCATTCAAGATTTTACCAAACTTTAATGTGAATTTCTATTATAATTTATTTCTTCATTTTCATAGCACTTGTTCTATTTTCAGTTGTTTCTAAAATCTGTAGGCACAACAAATGCTAATTTACAATCTGTTTCAGAAGAAAAATTGACGGTTACTATGGAAAAATTGACGGTTGACGGAAAAATTGATGGAAAATGATCTTCAAATCTCAAATTTATCAACACTCTCAAAATCAAAAGTACCCTTCCTCTAAAACTTATAGGCCCTGAAGATTTACTTTAGATATCCCATTGGGTATCCATGGGGTTTTAACAAACTCTTACTAATTGCTGTATATATATTAGTTATCTTAGTTAAATTTTATACTCAAATAGTACGAAATCATCTGCAGATATCAACTAGTAATTTACTATAATTTTATAATATTCAACAAATTAACCAACTAGAATGCTATCTCTTCTTGGTGTTGTGCATGACGTTTCGTGGTAGTTTTTAATTCTTGAATATTGGATTTTTGTAATTTATCGCATGCGTTTTACGTTATTAATTGTTTTCGAGTATTAAATGTGGTGAATGAGAGATGAGTATCCAAAGATTAAGTCTTCTTATTATGTGAATAAATAATCATGATTAACTTAATAGTTCGGGGTAGTTATCTGGAGAAAAAAATGAATGGGAACGAGAATGAAGTGCAATAATGGAATGAGGGAATAAAGTAATGGGAAGAGGTGGGAATAAGTGCTGCTTTCTGCTCTTATGCATACTTTTAATTACCTGCTAAAATCACCTAAATTAAATCTTATGTAAAACGACATGTAAACATTTTTTAAAAATAAATCCAAAAGATGGCTTTGTAATGGAGCCTCTGAACTAGACATTTGCACCAGATCTCTGAACCAAATGTGCACTGCTGATAACCAACTAAACTAAATATAATAAATGGATGCACTAGAGAAGGCTACAAAGTTACCTGAAGTAGAAGATTGGAAAAAAAATGTCGGTTAGTAACCATCCTTTTGGTAGTTTTATCTGCCGAAACAAATTTTTTCTTTGAATTTTAATAGTAAATAATATATTCATGAGCGGGTGGCTCATAAGTAATTGCGCAAAACTAAAAATTAAATATCTCAAGTAAAAATAAATAAAAAATAAATTAGACTAACAATTTATCTCAATTTGTTTGACATCCACCAAAATTAGATTGACATCCATCTAAATTGACATCAAAATTAGATAATCTAAATTGATTTCTTAAAGAAAACTAAATTTAGCGAAATATTTGTTGCTTTGTTTAGTTTGCCAATTATGATATAGTATATAGTTTTACAAGCTCCGTGTAGTAAAAAAAGTGGTTTACGATATCTGTTTATTTTTTTTATAATAAACTTGTGTTTTTGAAAAGCTTATTTCGATCACTAAATTTACATTTTGTGCCAATATTTATTCATCACCAGTTACATTTATGATGTTGCTTTATGGACTCAACAGAAGAAATAGTTAGGACTACTAAATTTAGATTTACAGACTAAGAGTGAAATACCCACTCCCCCAACCCCTCAAAACCGTTAACCAAAAAAAGTTAGAGGAATAAAAAACACAATAGATGCTAATAGGATCAAACTTTAAAATCCAGTTTTTTCTACTTTGGAAATTTATTTCAGATAGTTTTTGGAAACACTTATCTTGGTTTCATCCAAGAAAGCTGCATACATAAGAGATATATATACCATCCACAAATATCAGAAACATATAGGGACACAAGGGACAAATCAGTACAAAATTTTTTGAATATAAATTAAATATGCTTCTAGTCGATCGCAAGTACACAAGAAGTTAGTAAAGTAAAAGATAAAATAAAGTATTAATATTGATCGCAAAAAATATATAACATACTAAATATACTTCTAATCGACCGCAAATATACAAGAAGTAAGATAAACATTAAAAGATAAAATAGTTGTTAAAAAATATATCGCAAAAGAAAATTCAAATCTAAACGAGGGAAATAACGTTAATCTATTAAAAATATTTAAAATACTATCATTAACAAATAAAAATTTTAAAAAATTTAGTTTGTGGAGATTCTTTGAAAGCTTTTGTAAAAACAGTTAACCCTCAGTTCTGCTTTGAACAAAAGTTCTTTAAGTTTTTTTCTTTTAAGTTCAATTTATAGAATCATAAAGAGCCGAACAGATTTAGAATCCATGAACCTTGACAAGTTTTTTAAACGTTTAATTCTTGGCTTTTGATTACTAACTGTCACGCGATACAAATGGAAATCGGCTTTATGTTCGAATGCAAATCGAAGCTGATTGGGTGAAATTTCGAATTCTTTTTTTCCTTCTACATAACTTGTCTTCACTTCAATGTATGTAGAACTTTGTTCTGTACCAGGGAATTCGATCATAAGATCATAAGGATCTCCTGTTTCTTCTTTTTCATTGAGCCAGATTATTTTCGCTTTACCGTCATTAATACCTTCTTTATAATAATTACACAAACAATGATAAACAATTTTTTCCCCATAACGTCCTACGGATGCCTCACTTTCTTCAAATCCTTTCACTTCAAAATTAAATGTCTCTTGATCACTTAAATTGCCAGAAAGAAAAGAAGATAAGTCTTCGTATTGGTCTTCAATTTCAGGTTTTTTCAACTTCTTGAAGTCAATTCCGCGATCGGATTTACCATTATTTAATTTGTCTGAAAAGATTGAGTAAGCTTCTATTGGTTTATTAGCTTGTTGCTCCAACGAAGCTTGATCGGATTTACCATTATTTAATTTGTTTGAAGAGATTGAGTAAGCTTCTATTGGTTTATTAGCTAATTGCTCTAACGAAGCTTGATCAGATTTACCATTACTTAATTTGTCTGAAGAGATTGAGTAAGCTTCTATTGGTTTATTAGCTAGTTGCTCTAACGAAGCTTGATCAGATTTACCATTACTTAATTTGTCTGAAGAGATTGAGTAAGCTTCTATTGGTTTATTAGCTATTTGCTCCAACGAAGCTTGATCTGTTGCAGACGGCTCTAGCGAAATCCTTTTTTCCAATTTTTCTTTCTCAATCTTTTTTTTATTTTCATCACCTTCTGGATACTCTGGTGGATTCCATTTTTCGAAAATTTCCTTTTCTGCATTTTTTAATGACTCTGGCTTTGCAATAAAACCTAAGCCAGCAGGATTTCGAGGAGGCCAACATGTTAAACCTGCACCTTCTACAGCTAACGAAACATTTTGAGGTGGCACTGCTGCTACAGGAACTACTTTCGAAATATGTATCATTTTTGGTTCTGGGTAGTGCCATTTCTCCTCATTAGGAGAAATTTCTGGTATTTTAGTATGCTTTAAGTAAAGTGTCTTATTTTGTGCCTCCAGATACACAAGAATAAACTCAAGCAGTTTCTCTTTATGTTCTTCATTATTTCCAACAAATAAACTAAAAATTTCACCGAGAATTTCGTCAAATTTTGCTTTTTCTTCTGCATGCTCAGAAGTAATATAAATAATAGGATGTTTTGTGTCTGCATCTAAAACAAAAGCAACCTTTAGGTGAGAAATATTTACACTATCGCGGTCTGAGAGGCGGTACACAGCTTCAAGTTTTTCAACTGTAAATATAGTTGTATTTTGCAAGCATTCATGAAATGATTTTGAACAAAGTTGTTTGTAAATGTCTGGTAACTTGATATTTAAAAAGCGTTGAACTATGGGAGATATATCGTGAAGAACCTTTTCCCATTTTGAACAACCTGACTTCATTAATGTTGTTGTGATTTCAGGCTCAATATATACATTTGACAGGAGTTTAATATTACAGGCCTTAAAAAAAAGCATAATCTTCAGCATTTTTAAATAAGAAGCTTCAATTGTGCGCTTGGATCGATGTGAAGAGGAGTCATCTGGTTTGATCATATTTAAAATGAAATCAAAGAAGATTAATGATACTTGTCCACTTTCTTGAAAGATTTTAGTGAGACTATTCTTATCAACAAGGAGAGGAAGATCAGATATACTGCAGAAACGGTTGTTAGAAGTAGGAAATATACGCTCATTCATGAAATCCTTAACATTATCAGTTAACCTTGGTTCGATAAAAGATATGAGATCTTCGTATTGCTGCTTACGAAATTCAGTTGATTCTGAAAAACTCCAATCATTTAACTCTTCAAGCTTATTATCAATAATAAACATAGGGGCAAGAACTGAAAACAATGTAAACAGTTTTTCACATGCCACTTTATCAGGGAGAGTTGTTTCACTAGCAATAGAACTAGCAAGGCTGACATATTCCTGGATGCTAGGATATCTATTCACTCCAAGCTTAAAAACAAAAAAATTCCGCATTTCATCAGGATAGTAACCCTTGAGAATGCGGCTGTGTCCAATTTCATTTTTTGAATAACTTAACATTCCAGAAGGATCTTCCCAGCATAAACAGTTAATAGAGAAAAATCTTCCCTCCACAATAGAACTGCTTGCAAACATTTGGTTGTTACAATCATTCACTAAAAATACAAATGGCCCTTTCTTAAGTTCACTTAACTTCTGATTATGAACTAATTGCTGTTCCTCAAAATACTTGTAAATACTGATTGTATGAAGATAGCTTGTGGTAAAGGGAGATTCCTCACACCATTTTTTAAACTCTCTAACAAAAGATTCATATCTAACATCAGTTTGTATGCCAAGAGTTAGAATCAAATCTTTAGATTTTACTTGATTTGTTAAGTAGTTAACTTTGTCACCCATTAAAGAAACAATGTCATTTTTGTTTACATAGAGGTCTCGTGAAAGATGTAGCTTAGGGATTTTATTGCTATCTGTTAACCATGCTGTTGATCGCATCTAAACAGACAAAATAAAAAATAAAAATGTTTTAAATACAGCTAATTAAAGTTCAAATATTTCAACATATATGCTTAAATTATTTATTTAATAAAAGTAAAACCATACTTTAAGAAGCAATGACGAATAAGTTGTTACAACAAATTGACCAGAAACATTTTCAACATGACAACTTGGTTTTGATAAGTCATACTTTGAAAACTCTTTATCCCAATGCTGGTCTAAAATATGCAACAGGGCACCAATCTCTACAAAGATTTGAGCATCAATTATTTGATTTAATTCAGGACATTCAAGGTCATGAATGATGTAGGTATCATTTATTGTTTTAGGCCATGTTTGAAAATACATTTGCCAACAACTACCAACCTAACAAAAAAGAATACACATTTTAAAATCCAACATTTAAAAATTTTTTTTAGAAACATACATTTATAAAGTAAACTTTTCTTTTTCTTTGACCTGAAACTTTCATAATTTTTTTACATATAATATTTAAAAGTCCATTTATATATATAAAGATTCATGGAATGTCAGCTAATAGAAAAGCCAGCATGTAATCTTTACTATATGCAAAAAACAAGATTTAAAATTTAAAACTTCCTTAAAAAGAGTGGTATCAAAAGTAAAGAAAACTTTTTCAAAAATTTTTACATAAAATGTAAAAGTGATTAAAAGTCTAAGGCAAAATATGCAAGAAAAAAAAAAAAAGCAATTAAAAATCATAAAAAACTTTTATCAACGCTTCAATGAGACTAAATTAATAAAAAGTAATGCTTTTTTACATTAAAAGTCTCTTACATTATTTTTGAAATTTATTAAACCAACTTTTAAAATGATTATAGCAATAAATCATAAAACTTTACTAAGTTAACATGATTTAAAATTGCAACTTACCAAATCTGATACATGTAAGCTTTTTCTTGACTTTCGAATAACAAAAAACATTTTTAATGATAAATCCAAAAAGAATTGGAAAAAAGAATCTTTTTGTTTTTTTGAGCAATCAGAGATATAGCAATCACTAAGTAAAGTCCAGTTAACGGCTGTAAAAAAAATTCATAAAAAAAAATTTAATGCTTTTTTATATACCCCTATAAATTTATAATTTAAAATCAATCTTGCATCCATGATACAGACATTTAAAAGCAAGTTTCCTGTATTAGGGTATAAGAGGAAAATGTAAAGGAAATATATGTTACAATAAAATTTACAAAAGATATTTAAAAAAAAAATTAATGAGATATCGTAAGAAAACTAATAAAAAGTATCAATAAGATAAACAAAACCTAATAAAATGTTCTATAAAAGTTACTTACAAGGGAAGTAGGATTTTAGATCAATTTTACTGCCATATTCAGGTGTCAAATATATAGGATTAGAAGAATCAGCAGGAGATTGAAATCCTTTATTTGTCAGTAACACAATCCATTGAGCAGCTTCAGTGATGTTAAAAATTTCAGGGTTTAGCACATATTGCTCATGCAGGTAGCTAACATAAGCAACTACAAGCTTCTCTGATTTGCTCTGAGGATTTTTTATCAAAATAAAAAAAGAAATTTTTTATCAAAAAAAAACATGAAACTAAATATTTAATTTTATGAAAGTCTATCAATATCAACTTTATGTGTAAAATGTACATAAACAAATACATTTTCTTTACAAAAGATGAGGGTGAACTTTATATGAGATGATCAACTAATGGACGCAGGTTGTCAAGTGTAGACACAGAGTTTATATGAGGTGGCTATTAATGAGAAAAAAGAAAATGCTACACCCCAAAACTAAAGTTGACTCAATTTAAAGTTATCCATGCGATAAAATATCATTTAAGAAAGTAAACATTTATTCAATTAAATTCAAATATTCAATAGAATTTTGAAGTACTAAGGACTTAGATAATTCTTTTAATGGGCTATGGCATATATATGGCTGCTAAAAGTGTAGTTTGTTAACCTAGTTGACACAGTTTACTTCTTTCTTGAATGTTTGTGCCTGACATGGTTGAAGATAGTGTTAAAAAAATGTGTAATCAGTATTTAGTTTTAACATTAATTTAAAGGTTCAAATTTTACCTTCCATTTGCCAGATTTAAAAGTAGGAATGATGTGATTTTGAATTAAGCCCAAAGGAGTAATATCTTTTACTCCCAAATCATACAAAAGTTTTTTAAGTTGTTGTTGCTCTATATCATCTAGGCATGACAACAGGTTGTGTGATAAAACTTGTAAATCTTTTTCTATAAGATTAATAGCCTTTCTACCTAAAAGCAAATAAAAAATATTGGAGCATTTTTTTTAAAAAAAGTTATGTTTTATATAATTTATTGTTTTCAATCAAAAATTGTCTTACTATCAAAAATTTATAGTTATGTATGATTAAAAAATCACAAGTTTATAACTTGCATAATGCTACATCAATTACTTGAGAAATAATTTGGATGTAAAAGTTAAAACAATTTGCCACATTAAAGATGAAGGTAGAATGGCACCACAAACTGCAGAGAAATAGATCAAGCATTTTAATGAAGATAATTTAGATTTAATGAAAACAGGCTATATTTGAGACAACCAACTTTTGCTAGTCAAAAATGTGATTTGATTCAACAAGACAATTCAAAGCCACATATCACCAGAAAGGCTAGCAACAAGTTTGAAAAATTAGAAAGCATCAAAACTCTGCTACATTTTCTACATATAGTCCAGACATTGCTCCATCGGAATATGGTCACTTTCAATTAATAAATCACTTTACAAAAGGTTGCTGAATTGAGTCATTCAATGAAGTTAAAAAAGCATGTCAAGAATTTTTTTAACGTGGCACTCATTTTTTTATCATGGCACTCAAACTTTTTTCTCAATCTAGTATATGCTATGATATGCTTGATATTTAAAAAGCTGAAAATGAATTCAAAACCAACCTTTTTCCTTAGTCTTTACTGATTGAATCATATAATTGATATTAACTGGAAAAAAAGCCACATTGTCTTTAAGAGACATCATGCTTCCATTAGTCATAGGAAAAATATGCAATGAACAAATACTATCCAATGTTTTTTGGCTACAGTCATATGCATGTTGAAGATGGATGTAGATTAAATGAAGCCATTTGCCAACCCATTGGTGCATTTCATCTGATTCCTTAAATTTGTAAAAATTTACAAATATATGTAAAAAAAAAAACATTTAGGACAATCAAAAACTAAAAAAAATGTATGGTATATAGGAAATTTAAACCTTTTTAGTTTGTGAAGATAAATTGAAATGCTGTACTACCAAATTGCAAATTTCTAACAGCTGTTCCAACTTAAGTTCACACACCCCCAAAGCAGCTAACACCCTTTTTGGAACAGTACTACCAATATTTGTATCTAAGTAAAAAAGTCCAAGCTTTTGTTCAAGCATGTCTGAAGATACCACTTTCAAAATTTGTTCCTGAGAGTAGACAATCTGACTAGGAATCACCCAACAAACATGATCTTCTTTCTTTTCTTTTGGCATAACTGGTAAACATGCTTCCCGCTGCAAACACTTTATGATTTGTTGACTCACCTGTTTAAATACTCCAATAACGTGATCTTCTAGATCCATGAACTTAAAATACTCAACTACACCCTCTAAACCTTTGAAGTGCTGATGAACCTAAGTAGAGATTGTAAACCTAATTTTTAAATTTAAAGTTTATATGAACATATAAATATATGCAGATATATATTAACATGTATATCAATATATATATATATATATATATATATATATATATATATATATATATATATATATATATATATATATATATATATAAATTTATCATATAAACATAAAAAGTGATACTTTAAAAGAATGGAAAGCTTCAACAACCAATTTAGGTAGGTGTTGTAGTATATATTGATTCCATGCACTATCTTTGTTAATATCTTCCCGAGATGATGGTACTTCAAAATCAGCTTGTATTACAAACTTAAAACCATAACTTCTAAGTGGTAAAAATGCAAATACTTGTTGAAAAGGAAGCCCCTAAAACAAAAAAAGTTGTATGTAGCAAAGAAATCAAATAAAATTTTAATTTAAATTCAAAAAACCTTTAAAATGATATTTTGTTTTTCACATTTTTAAGAAGTTAACACTTTCCTTCACTTGATTTAAATATCAAAACAACTAAGTAAAAAAAATATTTAAAATAAATAAAAAAATAAATAAGTACCTCAGCATTTGATTTATTGCTTAAAGGAAATGCCACTGCTATAGTTGTTGATTTTACATCCTCACGAACCTAAAGAAAGTTTTTTTTGCTTTAAAAACTGTAGAATTTTTCAAGCCTAAAAAAACTGAGATCATATTAATGAAAAACAATAAAGCTAACATCTATAGGGATTTCTTTTTCAACAACAAACCATAAAGAAGTATCATTGTTATTTGAGAGACAAACTAAGTTTTTGTCCAAGTTTTTTCTTTCCATTACTTTGATAACATTTGACACCTAAACAAAAAATACCAAGAAAAAGTTTCCTAACAATTTTTTTAAATATTCAATGTTGAAGAATTAAAAATGTGTCTATTTTAACTTCATTATTTTCAATTTTCAAAATGTAAAAAATTAGAACCTAATCAGCTATAATTATTTCATTTGTTTTGTTTACCTTATCATCAATGATAACTGTAAACAGACGATTAAGAAATAATAATAGAGAAGAATGGACATCATGAAACCGTGAAACAAGTTTTGCATGCTGCATTTCTTTTTTTAACGGTAGAACAATCTGAGTTTTCCAAGTACTAATTGAAAAAAACCACTGTAAATAAGAAATGAATTATAACTTTAGGATATAAGTTTATTTTCAGGAGTGGGTGATTGGTAAAATTATTAGATCAATTAAAACCATAAGTTATATTTATTGAAAACAGCATTTATTTAAATATATCCATTTAAAATTAGAAATTCTCATGAAAAACATAAAAAATGACATACAAATTTATGTGTTTACAAGGTTGATAAGAAAGCCTTCTATCTGATTTCCAATCATAAATCCAATGAGGAAGAATATAACCATTTGAACCGCTAGAAACATCAAACTTAATATGAAAACCATTTGAGTGTATCTCAGGGGCATCAGTCACACGAAATACAGACTTAAACCCAATACCTTTTTGACCTAAAATCAAAATTTATTTAAAGATGGTAAAAAGGAAATGTATTTCTCAAAACCATATAAATACAAACAGTTTTTTAAAGTAAAAAAATGTCAACAAGTATCCATGAATAAAATACTCTAAAGATTAGATCTGCTTGTAATATGAAGAAAAAAAAGATTTTTTATGTTTGTTTTTTTTATCTATGTAGCAAAATAAATGAGTTCAAAATGTAAACAAAGATGTAGTAAAATTAAACCACTCTTTGTGGTCCCACATTTTCTTAAAAAGTGAGATTTTATTCAAAGCTGAAACATTGGGGTCAGATACTTGTTTTGGTAGCTATGGTTTTGTGAGAGGAAGTACTTTTGTCTCTCAAATTTACTGTAGTAAATCCATATTATACATCCTCTTCATGGCGCAACTAGTAACTTAGGCAAATAAGGCTAATGTATAATGGGACTCCAAGGGTTAGGAGAAAAAAGATCTTACCCAAAATCCATCTTTAGGTGCTGTTAGGCTAACAATACAACAGTACTGATAAACTATTTGACTTGTTGTAGGAGATGAAAGAGAATGACATTTTTTAATACTTTAGAATTTTAGTACTTTGTTTAGTTTTCAGAAAAAGTCTAGAAAAGTTTCTGTTTTTTCTTTCTGCTTGACTTAAGTTTTACATATATAAGTACATATCACATAAATCAAAAAGAACAGATTTATTATGTCATTGTTACATTCTGGAGTGATGTTAAAAACAACACAGATTTTACTGTTGCTACTAATAAGGAAAGAACTAAAATCATTTGTTCTAAATGTGCTCAGGAACACTAGGGAACAATAATCTTATATAGGAAAATGTTTCATGTAAGTGTCACAACATTGAGTCTGGTAGTTACTTTAGGTCCATTGTGCATTTATATGTCTTAAAGTGTGTTATTTCAAATTTTCAAATCTGTTTAAGGCTTGTAAAAAATTATTACTTTAATAGCATTTTAACAACTTATTGTCATTTATTAATTATCATTATAATTACCATTTATTTATTCAGACATCATCATCATCATAATCATTATTATTAAAAACAAACTTTACAAGCAAATTTTGTTGAGAACTCAGTTGAATGTTAGAGTGCTTTAAAAAAAATTTAGTTTGAATTTTATCAAAAATTTAAATAACAAAAATATTACCTATGTATCCTTTACGATGAATTCCTTTTGTACTTTTACCAACATCACATAAAGCCCTTATATCCTTTTCAGAAAAACCACTCTCATTGTTCAATATTATAATTTTATCATGTTCAACTATAAATGCTACAGTAGGCTTTTCAACAGAATTGCTTTCCATTAACCTTTCAGGGTAGTAGTTATCATCTGCATTTTGAATCAGCTCCAGCACAAAATGAGAATCTTTTGAATACAACTCATTTGAAAGACGTTGTAAAGATCTTCCTTCTCTTTCTCTGTGAATTTCAATTAACTTCATTTCTTGTTCACCTAATTCTAACCCAATACCAAATTGTTCACGCCGAATTTCATTTATGAATTTATGGCAAGAATCATTTTGAATATCATATATAAATTGTTCATGCAAAACATCTATGATACAAAGAATTTATAAAACAGCATATATATAATGGACTTTTAGTTAAAAATATAAAATATAAAACATAGATTTCCTTTTCAAAAACTTTACACTGTAAACAATTCTTGATACAGCATATGATACTATTGATGTACTCTATTATGGCTGCAACTAAATTAACATATATATATACAATAATCATACCAGTTGGTGCTGCAGAGATGTGAACCACTTCATCTATAATAAAACATATACATAGCATAACAATAACAATAACTGGTTGTCAAAGACATTATTTCTTAAAATTTTAATTTAATTCCTACATTATTGAAATATAAGCCAAATTTTTATCACATTTATAAAGAAAATATAATATGCAGGCAGTATAATTTTATAATATTTATAAATAAAATATAACCTGCAGTTGGGATATCTTTTATAGCATTTATAAAGAAATAATAACCTGTAGTCAGTATAGTAGCTGAAGACAAAGGATCTATTAACAACAATTTAGATGAAGCACCCTTGCATAAAAAAAAACATAAAAGTTAAAAATCATGAAAATAAGTAATGAAATCCTCACACTCAGATCGCAAAAATGAGATATGAAACCCTCTCAATCAGCTGTTTTTCTTATTGTGTTTTTCAAAATTTATTTGCATTTAATTTTGAATAATACTCAGTTAAATACATTTAAATAGAAATTTTTTTGCGATTTTAAAACTTGCTTTTTACCTGCAAATTAACAGGGATATCAGTTACTTTAACCCTTTTTTCATTAAACTCATCATCGTTATCTAAAGATCAAATTCCTAAATTGTTACTTATTAGTGATTTAAGAAATTATTAGTAAAGATAGTAACAACCTACTATAAATATTATTCTTATAAATAACATCCATTTTTTGTCAGGGTACAATCTAAAAAACTTCTCAAAATAAGCTCCAAATTATTTCCATTGTAAAACAATCTTTTTTTTAAGCTTAAAACATTCAAAATGCAAGCACAAATGGGTCTCATTATAAACAATTATTGCCTGCGTTTTGAAAATAAATAATTAAAGTAAAAATCCAAACAAAAGCTGGTTGCATTATATATGTTAAGATATAAAGCTTAATCATGCTAGATAAAATGTCAGATAAAATGTCAGGCTATGATATATGGTTATGATATTGACAAAATTTGAGGAATGAAATCAAAGAAAGCAAAAATTATTTGAAGATGAAGAAATGAAAACTTTTAGTTCCATATTTCTGACAAACTATCAACATTTGAAATGGAAGATTATTCATTAGACACAGCAACTACCTTACAGTTTACAAAAACTTTAAACTGTAATGACACATATCTTAACTACTTTTGCAAAAAAATATAAGAAAAATTATTAAGGATTTGGCAGTTAGTCTATATTCTATTTATCAAGCCAAGATAAAAAAAGGAAAAAAAAATGGCTGACAAAAATCAGGCAAGCTTTTCATCAAACATTACTTTTGCCATTCATTGGGTTGAAAAGATGCTTCCTAATTTCAGCAGAAAAGAAAAAGGTATTTTCTTTTCCACAAGATCACCACCTCTGATAACCATCTCTGATTCTAAAACTAAAACTGGTAAGCAATATCACAGAAAAGAAAGATAATTAATACTAAAGAACCAAAACTGAAAAACTTAAATAAGCACCATCTTGCCTCCAAGACTGACTGCTTGTGACACAAATCAAAGCAACTTTGTTTAATAGCATGAATATTGTATAAGTTCTTAAAATTGACATTCAGCTGATCAAGTGAATTTTAGAATTTAAAAGCATTAACACTATGATGTAAGACTTAAACTCTAAAATTACTAAAGAGAAAAAGACAGTTTTCCCTGCATGTGCATGAACATCATTGCACAAATATTCCTAACTCTAGTAGAGAAATCCTCAACTTCAGCAAAAAACCTAACATCAATAATAAAAAAATATATTTAAATTAGTGTCTGGACATTTTGCTTGTCATGCTAAAAAATGTTAGGATCAATTTGGATCCTGAATTTACCAAAGATGTCTATCTAGGTCTCTAATCTTTATCTAAATTTAGTCTGAACATTTTCCATTTTTTCATTTTCACTGGCAACAGTATCACATGCACTCAGATCTAGTAGATCATCAGCTATTTTTCTCTGCTGAGACTACATCATCTAAGAGGCTGAGTCAAATATTAGATGAATGTATTAGGTGTTAAGTAATTTCATTTTTAATTAATGGATTTCTTGAGATATGAATCTTGCTTAAGAAATGGCTTCTGGTTACCAGCTCCTAAATTACCTGGTTACCTGGTTACTTGAACCTTGTTTTGATCTGGTAAAAATAGACAGCTCAACTAGTTTAAAATAACCCCCTATTGACAATTTTTTCTCTTCAAGAAGTGTAGAACAAACCTTCAGGGATTCTTTACTAAAAATAGATTCTTTACACACTCATATTTAAAAAGTTGATCAATCTCTACATTAAACCAACAATCCTTGGTCTATGTATCTTAAAATCTTTTTTGATATAGCATTTATAGATATGATCCCCGCAAGGAAGGTATATGGTAAGTTTTTTTGAAAATGATAATGTGAAACACCTTGCCAACAATTTCCTCTTTCAGTCTTAGTCGAGTTTTTTTCCACTTAGGAACTTTTTATATTTCAAAAATAAAACTTTTTGGAAAACCTATAAATTTATTAAATTAAAAGGGAACACTTTAAAAAAAAAAAATGAGCACTTAGAAAAAAAATTTAAACACACACACAAAGAAAGTATCATTTTAAAAACATAAGTCGTAAATCAATGAATATGAAGTGAGTACCTAGAATGTCTTTTGAATGAATATTGTCTTTTAGATCTTTATCAAGTTCCACTTTATAACTTTCTATCCATTCCGCAATAGAGATTTGAAAACCAAGAGCATGAAGTCTACTTTTATGACTTGAATTATTAGCACATGCGTTTAACAGTAAACAAGGCACATTCAAACTGCCATATATTGTGGATAGAGGAGATAAAAATACCTATTATAACAATATCAGCTACTCTACAGCAACTAAAAAAACTTATGTAAGGTATATAGACAAAAAATCATTTAAGATTTGCTAAGAGAAGAAGAAAGTTATTACCTTTCTAGTCACACAACAGAGAATATGAAATGGTATTAACTGAAAACACTCCAAAGTGAAGTTTATCAAAAAATTATCTGGAATATCTTGAGCTTGAAATGTTGTTTGCATAAACAATTCCATGCGATTTGAAAGCAAAGTTAAAGGTGCATGATCAATTTGGCCATTTAAACATAGAACAGATGTTAAGCATAGAGATGTCATTTTTGCATCTTTAGCAGCCAAAGACTCTGTAAATAATTCAACAGAACAGTTTTTCATAACTTTCATGAATTTTCCAGATTGAAATTCCAAGAAAAGAAAACAAATATCTTTTAAAACAAAGTTTGATTTTATAAATGTCTTCAAACTTCCCAATTTATTCTGAAACATTTCATCCCAATTGGTCAAACTTGATATTTCCTCCAAATAAGGCAAAGCATTGATTTTTGTAACTGCTAGCTTAGATAGATTATCTTCTGAATTTGCTGTGGTAATTAGCTCCTTTTGATATTCAGTACCACATAAAACTGCATGCTGATATAGAAACACAGAACCTTTTGCATCTGCTGGATTGTTACTAATCATAACCAAGAATGAGGATGTGTCTTTTACTTGAAACTGTATTTTTATAGCATGATCTTTATCATCCTAAAAATGTAATTATTTATTGATAATAAGTAGACTGTTTCTTTCAAATTGCTGGCAAGCATAAAATTCTCAAATGTAAGGCAAAATTTTTAAAATCATTAACACCTAACTTAATATTTTTTTACCTTACTCTTTTCAACTCCACATTGTTGAATAAAATTTGAAACATCTTCTTTTGTAAGATTATTGTTAAAACCACTATTACTAGCAGGATTTAATTTAAAATTCACTAAATGTTTATCAATATCATTATCAACTAAAAACTTAAGAAATGAGCCATGTCCAAGGTCCTCAAAATGTTTATAATTTTCATTGAGAGTAGACACAATCTGTTTTTCAATTCGAAACAGTGACTCGATTGTAATGTCTGTGTTTTGTGAAAGCCACTTTTTTGTAGTTTGTAGAATCTTTGCTAAAAGTATTTTATACTATAACAAGCAACAAGAAAATATACACTAAAAAAATCCAAATAAAAGCAGGAAAATAACTACTTTACATTTTGGAATCGCTACAGAACCATTAGATCGATTTTGGAAATCCTTTACTGTGTCCTTTGGTTTTATCAACTGTTTTATTTTTTCATCAAAACCTAAATAACTGAGGATATCAATGTCATCTATTCCTATAGCTTTAAGAGGAGCTGTTGAAATAACTATGTGAAAGATGCGCCTCAAAAAAGGATCATTTTGAATAGCTGTAATAGTTTTCATTAACTTTTCTGAAGAATTTATAAGAGCAGAGCCAGATGAAAACTTTGAGGCCTCTTTCTTCATGTGATTCAGCATCAAGAAAATTTCTTTAAAAGCATCAAGGAGATTCATTCCACATAATCTCTCAACCAGATTTTGAGGCTCTCCATCATGAAAGGGTTTTTTGGATCCAACAAGTTCTTTCAATTTTTTAGTAATATAAAGATCAAGTTCTTTATTCAGTTGATCATTAAAGTTTTTAAATTCTTCACGTTCATGTTGCATATCTCCAAACTTAGCCTTTTTGACAACCTTTGAGATAAAAAAGAATGTGTAAAAGCAACTTTATAGAAATTATCTTTCTTCAGCTCATAACCTAGATTAACACCATTATCAACTATACAAGTAAAAAAAAGTTTAGTTCAATTTAGGTGAAATTTCAAATCTGAAACTTACAGAAACTGCAAGTCCAATGCTAGAAATCCGAACTCCAGTTTCATAAGGTTCTGCAAAGCCATATTGTTTAATGAAAAAATCCATTAATTCAGTTAAAGTGAACAGAGATTGAGAGTTTGGACCTTTACTAGAATTTTCTTGTTGCCCTTCAACTAGCAGTTTTCTTTTGCGCATACAGAGCAATCTCCAAATAATATTAAACACATCTGATGTTTTTATATGGGGAATGTCTTCTTTGTTTGGTGGAAATCTAAAGTTATCATACACCAAAAGCTGTTTCTGCAATGGACCAAGTTTTAAATCAGCAAAAGAAGTTTTTGACTCCATTTTGCAAATTTCTTGATTAAGTTCATATAATGTACATATATTTCGAAAGGTAATGAAAGACTGGATAAAAGCATTTATCTGAAAAAACAATTTAAACAGCAGCTATTGAACCTATACACTACAGCTTAAACTTTAATCTAAGTTAAATATAATATAAGATGTAAGTAATGCTTTGGTGAAAATATTTGCATAAGGTATACACATAAATAATAGTAATGTTAAGTAAAGTGAGATATTTATAATAATTTTTAGATCGGATACTCCTCATAAATATTTGCTATTCATTTATAATGATATTGATGCAAGTATATTAATAATAAACTTTTGCTAACTGTATTTTATTAATTACCTTAACACTTTTTTCTAAAAAGTTCTACATACTTAGAATTTTTTAACAATACTTTGAGTATATTCAAGAATTAATTTACCTTTCCTTGTAACCTCACAATATCATTGATGGCAGGAATATCAGTTTCTTGCCTAAGTGGTTTGCTTTCTAATGGACATAAATCCTTCACACAGGAGACATTATAAGATGTACAAAGTTCTTTCACTATTTCAGGAACTCGTACAACATCTCCTCTTCTACAAATCTTATTTTGAATTTGAAAAACTTTTTGATTAATTTCTTTTAGAGTTGGCCTCTCTTTACTTGATAGAACTCTACTATTTGGTACATTAAAAAAAAGCATTGTATGATAGTGCTCATTTCTGTCACCAGCCCGATAAACATTGACATCTTCGCCAGCTTTCCCAAGCAACATCATTTCTGGAATTATGAAACTATCACTAGGAAGATCTAGTTTTTCAAGCAAACATATCATCTCATTTCTTAGTGTTGTATATAGCATACTAATATCTTTAGTAAGAGTCATTTTTATACTCCTTGTACCAGCTTCTTCAGACACCTTGAGAAATTCATAACAAAATTGTTCAAGAAACAGCTCTAGATATTGAGAATGTGAATTGGTTTTTGAAACATAGTACTTTAAAACACTGTTTGTAAAGAAATCTTCCTTGTACAATTCATTAAACCATATTCTGAACTGTTCAACACATAAAACTCTTTTCTTGAGAGAGTACATCAAAGCAACGATACGCATTTTACAGTAGACTATATGAAGTTGCTGAAAACTATGATACTGCATAAAAGAATCAGCAACAGAT
Source organism: Hydra viridissima (assembly GCF_058129835.1). Taxonomy (NCBI): domain Eukaryota; kingdom Metazoa; phylum Cnidaria; class Hydrozoa; order Anthoathecata; family Hydridae; genus Hydra; species Hydra viridissima. The sequence goes on from NW_028324300.1 coordinate 11,019,009, forward strand.
ACATCTGTTAGTTTGGGCAGCTTTTTATCAATTTCAATTTTATTTTCCATTTTTTCTTCAACAATAGTAGTTTCATTTGTTACTTTTACAATTCTTTTAAAATCATTACTTGTAGAAGAAGCAGAATTACTAAAACTAGATAGTGCTGGAGAATCAGAAGCTGGTATTATTTCTGCTTTCGTTGCATTAACAGGTATTTTCAGGTGAGCCTTTTTTCCATCAAGTTCCACATCATTTCCCATAATTTCTTTAACAAGTATTGAGAATTTTTTTTTTTTTTTTACTTTTGTAAGTTTTGTCCATGAATCAAAAAGCGATTCATGCCAATTCTTACTATATTCATCGTTAAGTGTTGATAATTTTAGACGATGACCCCTGTCTGTAAAGATCTTCAAAAGACGCTTTTTCAACTCTTCAACTGTTGTCATGTTATAAAAAATACTAATTTAATAACAGACTTTCGACTTAAGAAGCAAGTGCATGCAGCAAATAGTGCTATGTCTTAACTGTAAAGTAAACCTACTATTATTAAGTTTTTAGTTTTAAAAAACCTCAAGGGTTAGAAAAATTGCAATTGCCTGGTACCAGAAGTCTATTCAAAAGTGTTCAATCTTGTTTAATGTCGGTTGAGTTTTACCAGAATTTCATTTTTCTGAGAATTTCTTGCAACTACCAATCATCTTCTTGCATTATAATGACATAATAGTAACAAAAGTTATGACAATTCACTGTCGTTAATCAAACTAAATAAAATAATTATTTAAGTCACGACGTTTAATTTAGTAAATAACTTTGTTCAATATATTTTTTAAATCATAATGCAATAACTTTCTAGTAAATTTTTTCCCGAAGTTAATGCTTTCATGTTAGGATGGACGTTTGCGGTGTAGTGAATATTTTTATTTTCAATCAATATTTTACGATGCTAAAGTTAACTCTTACTATACTATATTTAATTCGCTCTTAAAAGTAAAGGGAGGATGCTGGGATGGCATAAAAAGGAGGATCATACAATGCCTTTAAAACCGGGTTACATTTGGGCAATTGCTAAGGGCACCAAATATTAACAAGGAGGCCAAACTTATTACATTTAATTTTAAGATATTATAGTAAACTATTAAAATAGTAACAACATTCTGACATTTAAGATATTTAGAGACAGTAAAAAACGTCAGTTGCCATGATTTGCCGTGTTTTCTGTAATCTGTAAGTAAGTTTAAATTTAATGTTTAAGCTAAAACACTATCAAATAGCCAACAAAAATGCAAAAAACGGAAAACACGGCAACTGACGAATGACATTTTAACTGTATTTTACAAAATTAGTGCTCAATGTTCAGAATAGAACATTGTATATATATATATATATATATATATATATATATATATATATATATATATATATATATATATATATATATATATACAATATATATATATATATACAATGTATATATATATATACAATGTATATATATATACAATGTATATATATATATACAAAGTATATATATATATATATATATATATATATATACAATGTTCTATTCTGAACATTGAGCAGCATATATATATATATATATATATATATATATATATATAATATCTAAACAATATCTAGATAATCTAGATAATATCTAAACAAACAAAAAATCAATAAATCAATTAACTGGATGATTATTGTTAAAACAAAATGAATAAAAAATTATGATAAATTAAAAAATGATAATCAGTACAAATCAAATCCTATTTAACAAAAATTAATTACTAGAATATAAACTATTACTCCAATAATATCACAAAGGATGTTTTCAAAACCAATCGCAAAGGTTTTTCCAATTCATTTTGATGTATATAAACATTCAACAATTACCATAATCTTTAAACTTATTTAGCTGCTTTTAATAAAAATTACTTGTTAATTCCACTAATGTCCATGCATTTGTTGTCATTGATTTATAATGTATTTCGAATAATAAAAATTTTACTACAAAAGAATTTAATAAATTGATTTCTATTTCTTCCAAACAAATCGGTTAAATTCGTTTTGTCAACAGTCTACTAAAGACTACTGCTGATTTTGTTAATTTATTTATTTTCAATCTAAATCTTTTTCTTTCTCGCAATATTTCCATTCTTGTTAAATAAACCTTTTCTTCTTCATTTTCTCCAGTTTTATTTATCTATACTATACAAATTAAACATGCTATCAGTCAAATTTCAATGTGTTGTATTTAAGCAGGATCCATCCTCCTATAGTAAAATAAATCACATTTCTATATAATTATAAAATATACTTGTAAATAATTTTTTTTTAGTAATATAGTAAGCATTGTAAAATAGTGATTGATTTCTTTGACCAGGAAGTTCCATCAACTACATTAAAAAATAAAAAAAATCATGAAAAGTACTCAAAAGAGACTATGCTGTCAAAATATATTTGGCAACTAAAAGAAAAAAATAGTAACTTTAAATTAAACTGGTTTATTCTAGAAACTGCGCCTACCTATAATAACATATCTCAAAAATGTATATTTTGTTAACAAAAAAGTTTGAAATTATTACTTATTTAGATCAAGAAAATTTACTAAATAAAAAAAACTAAACTTATTTCTAATTGTAGACATGAAAATAAGTACCTTTTAAAAAATTATAAAAAAAATGAGCAAACTTATCAACCAAATTTATTTAATTCTAAATACCAATTAAAAATAATAAATTTATATATTCATATATTTATATGGCGCTACTGCAGTTTCTCCCCCCCCCCCCCCTTTTTTTTTTATTATTTTTGATTATGATAGAGAATTTTATGCTGATTCAGAAAAATATAAAAACATGGACCTGAAAATCAACGGAAAGTGCTCTAATTCGAAGTCAAAGTTGTAAAAAATCCCTCTAAAAATCCTAATATTTGCCATTTTGAGAATATTAAGATAATGATTTTTTAGCTGACAAAAGCAATAAATATATAGCACGGTTTTTATGTTAAAAAAAGTCGTTAAAGTATGTTTATCTTGCGCAATTATTTGTGGCAATGAAAATAGCCGTTTTTTGATTTATTAGAGAATAAACTATATTGCTAGTAAAGTACTTTTGTAATGAATTTTAAAAAAGTATTCAACAGTTTTGTTTCCTAAAAGAAGAACTTTTGAAACTAAGTTCATAGTTGTTTTATCACATGTAAAATTTAGAAATAGTAACCTTCAAACCGTTTTTTTAATAAAAAAAAACCAGCGTACGATACGATGATAATTATTCATCAATTTGTCTACATTCTCAAATTCTACGTGCAACCTTTATTTAAAATCTTCCATTAATTTCATTTCGTTATAACACTTTCGTTATAATACTTTAAAATATTAATGCAAAGGCTGATGGAAACCAGGTCTTTTTATTGCACAATGTAACGGTAATTAACTTTCGTTAAAAATGAAAGCGTTTTGAAAAAAAATGGCGAATATTAGGGTTTTTAGTGGGATTTTTTACAACTTTGACTTCGAATTAGAGCACTTTCCATTGATTTTCAGGTCCATGTTTTTATATTTTTCTGAATCAGCATAAAATTCTCTATCATAATCAAAAATAAAAAAAAGGGGGGGGGCAGAAACTGCAGTAGCGCCTATATATATATATATATATATATATATATATATATATATATATATATATATATATATATATATATATATATATATATACAATGTATATATATATATATAATGTCCACACGCTTTATTTTGTTTATTGCGAATAACTTCTACCGATAGAAACCACTCTGTTTATGCAGTCATCAAAAAGCCTTTCAAAACAAAATCGCTAAGTATTACCGAGTTCTCGACACTTCAGTGTTCGTTGTTGAAAGAAATAATTAAACGTCGGATTTTCTACCCTACTTTCTGAATCAAAGTATGAAAAATCAATATAATTCAATATCGATGTCTTTTAGCTTGTAGATAACAAGAAAAGTTGTGCTTAACAATTTAAACCCTTGTTTTTTGAAACATTCATCTTTAAGTTTAAGGACAATATGCGTCATCCACCATATTTTTGTCAATAACATTTTTTTCAACTTAGCCCAACTTTTGCTAAGTATTATTCAGCTTAGACAACAAATTTTCAAAAACAGTTTTTTTAAAAAAGAAGTTACAGAAGGTAGGACGAACAACCATAAAAATTTGGACTGGCCTTAAATCACCTGGGCATGGTTTTCTGTGTTTTCGTGATTTTCTACAGTCAATAAAGTAGATTGATCAAATTTTATCAACTGTTAATAAGAAAAAGACACTTGTTTCCTGACAAAAAATAATGTCTCCTTGATAATCTAAAAACTCTTCAATTTTGCTTTTTTAAGGTGGCTCACCCCCTCTAAATCTAACTTTTTATTTATAAAGGTTAAAAACTTGTTTTTTATTTTTTATATAAGGAAATTCTATTAAAACTTTAACTTCTTAAAAGAAAAATGAAATTTCCATTTTTTGATGCTGAGTCAGCATAATTTGTCTAAAATCTTACCTTAGCTAAAACAATGATATCTTGAGTAAAATTTGCACTGAATACACCATATTTTGCCAAATGGTAGCTAAATAGTTGCTCCAGGGCTGGAACTAAAATTTTTTTCAAATGTTAAAAAAAACTAAAATGGCAGCAATAAAGGTGCAGAAATTGATTTAGTGCCTGTGTCAGTCTAACAAACTACATTCAAACTAATTTATTTATGCTTAAAATGTTATAATTCTAGTCCCAGCCCTCATAAATAAGTTAATCAACATACTGTGAAAATTTGAAGATAAAAGCTTTAACCAAACTGAAGATATTAACGTTTTCGTAAGAAAAATATATTAAAATAAGAAAGACTTAAAAAACACATTTTAAAAAAAAAAACATAAAAACAAAAAGTTTTTTTTATAAAAAGTTACTAAAAACTGCCACTAGCATAAGATTTCATATCATCATTCCCCTTGTCAATGTCTAAATAACCTTTGTTTATTGATCTTATATGTTTTCTTCGTGTTTTACTAACATCAGTCGATTTTCTTGACATATTTGATAGTTGGTTTTTATCTTTTTTGAAAGCTCCTTTTTCAAAATAAACACCTCCAGAAAACCCAAGCATTTTAAAAATGCAACTTAAAGAAGAAAATCCATCATTGTAATTTAAAATAGAAGAATAAACAGATATTTCAAGAATTTTCCTTGCAGTAAAAGTAGTTTTAGGGCATCGCTGCCATATCAAACCATTAAATGACTCATTGCAGTTTTGTGTCATCCCATGTAAACACTTTCTTAGCATTTCAGGGTTTGATAATTCTTGAAAAATAGGTTTAATTTCCTCCATAATTGCTACAGGTAAATTTATTTTTTGTCTATAGCTTGTTTTACCCGTAACTTTATCTGATTGCCATTTGCACCAACTGCTTTTCCCTTTTAAACAAAATTGATGACGAGTGACTTCATATGGAAAGTTTGTACAATGGTAAAGTACAGCTATTACAGAATTTCTCATACTCAGTAGGTTATTTTTATTTTGTCTTATAGCCATTCCAACAAAGTTCTGCATTGCGTTAATAGTTTTATTGGTCAACCTTCCTTTTCCGGATATTTTTAAGCCATCGCTTAACAACCTTTAAAATCTTTAATTTTTTGATGCAAACGAGAGCCTACTCTTTTCTGATAATGGCCAATACATTCTAGCTTTTCAATAAGATAATCACCGTATGGTTTACTTTTAACAACATTAGAAAATGAACTTGAGTCACCATCTCCAAGGTACTTAGTATATCTTAAATTATACTTTTGTATGGACGAATGGAATATTTCTTGAGCTCCAGCAGCTTCCATTGACCCTGCTGAGCCAAAATGATTTACTTGACAAGTGTGTGTAGCTTTCCAATATTCAAAATCAATAGGATTATTAATTCTTCTATGTACTTCACACTGCATACAAAACTTAGATAAAGAACAAACATCAATCACCTTTTTATTTTCATGCGAAAGACCAGCAACAACACCATTTAGGGAGGAGTACCCACGACGTTGCCATGTTCCATCTATTGATATGCCACAGTCAATAATTTCATCATCAGAAGCATTTGCATTTATAATTTCCCTTAGTTCTGATACAGCAGCTTTCATACTCTGAGAACTGCTTTCTTTATAAACTTTATGTAGTTTATTGTTTGTAATATTATAACTGTGATTCGTAAGAGGTGGAGGCATATTCATTATAGCAGTAAAAGTAGACATAGCTTCTCTACCACGTCCAATTTCACGAAATGCCATAACAGCACGTAAATTTATTTCATATGGTTTTGAACTAGAAACACTTTGATTTACTGATGGTGATGAATAAAATGTACTTTCAAAGTCACAGTTTGAACATTGTATTATAATTCCAATAGAAAATCCCATACGTATAGATTCATTATGAAAAAAAGTTAGCTTGCTATTACACTCACTGCATGTGGAATACTGTTCAAATATATTTTTAATAATTCTAAAGTTACAAATAAAGAAAAAATTGTCAACTTCGGAATCACAATTTGTTGCAGCACTAAAGTTATGTTTTTTCTTAAGCTTTGATGCACTTGTTGTTTCTGATTTCCTGCTACAACCATTTACTTCCTCTGCTCTCCTTGTATACCTATTTCCATGATATTTTCTCTTTAAATTTCTAATTTTATTCCTTTTGTTCGCCATATCCAGATAGATAGTTTTCAGTTAAATTACATTGAATTAATGATACAGAGCACATTTTTAAGAAATATTACATTTTACAGAACAGTAGAAAAGCATAATAGATCTAACATTGAAAAATAGTTCAAAACTTTAAGTTAAAACCTTCAAGAAGTAATGAATAAATTTGTTGTTTACACCGTTGCTATGGCGTTGCTAAGGAGTAGGAAACTGTATTAACCACAATAACGGTATTTTTTGTTACTTTTTAAGCATATAATAGTAAAAATATATTATGAATTTTGTACTTCGATGCTTAATATAACATAATTCAAAAAAAAAAAAAAAATTTTTTTTTTGATTTTTAATGGGGGTGAGCCACCTTAAAAACGAAGCTTTGAAAAGTTAAACTTTTTTCAAAAAGAATGAAAAATTTTCTCCTAAAATGCTGATGCCAACCAAAAATGTGTTTTAATCCACTCCAGAAAATTGGATTACCTACCTACACACCTATCAATAAAATGTCTTGTTTCTCTAAAACTATATCCTATATACACTCCTATTAATAACTTATATATATTAAATTTTTTATATACATTTATACTCTTAGTAAAGCGTTCATGTTGTTATATGTTCTTATAAATATACTCTTATAATGTGCATCATTACATATGTAATGTACAATAGATGTATAATGTCCAAAAATAAAGATGAAATATTTTTCCTTTCAGATTTTACTTTCTTTACATTTACTTACTCCAATAGTCGGATTGAACTTTATAAGCAAATGTAAGTAATTTGGAGATAATAATTTGGAGATGATGATTTTAAGATGATGATTTGGAAATGATAATTTGGAGATGATGATTTGGAAATAATAATTATGGGAAAAATAAGTAATGCATTAATGTTGTGCAAGAAATTTTTAGTAGCTATGTATTTGGAAGCTTGTGCTAAAGGTACCAAATCTCTATTCTAGTTCTTCATATTTTATTTTTTTTTTTAAAGAAAATATTCATTTAAATACGACGGTGAGAACTGAGATTTATCATTTAGAGAGATTTCTGATTTTGAACTATTCGAAGATGCTGATAAATTAGATTCTAATGGACACTGGCGTTACCTGGAGGCAAAAAAAAAAAAGCTATATATTTAATTTTGCAACCGTTATTCGAAATATTTGAATAAATATCTGAATTAAAAACCATTTCAAAAAAAGTATTTTTATCAACTTGCTTCATTATTTGTTTAACTAACTGTTTCATCTCAATGAATACGTTCAAAAAAAGTTTGGGGTTAAATGCTATAAAGTTGCAGTTGTGGAGAAAAGGAAGTTGTGGAAACGGAAAAGATTGTGCGAGTGGAGAAACTTGTGGAATGGAGAATGTTGTCGAGTGAGAAAGGTGCAAGATTTTGTCTTCATTTCTTTAATGCTCATTTTTTAAAACTGTTTCAACTTAAATTTTGTTAAGTTAAGTTAAATCCAAGTTGGCCACATAAAATCATTAATTGTTAAGCGCTTGCTTAAAGTAATACATAAAATTTATTTTTAAAGAAATTTACATACATTATCAGCATTTATTAAGAAGTTTATATATATTATCAGCCTTAAATTATCAAATCTTTTATCCCACAGTAATTTCCTTTTGGATTTGGTAATTACTGATAATCCTATTAGAACATTTTCCAAAAGAATCTTTCTGTATTTTGGCTTCAAATGTGAACCAGGTCAATAAACACAAAATAATGTTTTCTTTGGGTTGATTCACTTCTGCTCAATACCATATAATTAGGAAATTAGAAATTCGATATCCAATATAAAGATATTAACAACCGGGCTGACAAAATTTTCCGTCATTTAAATTCTTTCAATTGTCAACATTCAAAAAAAAAAAAAAATCAAAAATGGTTACGAAGCAAACATAGCCTTCTCTATTATATTTTGATCTTTAATAACGCCATCTTCCACAACAAGCTTATCAATTTTTACAACTTCTACTGGGAGCGAATCTTCGCACATTTCATCGTAAATACCATATGCCGGAACCAAGCCCTCCCCATGTGGTGTATCAAGACTCCTCTTATTTACAAATACTTCTCTTTTGTGTCGACACGGAGTGTTTGCCCTTTTTTCTAAAAATTCATTATTGTTCTTACTATCTTCCTGCTTCGGTTTAAAAGCTTCTGCATTTTGTTTTAACATAGTTTCAAAAGGAACTGGCTGCTTTATTATATCCCAGCCATCTTGTTGGTCTCCTATTAAGTTAGGAAAGTCTGTATTTACAATAGGATTTCCATCAAGATCTCTTTTTACATTATCTGATAATCTTGTGGTAAAGAATTCATCTTTCTCGTTATCTTTTCTATTAAGCGATCTTAACATGGATTGAAGCTGTAGCTTTTTTACACTTTCTCTGTTCATCAGATCTCTTTTAATTTTCATAAATGAAATAATCGGAACTTGGCGACTGTTTACATGGAGAATATATAAAGCTGGTAACAAAAGAAAATGAACAACACAAAATGAAGCACCTGAAAGAAAGAAAAAAAAGTAGAAATAACTCTAATTTCAATAATCTTTAAAAGAAGGAAAAAATTTATCTTCTATTGAAATTCATTTAAAATAATATTAACAAGCTTGCCTCGATAATTCATAATTGACGCGTCAGATCAGCTCACTTGCTCATGCGGTTTTTACCCTGAAATTTAATTTAATAACTGTAAATTTAAACAAAATTGGTCAATTAATGCTCATAATAAATATTAAGTAATAAGTAATAACAATACCAGCATAGATAACAAATGCAGCATTAACAATTTGAATATTAAGGCACAAGAAATACTTAGAGTGCATTACCATCAAAGTAAACCAACTTGAATCCCGCTTTCAAATCAACTCAATAAGCCGCACTAATGTTAAATCTGAATTAAAACCATTCTCTTATGGTGGAAATATTTGAGCAGCTTCACACATAAAATATGACTTAACTTTGCTGGCAAACCGATGGAACAAATGTGCTTGAGTGAGCATAAAGCATTTAATTGTAACACTTGAGAACAAAAAGCAACGGCACGTGTAGACGTTTGGTTTGAACGCCATTTGCGTCTAATTTTTGTTAAAGAACTTTTTGTTTTATAAAAAACTAGAGAGAGAAAAAGAAAAATTGCAGTTTTAAAATCGGTACCATTTTTGTTTCCGTAAATATATGAAAAAGTATTACTACTAAGCAAAACAAAAAAAAGCCACAATAAATTATTACGCAATAATCAAGGGGATGAAGTAGAAATCGACCAAAATATTGTTTTAGGGGCGAATGGCTGAGGGAGTTTCCGGTTTTTTCCTTTTGCTCATGGTTAACATTAATGAAAAATCTGAAAAAAAAAAGGGTTGCAATTAACAGAAAATACTACTGCTAGTCTCTTGTTTTTTTGCTGTAATATAAATAATTAATATTAATAGTAATGTTAAAGAGCAGTATGAACTTAAGGGGGGGGAGGGGCACTTATTACAGCATTTGAGTAACAGGAACAAGTTTATTATGAAGAGGTTCATGGGAAAAAACACAACTTTCTCAAACTCACACTGGACTAAATACACATGCAACTTTCAAAATGACAAAAGAGTTGTTTAATCATTATTTTGGATTGTCCAATGGCTTTGATAAAAAAAAATGCAACCAGCAAATTCAAGCATTAACTAAAGTGACGAAAAGTATTTTCTACTGATGGACAAGAAATAGCCTCCTTCCGAAAAATTTGGAGAAATTTCTTCTTTATCAATCTTTCATTTGTTACGGTTGCTGTTTCGGTTCCTGTTTCCGTTTCGCTTTTAGTATAAGTCTTTTTTCTGTTTCTTGTTTTGGTTACTGTCCGGTCTCAGCTAGAAATTCCAGTTCCGATAGATCACTACTAAAATAGCTATAATAGTAGAAATAATATACTATAATAGTACTGTAATAGTATACTATAATAGCTACTAAAATAGTAGAAATAATAATTTAGCTATTAATTAACCAATTAGTTGTTGATATAAAAAAGGAAGCTTTATTTTAAATATAGTTTCAAAATTATGTTCAAATATTTTTCGCTTGTTTAATTAATATAAATTTAACGCCTGCAAATTTCAAACTAATAGTTTATTCAAGATGAGCAATAAACTTTATAGAAAGCGTAAAATTTTCGAGATTTACGAAGAAAAATAGGTTTTTTTAAAATCGTTTTAAAAATAATTTATACCCAAAAAACATTAGAAAGATAAAAATCAATTTTAAAAAACTAAATCATTAAACATGTTTACCATTGTCTTAAATGATAAAGGAGTATTTTTAATAAATAAAAAGAGAATTTGTTAAAGAATCACTTTATCATTGTAATCACTTTTCATTGTTTTCATTTTTTATCATTGAAGTAACTTCATTATGTTGATTTTTCACTTGATTTTTCATCATAGAATTTCAAAATGGAAGAAACAGAAAAAAGACGTTCATTAAGTTAATATCATTGTGGTCACATATTTTGCCCCAGAAACGTTTTAACTACATTTAGAAACTTGTTGTTCTTTTTTTCGAGACGCTTTCAATGGTGACAGTGCAATTTGTCAACACCAACGCCTTCAATTTCTTCTATTTTAGCATAATATCTCTTCTGTCAAGCGAACAACATTCACAAAAGGACAACCGAACCGAGTTTTTGTAATAAAAGTTGTAGTAATAACAATTAACTCGTCATTTGTCATGCCATATTTTGTTATGAACAGTTGGGTGGTAGGATAATAAAAGAAGCATGAATCTGATTGATATAACTAACAAAAAACCTGATGAGTATTTAATTACTTATTATATTAAGTTTTTAGATTTGTTGTTATTTTAATTCGTTATTGTGCGTGATAATTAAAGTTTTAAAGAGCATTCGACACGACTTACGCCACTTACAACAAGCATCGGCGTTTTGATTTATCTTTAACAACGAATAATAACGAAAAAGTTATAAGTTTCTAGAAAAAAATTTGCAATACCTCGCATAAATTACATTTTTTTTGTTTCAACGCTCCAAGAAATTAACGAAGAATTTTATTAAATCTGTTTAACTTATTTTTTTCAAAAATAAAAAACTTTGTTTGAATATAAACACGCCTCACTACAAACTTTTACTGTTTTAAACGCATAAAACGTTCTATTTTAATAAACTTCAAGAATTTCGATTTTTTTTTTAAAAGACTGATATAGAAATTTGTACTCCATTTGTTATTATTCGTTGTTAATGGAAAAATCAAACGCCGCACAATTTGCTTAGAGTATTTTTTGGAAAAAATTGCAGCTCATATAATTTACGACAGAGTATGTTTGGGTCAAGAAATCCAATTTTGATGTAAAGTTTAAGATTTGGCCATCAGGTGTATGGGTGCATAGATTGGGTGCATGGGCTGATGCGCCTATTCTATATTTATAATTTTATATAATGATAATCAAACTTTCTTTGTTAAAAAATTTTTTTTAAAAAAAATGTACTTCTTTCACCCTATTTTTTGCACCCAACTTATGCACCCATACACCCAGTGCACTGAGTGTTTGCAGGTATTTTAGTTGAACATTCTAAATGTAAACATAGAATAGAATACATAGAACAGAATACCTGTAATCTTCTTTATTAAAAAAAATATATATTCAATACATTTATATGAAACAGTTAAGAACCATCATCTTCTCATCTACTTCTACCGCTATTTCAGGGTTGGGCATGCATCGTTTTTTTTGCAAAAAAAAAATGTACTGTGTGCCCAACCCTGAATCATCGTAAGCAAATTAGCTGCTTTAAATTAGCTGCAACAGAAGGGTGGGTTTTAATTATGATTTTTTGACAAAAAACTTTAAATGTATTGTGCTTGACAAACATTTGTGTGGCCTTGGAACTTGGCCCGAATTTGTAGGACCTTACTTATATGTTCCAACTTCCCTACCTTTTTTTTTTTGGAAAACATGTCAATAGATTTGCCATCTGTGAGAACAAACAATTCCCATGAATAGATACACTTTTGGTGTACGCTTGAAGATATTATTGCCCAACAGAATTTCTGTTTGTAAAAGATCGTTAGATCATATCTTACACCCTTTACTTGGTTAGATTGATTGTTTCATTTAGATCAACATGCTGAGTCAGGCTGAGTAGAGTATTGATCATTGGATAGCAAGTTGCTAAAATTTTCTCTGTCTTTTTGTATTTGGACAACGCAGATATTTTCTCTTGCTTTACTACTGATAAACCTACAATGGGACCATTGTTTGTATTGCCTCCACGGAAGTTCGTCTATCTAGAAGAATTCCTGTTGCCATTCTAACGTTTTCTATAACCTGCAGCTTAGCCTGCTTAAGGGCTAGTTTAACATTTGTATCTGCTTTAGACCAAGTATGGGCTTAAGTAACAACCAAATGGTATAATATCTTCAAGCAATTATCCAAAGCTCTTTAACTTTTGATGAAGGGTTGCGATGAAGAGAACATCACACTCCACAAATGATATAAAAGTATTTTATTAATCCGGTTTTACAGATTATTATTTTACAAGATATGGAAAATAAAATTGTCTGTTAATAAAAAGGTCAAAAAATTTTTTTTAATTTCCTTATGGGTTTAGTATCAAAAAAAAAAAACTTTCAATCAGTTCATTTTTCGAATTTCGAATGTTTTATGAACTTTTTTGACAAAAATGTAAAATGTTGTATTACTTGTTTTCGAACATTGAAATAAAAAAGTCTTAAACAACTCAACCTTGAAAAGCTGCCAATTAATTTTCGATAGTGCAATCACTCTAAAACTGTCAGGGGTTGTCATAAGATACTTATATTTTAAGTAACTCTTTTTAAAATATGGTTTTTCAAAGCATTAAAAAATGAATTTTTTTTTTCTATCCTGGGCACACAGGACGCCGATGCTCAACCTATAGCATAAAATTAAAAATATTACATTTACCTTTTTGTCACCTGCTCTATCTCGTGATCAACTTCTGTTAATTAGACAAACTTTAATAAAAGATTGTGCTTAGATATCTTGTACTTTCTTTGTGTCACGACTCCGAAACTTAACGCGAATTGCTTCCATTAACATTTGTGTAGCAGGAGTTTCAGAATATTGCAATCCATGAAAGAGATAACAAAGTGAACAAATTATGAAGAAAATAAAAATAAAATGTAAAATGTAAATTCCAACTCTCCATTCTGTATAAAATTTTGTCGCAACCCCTGGATAGCCAATAGACGTTTTTTTAATCGTCAGCGTTAGTTTAATTGAAATTTTTTCTGGGATTTGTTTATGCATATGTATATAAATATTTTTAAAATAGAAATTACTTTAAAAAACACTAAACCATTTAAATTCAATGTGAGGTTGCTTTAATGTGCGGATCTTTACTTGAATTATTTGACGAAGCAAACAGGTTTCGGATTTACTAGTGAAAACTAGACTCTAAAATAAAAAGACAGTGCAGAACAGGTTACTCAATATGGCGCTATCTCCTGCTCGTGTATCAACACTACGTAATAAGAGTATTCACAAATCTTTGCTAGGCGTACTAGGTACTTATTCAGAAAAGGTAGATAATGGAAAAAAAAAAAAAAAAAGAAATTCTATCTAACTATTATTATATAATAGTTGACTTTACTTGTTTTCCGCAATTTACATCAAGTTCTGCTAATTGTTACTTAAATGGATCTGTTAATACAGTTTACTGAATTGTTATAGTGTAGCTAAATAAGTTTTAAAATTTTACATTACTTATTTTAAAATTATTTTACAGTTTTCTTCATATTCCAAAGAAAGAAGATTATACTTTAGCTCTGATGTAAGTATTTTTGCTTCCCTTTTTCAAACATTCTTACTTACATTTTGCAGAAAATAAAAACCTGTTTTTGAAATAAAGTTCAGTAACAAGGATTTAGTTATGCAAAGTGGAAAAGTTAAGTTTTCCATTTTTTGAAATATCTTAATGTAGTTACAACTAATTTGCTAAAGTTTTTTACTTTTGTTGAAATATTTTAAAATTTTTCATTACTTGCTATTAAATAAACTTATTTAAAATCATTTTTTCTTGGTAATTACTATTCTGCAATAGGTTTAACTGTAGTATATCAGATTCCTAAAGTATTCTTAAGTATTTCCATGAGCAAAGAAAGAGGACAGGTAGAACACAAATCACCTCATACTTGGTTTATAAACAATCTATTACAGGATGTAAACAAATAAAAGTATAATTAAATGTTTAAAAGTATTCTTTTATCAACTTTATAGTCCTTCATGGCATGTTAGTAGGTGCTATATGTTAAAAGTGCAGTGAAGTGGACTTCCACCTGCACACTTAGTCCCGAGTATCACAATACAACATCAAGCAGTATCTGCTAACATGCATCCATTCCAAAACCCCTGATAGCACTCTGCAGCTAGATTTTTTGGGAGAAAGTTTAGATTACACAAGAAGTGAAATATCAATGGAAATGCAGGAAATGAATTATCAGCAATTTCATGATATGCATTCAGTAATTTCTAAACACCATCACCATATGCTGGGTACTTGTTACCCAGGAGTTCTTAATGCTTCATTTAAACATCTTTTATATATCCATTTCCAATGTATCAAGACTTCTCAAATCCTTCATTTTGCTTTGCTTTATCTGGGGTCCAACCAAAATACCTTCTTTCAACTTAGCTAAATTGGTCTTTTGAAACATTAAATCCAGGTATTAAAAGTCTTTTGAATTGGTTTTAGACATTCCTTTTACAAAGCTTTTAACAAAACTGAGCTTGATACGTAAAGGCAGAAGTAAAATGTCAACTGTATTTACTAATGCATAGTTTCATGCTGCGCTTTCTGGGTTCATAAATTATATTTAAAGGCCACTCACTCTGAAAAGACTTTCAACATTGCTGCAGTAGGAGAAGTACTTATCCTTCAATCGAGAAGCAAGAAGCTAAGTCTCTTATCAGTTCACTGAGCTCTTCTTAGCTAATTGTCTGCAGATTGTTATTTCCATTATCAGGAATGTTGTCTGGATCTGCTGAATAAAGTTTGTTTTCTGCCAGATGTACTCTCTTTAATTTCTATTTCATCTTTTATAGATTCAGTTCTATCTTGTAGAGGAAAAGAGATTAAAAATTTATTGTCATGTGTACTAGTCCATTAACTAATTGCATGTTGAATAGATGACTTTGTGTTTGTCTTTCACAGTAAGTCCTTATCTTGATTGCCAAGTTAGCAGTCTTATCCTAATTGCTAAGTTGACATTGCTATCATCATAATATTGTCACAGAAATCAGAAATATCACATTATGATTAGTATATTACATATAAAACAACCAAAAATCTCACAAAAATAGTTTAATTAGCCTTTTCAAAACTTGATGTGCTAAAGAAATACTAAATCCTTGTTAACCAGTGTAATAGAAGCATTTACCTACTTAAATATTAAGTAATATTTTAATAGTTGCTTTTAATTGTAACTCACAAATGTAAAAATAAGTAAGAAATAATAGTTATTTCTATACAAAATTCATTTTGAGACATTTTTAATATTTCAATTTATAATGTGCTTAACACTTGTATTCATTAATTATAAATTTAGGAATTAAAGAGAGTTTTTATATGCTTATTTTAGGCAAAAAAGAAGGTTACATTAATACCTGGAGATGGGATAGGTCCTGAGATTTCTAAAGCCGTTCAAAGAATTTTTACTGCTGCAAAGGTACTTATACATAGAAATATTAAGAAATGTTAAAATGAATTATAAAGCAAAAATGTTCTTTAAACTATTTTTGCACCTTGAATCAAAGAATTACACTTCTTTTGTTTTAAATATTGCACAGAATGGTATCCACATGTATTCACATATTCAGCATAGTTTTCCTATAGTAATAAATGATAAAATTTTATGTATGAAACAAATTTTATATTCATTTTTATCTTTTTAACCCCAACCCTCCCCCCTCCTCCTCCCTTCCAATGTTATTTAAAAATTTTAGCAATTTTTTGTAAATTTTTAATAATAAATGCTAATACATTTTATTGGAAAGAAGGTTCAGAGTTTTCTTTTTCTTTTTTGAACGATGATGTCATCTTGTAGAACTTTAACTGCTCATTCTGTACAGTGATTAAATCTTATTCTATTGGTAACGGCAGTTTGCACAAAATGTTTCAGACTGAATTTAGAGCCTTATAATTGTAGTTGCTAACAAATTTGCACAACTTATCACATAAGTTTGAATCATATTTGTGATCAGTAAACCGGACTGAAATAAATGTACAAATTTTCTCCGATGGATGACTTCATACTGGTGTAATAAAATATTTCTTAATGCAGTGTTTACAATAAGAAATTCTAAATATTTCTCATGGAATTTTTCTTGAAATCTAATTACAAGCAGTTTTTTTAACATGCACTCACCACAGTTTTATTTGTAGCAATCATGATGATGATATCTTCCAAACTCATCTTTTAAATTCAGAATGAAATGAGCTCTCTAACTACCTAATTGTTATCTCCTCATTTGATTTCATTTTGAGCATTTTTTAAAAACTTTTAACTGATAATCTGGTTAATTTTTATTTTGTTTGTTTTCTGTAAAATTGTAGTGACCACTTTTGGCCACTTAAGTATTTTTTTTTTTAATTTTAAAAAGATTAGTATACAGATGATAGACTTTGAATATTCACATTTTGGATATTCAAATGAATTAATACTCAAATATTTTTCTTGCTTCTTTTTTTATCATCTAAAATTAGCATCTAAAGTTAATGAACAATTTCATTTTATTTTCACTTTTAATTTTTTAAAATCTAGTATCTTAGTGAATACCCTAATGTACAGGAATTTTAGGATCAGACCACATTCTACAAATAGTGCAGCAAATCAATCTAATTACATGTCATGCTGTGTGTAAGGTACCTGCAAGAAAAATTATATTTTTTCATCTCGGTCATTAGTTTGTTAGTTTAGAAGAAATATTTTAAATACAAAATACATAGTTAAATTATAATTAACAGTTAGCATCACATAAAGGTTAACTATTTGCTCATCATTTGGGGTTATCCACTTCAGTGAATAAAATGATCAACTATCAACTAAAGTAATAGTTGATCATTATATTTACTACAATAATTGTAACATCAACTTTAATAACAAACATCTTCTTTAATGAAACAAAATAATAGTAATAAAACAAAAAAATCATAACTTGTAGTTAAGGTTCACCAACTGCAACCAACCTAATCAATTTTATTCTAACAATTTAAGCACTAGTAACAAAAAAACATACTAAAACTATGTGGCTACCATTTACAGCAACACAAAGTCAAACTACACACGAATGGAAAAACCCAAAATGTGTCTCTTTGATTTTTGGAAAACTGAAAAAACATCTTTGAAATAAGTTGTTTTTAATCATTGATGTATAAACTGCAAATAAATGAAGATGTATAAACTGCAAATGATCATATGTCAGTTATTGCACACAATATTCCTCTAATATGAAAATTATATAGAATGTGAGGTAATAGCTACTTCTACAAAAACTTCAAAAATAACATTAACAGAAATTGATTTATGGTTGATCTGCCAAATCTCACCATCCCTAGGCTCAACAAAACTTTTACTACTAAGAGACAGCAAGACAAACAAATTTTGATGCATCACACTCAACAGCCCTTTATGTTCTTGATGTGTGGACAAAAGAATGACTCTTTGGTAGTGTGCATGCCAGAGCCATTGACATGATCAGCATATGCAAGGTTGATTTCCTCATTCCTCAAGACAAGGTTGGATGACATGGTAACATAGGAAATGCTGAAAAGGAAAATAATAAAAAAGAAAAGTGATGAAAAGAAGCTTTTAAAAGAAGAATCCAGAAAGAAAAAAATGTTTTGCCAAAAATTAAAAAGTTAATCTATAAACTTCACCTGAAAGTGAAATGTAATGTATATACTGATGAGGAAGAACTTAGAAGTTTGCTGTTGAGTAATGCAGCTCAGCTGTTTCACCTTCAAAATAGGCCAAGCAAACAGACATAGAGTAAGTGATAGAATAACAGTACTTGTTCTCACTCCAGCAATGGAGTATGACATTATTAGATGATAGCATCTTGGGTGATATGAAGTGACTGTTGATCAATGCTCTCAAGACACATGGAGCCAAATATCCATTAAAGAGGATAATTCTTGATCCTTGCCTAGAAAATTGTCTAAATTTTTTGATGTAAAAAGTTCATCAAAACACTTAAAAAACTTTTGCAGAAGCAAGAGCACTCAGAATCTTCTCTATCACTGGACTGCCATCAGCTCTCTTGAACAACGCCATGGAAATATGGTCAGCAGATGAAGACTTTTACCACTATAATGCCAAAATTCTTGTTGGAAGCAGAGTAGGTAGTGGCTTTAATTGATGAAAACAAAAAACTTCATACAAACAATGAAAAATAAAAGCAACTTCTTCTGCTTGTTGCAAATAAATATTTATGCATTAAGAATGTACCATCCACAGTTATTTTAAAAATTATGTTTAGTTTCCTCAATATTTTTTAAACCTACTTTAGTCTTTAGTCTAGTTAAGTCACCATAAGAATTTTATTTGTATAGAGTTTTGTTTCCTTTCAAATCAAATAATTATTGTAAATTACAAAATTTCAATTCATGTAACAGTTCGAAGGAACCTCTAAAATTCATTCAATCTTTGAACAGCTTTTTATATACATAAATCTCAACCATTTAAAAATAGTCTAAAGAAGAAATAAAATTTAATTTTTATAAGTTCTAAAGAGTCACCCATATTTATTACAAGAATTAGATATGGTATCAATTTTTTCCTTTATTTTTTATTTATTTTAAAAAATTAGTTTTTTCTATATCAGGCTTTGCTGTTTCAAAAAAGTAGGAGAATGGGAGAAACTGGGCTGAAATTTTTCTTGATTTAAGGATAGCCATTATGTTATCAGTAAAGATGATGTTTGGGGTGTGGAGCTGTAAAATTAGTAAGTGAAGTATCCCCTCCCTCCTCCATTTCCTCAGTAGTTTAATTAAAAGTAACTTAATAAAAATAAGTTTAAAATAACTCATGCGAAGAACAGTCAGTTATTCTTATAAACTCTTCCAGAATTTTAGTTATCACAAGTAAACTTTTAGGTATCTTCCAGAATTTTAATTATCACAAGTGAAAGCAAATAACTTTAATGTTTGCAATATTCGTTTAATTTTACTTGTTCTACTAGAGGATTAGTATTATTTAATAGAGGATTAGTATTATTTAGTAGAGGATTAGTATTATTTAGTAGAGGATTAGTATTATTTAGTAGAGGATTAGTATTATTTAGTAGAGGATTAGTATTATTTAGTAAGAAAGTAATTAGCTATTGTAAAACTTTTGTTTTAGTTTGTTACTCTTACTTGGTTACATCTTAGATTTACAGAAGGAAAAAAAAAGAAGTAGATTATGGTTTGACCATTTTGGTTTGAACAACCTTTAAATCTTCTCTTTCACAGTTACAAAATTAAAGTTTTAAAGATTTTTTTTAAGATTAAAAGCAAATTGAGAAAGCAAGTAATTTGTAAGAAATATGAAAGTTGCTTTCTGTAGACATCTGTAACACATCAATAGTTTTGAATTTTTTTTAGAAGCTCCTAACAGGATTATTCACATTAAATCTGATTACAGCATCAAATACAAAACAGAGTAGAGTTCTTTTATTTAAAACTCTGCACAATGTTCCAAATCTTCAGTTCTCAAATTCTCTTTGAAACTAAAATTATAAAAATTATTTACAAAAAATGACTTTCCATTTTCTCATAGAAACCAAAGTTTAAGTAACCTTACTCCATTTAAGGGTTCTATTTTCCCTCATTGTATTTATTTCACTTCTCATTTCGTTTTTCCACATATTTATAAACTTTTATAACTGTCACCTTATTTTTAATATGATTAATAATCATTTTCATATTTTTATTTCATCTCATAGAGATTAAATTTTTTTAAGATGTCTTTTTAATAAAACAAACCACAAAAAAAGTTTTATGTAATCAGAAAAGTGTATATATATATATATATATATATATATATATATATATATATATATATATATATATATATATATATATATATAATTTTATAAAAGGGTTAAGTAATTTTTCTGTTTTGAAATTAAAATATTTCAATTAGACCAAACCTAATTGCAAATTTAAGCTTTTTAACTGCAATTTTTATTTTTATTATAGGCACCTATAGAGTGGGAAATAGTTGATGTAACTCCAGTCATTGGATTAAATGGTAAAACACAAATTCCTCCTGCTGCCATAGACTCAATTAATAAAAATAAAATTGGTTTAAAAGGTACTTCTATTTTTCTTTTTACAGAAATTTTTTTTTTTTTTTTTTTTTTTTTTTCCGTGTCACCTCATTAGGAAAGATTAGGGCTTCATTTAGGGTAAGACTTAGGTAATATAATGGAATTTCATAAAAACAGAAAGGAAAGAGTCAAAGGGACAAAGCAGAGCCTAATTGTGGTAAATAGGATAGGTAAATTGGAGACAACAAAATAACTAGGCTATATATCAACTGTCTTAATTACATCTGCAAATTTGTTGTGGAATTTATCACCAACAAATCATTTCAGAGAAGCATGTATGTAAAATGCATATAGCAAGTTCTAATAATTGATCTTCTTTGTAGAACCTAAATAGAGGAGGAAAGTAAACAAAATCTCCTCATAAGGTTTTTTTTTATCTTGGAGGTCTTTTATTTAAAATTGCTTTCAGCAGGTGGTACTTCTTCTAATTGATTCCATTTTCTTTAAAATGTTTTTCTTTTTACTGTTAATATTAGTTTAATATTGTCATATATACAAATTAACTTACAAAACTGCTGTTATCTGACACCTTCACTCATTTACCCCTACTATCAAAGAATAGCAAATGTGGATGCAGCAACTGCACAGAAAACATGTCATAGTTCTATTTGACTGAAACAGTGAAATAAATTTTCCTTGTAAAGATGTTTATTGTGATTTTTTTTAATGATCTTATGAAATTTATCTGGAAGACTGTTGATAATTTATTTCAATATTGTTAATAGTATTAATAGTAGTTTATCAGAATGAATTAATGTGGTTTTACAAGAAAATTCATAAAAAGGTCATAGCTAGTCAACTTATATATATTTTCATATTTTTCTCATAGGACCACTTGAAACTCCAATTGGTAAAGGACATGTGTCTTTAAACTTAACATTAAGAAGGTTAGTGTACTCCATGAATTTGGTGCATATAACTGTTGTTAGTAAGAAGTATTCTAAATATGTGCTGTTTTTTGTATTTTATTCTTATCAGGTGTTTCTGGTTTTTTTTTTTTTTCAGAACATTTAATTTGTATGCAAATGTGAGACCTTGTCGTTCCATTGAAGGATTTAAAACAGCCTATAGTGATGTTGATATTATAACAATCAGAGAAAATACTGAAGGAGAATATAGTGGAATAGAGCATGAGGTTGCACAAACTTGCTTTAAATTTTTTTTTTTAACATGTATCCAGGTTGTTATTTTTGTATTTTTCATGAATTTATTTTAAATTTTTACAGGTTGTTGATGGGGTTGTCCAAAGCATAAAATTGATAACTCGTCCAGCTTCTGAAAGAATTGCAAAATTTGCTTTTGATTTTGCTCGTGCAAATAAGCGTAAAACAGTTACTGCTGTACACAAAGCAAACATAATGTATGTAAATTAAGAAATAAGTATACAATCCAGTATAAAAATAATCATTTAAATCACATACCTGATAATTTAGACAAATGTGTGTGTGTATGTGTGCATTTATGCATATATACATGATAATTAATGAAAAGATTAATTTAGTGCTGAAAAAAGTTAAACTAAAAGTCTTGTTTTAAAATTCATATCACATTTAGGAGACTTTCGGATGGTTTGTTTTTGCAGTGTTGTCGTGAAGCATCTCAAGAAAATCCAGACATTAAGTACCAAGAAGTTTTTCTTGATACAACCTGTTTAAATGTACGTTTATCATATATTTAAGTTGTTTCTTTTTATTTCATTTTAAAAGATAAGTTATTGATGTTTACATAAATTGTTTACATAAATTATTGATTTGTTTTTCTTTAGTTTGTTGTTATGGTTTACTTGTTCTACTTGTGTGTCAATTTTTTTTTATAAAAAAGAAATTTAATCAATTACAAGTAACTTATAAAAATATCATTTTAAAAGATGTCATTGATGTTTACATAAATTAAATGAGCACTTATGACAGCCTCAATACAGGCCCAGAACATGTCTTCCTAATGTAAGCTTTCAACATACAACTCCCACAAAAAAATGTAGGATTTTAAGCTTCAAGATTTACCTCCTCTTTTAACATCATTAACCCTGGTGAGGATCTGGACACAATAGTATTCACAAAAAAGCTATTTTTTGAATTTACTGCCATAAAAATAGGGTAAAAATATTTCTTACAAATTTCCTTTTGAATAGCTGTTGAATAAACTCCAAAACAGTTTTTTCATCACTCAAAATACCATTTTAGTTGATTTTATTTTTTTTCTGGGAGTATCCACACAAAAAAATTGTAGACCTAGACATAAGGGTTTGCAAAACAGATCAAAAATCTGAAAATGATGTTTTGTGTAACAGAGATGCTATAATTTATTTAATAAAATAGTCATTAATAATGACCTGTAAATTTGCTAAAAATTTTCTAATTAGAACAAGGTATTCACTAAAAATTTTAATATTCTTAAGTAGCTTCATAGCCATAGCAAGAATACTTTTAGCTATATAGTATTAATATGTCAATTTTGCTCAGATTTTAAAAGACATCTTAAAAAATTAATTTATATCTCCTTTGTTTTCCTACAGAGATTTTTTTTTGTCTTTATCTGCCATAGCTTTTTGTAAGAACTAATATTTCTGTCCTTGGTAATTGTTTCTTCTAACAGCAAATTGAGCATCAACAAGAGTCGAACCTAATTTCAATTCTTGTTGATACTTCAATGTCTTCAATAGTTGTTTCTTTAAACCCACAAAAGTTTGCAACAAAAATGTCTAGTGTTTCTCTTCAGACAGTATAAAGTATTGAGTGGTTGAACTTACCAAAAATCCATACACTTACATACCAAAACAGTTAGTTCTCAGGCTACATTCTTGTCATTTTCAAAGCTAAATGATCCAAGGTTTTTAGATTAGCCTTTATGTGCTCTTTCCCTGGTAAATGAAATTCGGTTAAATTCCACTTCTCAATAATAATCATTTAATAAAGTTTTATCTTAAGTGACTACTGTTGAGTTAAATGTCAAATATGTCTGTGTAATTTTATAATAACTTGTTAGATGGTCAATGATCCTTCTCAATTTGATGTTTTGGTCATGCCAAACTTATACGGTGACATCTTGAGGTATTGCTTAGTATTGCTTGTTATGTGGGAGAATTTTTTTAAATTTTTATAAATTTATTTTGGTTTTCAACTAATTTTTTACTTAAAACCATGTGTAGTGACCTATGTGCTGGTTTGATTGGAGGTCTTGGTTTGACTCCCAGTGGGAATATTGGAATGGACGATGTTGCTATTTTTGAAGCAGTATGAAACAATTTTTTTTGTTATTATTATATTATACATACGAGTATTTTTTTGTATGTTTGTTGTATATAACTATTCCTTAATAAAAATTTTATATGAAGACAAGGTAGAAAAGGATTAATGTAATGATCCTGGATTAAAAATAATTGGATTATTATTTTGAACTATTTGAACTAATAACTTTTTTAAATGAATTAGAGTATTAAAAATTTTCATGCAAAAAAAAAAATTGTCAAATTTTGGGTACCCGTTGGATATCATTGAAATACCCATCCCCATTTAAATGAATTGCTTCCACAGAATTATAAAATGCAAGATAGGATTTTTTTTACTTTTATTTATTTTTTCTTTCAATCGTGATCGTATTGCTATCACCAAAGCTATTTATGAATCTTGAAATAATGAAACTGTTAAGTTGAATACGAAGTGCCTTTGGTCATATTTTTATTGCATATTGCTAACAACGATAAAACTTGAACTATTTTTACTGTATTTACTTAGGTTCACGGAACTGCTCCTGATATTGCAGGTCAAGATAAAGCAAATCCAACTGCTCTCCTGTTAAGTGGGGTAATGATGTTGCGTCACATGAAGTTGAAGGAATGTGCCAACGTTATCGAGTCGGCTTGTTTCAAAACAATCGCTGAAGGAAAGGTAAACATAGTTATTTTCAAGATAATTAATTAGTTCTTCAATCACGGGAGACAAGAAAAATTTCATTGTTTTTTTTTTTTTTTTTTTTTCAGGCAACAACTGGTGATTTAGGTGGTAAAGCTTCGTGTTCCCAGTACACAGATGAAATCATCCGTCATATTGAATCTGCGTAATCGCTATAAACTATTGTTAACTTCAGTTAATTTTATAATATAGTTGTAGATAGATAATTATTTCGTCTTGTATGATGAATTGATAAAAAAAATACATGGTTTTAGTTTTACAAATGTTTGAATTTTCTTGCTCTTCTTTAATTGTTGTTTTTGGATGGACCTATCCTACGTCTGTTTAATTTCTTGTTGTTTTTGGATGGTCCTATCCTACATCTGTTTAATTTGCAGTTTGGCAACACTGGGTAACAAATTTTCGTGAAAGTTCGGTTTCACTTGAAATTTTGATGTTGCTAGATAAACTTTTGTATGCTAATTCTAAAAATCACTTTAGTTTCAGTTTAGCTATAACGGCTGTTAAGATTAATTAAAAAAAGAGCACATTAAGTGCTCTTTTTTCATAAACTTTAGAAAATTTATTTTAAATAACTTACACAAAAAATTTTATTTTAATCGTTATTAATCGTAAAGAATCGAAAAATCAGTCTTTAATCAGTTATTTAATAAAAGCCGGTTTCTATCAGTTACTAATAAAGTTTAAATAACTGATAGAAATTGATGAAGTATTTGAAAAAGGCGAAAATGTTAATATTCACTAATTCTGCTAAAAACCTTGATTTACTAATCAAGGCTTTTTAGCAGAATTAAGATTTTTTCTTGTTAATTAAGGTAGAGGAATTTTTGTCTGTGGAGACAATATGACAGCAGCTAAAATATCTTCCAAAATCTTCAAAAGCACGTGATTTTTTTTCCCGGCAAGGGGAAAAGTTCGTGTGCAGAGAACTCATGGTTTTGCATATAAAAAATTGCTGTGAGACGCTCCGGAATGAGGTTGCCAATTATTGAATCATTTCTTCTTTGTTGCTCAACAATTATTTCCCAAAGTATGGCCACAATGACTCACAGTGTATGGTTTAATATTTCTGCTTGTTGTTAATAAATTCATGCGTAAATTTTCTTAATGGCTCTCTGTTGGCCTATGATTTTAATTCGATCTTAACCGAGGCTTGGTCAACCGTTGGTATCGCAGGAAGAGAACTCTAGCATCAATTTTACTTTTTTTAATATTGATAAAATGTTAAAAAAAAAATAGTTCTAATAATTGTTACTGAACCCAACTGCAATAAAAAAGTAATAATTATTATTAGCATTAAAATAATTATATATATACTTAAAAATAATAAAAAATATAAATATATTTCTTCTATCTTTGCGTTGAAAGTTATTTTTGTACTTTTAGGCGTGGAACAAAAAAAAAAAAAAAACAATTCTAAAAAAAAAAAAAAAATTGGTATGATAAACCACGCATTCAACCATATTTTAAATAATTTCTACCGACACAGGTGCCATTTACAAATTCCTCCCCTCCCCAAGTTTCAATTTCAAAAAATTACGAAGCCCCGAACTATTTTTTCAGTTTCCGCGTAGGCAAACTTAGATAATACTTATCTAAAACTTTGACTTCCTCAATCCATCATTGCTTTCGAATAAAAATCTATGACCTGCCCACAACTTGCGATTATGGTTTTACAAATGTCTTTTATTTCATTAATTTAGCAGTTAAAGTTTAAGAATATTATTCTCCTTCTTTTTTTTTTTTTTTTTTTTTAATTTAATTGTGTAGTATTAATAATTGTAATAAAAAAATAGTTTTACCAAATAATGCACTATCAATATGGTGCTGCTCTGTTTAAATTTTGTTTCTGATCCTATTTACATGTTGCAGTTGTAAACGTTTTAAAGACTTTCAAGATTCTATTACCTTTTCCATTATTCAACTTTAATTCAAATACGTAAAATTTTCTGATCAGACTGAAAAACTGTAATTTTTAGGAAAAAAACACAAAACTATAAGTACCAACGGTAAAGGATTTCTGCAAATGCATATACAGCATTTCAATACTGCGCTCAGCATCGATATGATCCGTCATTTTAATGACTAAAGTTTACCGACACATCGCGTATTTGTGAAAGTTTTCCAATAAAGGCGTATAAAAAAAAAAAATAAATAAAAAAATTGAAATGAAGAACAGATTTTTTGTTGGGCGTGTAATAACCCAGCAAAATATAACCGTTTTAAAGACAAGGATTTGAAAATTTTTTTGACCGAACTTTCATAATACTTGTTCTGTTTAAAAAAAAAAAAAAAAAAAAAAGAAAAGAAAGTTTGAGATATAAATAAATAAAATTTTAGTTCATGTAAAGTTAATAAAGAATGTACAGCTGTTTCTTTTCAGTGAAACATAAAGCTGAGACACAAATAAACAATCAGGTTGGATTAAAGTTTGGCGGTTATTTAAATTTATGACTTTTAGTTGTGGTTTCTTAGAGTATTTAATTTTACTTAGAATAATAAGACAAAATCAGTTTTAATGGGTAATTTAGGAAACTTTTAACAAATCAAGTTGAAAAAGGAAAAAAAATTAAGATCCAGTTCTATATCTCGATATAGGCATAAAATAATACCAGGTTCTTTAAGAAGAGGAGTTGTTTGTAATGGAAAAAAAGGAATATACTTATGGGTATCAACCATTAGATGGTATGTTGTTGCTTATACATAATACCTTCAATTTTCTATATTGTATGTATTAGTCTCCTAATCTTCTTACTATTAAATTTTTTTTTGGATCAGTAAAGTTAAAATGGTTAACATTTAAAAACTTAAGTTTCTTTAAATGAAATCTGTATATTTTATTTTAGTTTTGCTTAAAAAAATTGTTTTTATTTATAAAATTTTATACAAATATGTGTTTTTCAAAAAATTCCTAGTAAATTGAAGTAAATTTTGATAAGTACTTTTTTAACATCTTATATATAATTTAAATATTTAATATCTCCTGTTTTCTATCAAATGTTTTACAAGAAGCGTGTAATCTGTTTTTATAACTAGTATGTATAATTTTAAATAGACTATACTGCTATTATTTGTATTGTTTTACACTATATATTCTTTATCTATATTTTTATTTCTATATGTTTTGAATGCCAAACTCTTTATCACTGCCCAATCAACAAATTTTTAATCAAACCACAAGTTACAGGAATTTTTTGTACACAATTGTTTTACACAAACATTGAAAAAAAAGAGGTTGCTTTTGTATTAGTTATTGAAAAATCTGTTTTAGAAAAGGTTAAGTTTGTAATAACTGAAGTATCCTAGTCTATTCAATCTAACAAAAAGAAAGGCATAGTATTTTAATGAGCCTTGTGATATTTATGTTGCTTAAATCAGTCTAATAAGCCAATACCAAATATTTTTTTTTTGTTTACCTGTTATATTAATACTACTGAAGCTTGGAAAAAGTGATTTAGTAGAAATTCTCTGCAAAACTATATCTTTGTTCTAACAGTTGACGCATTTAATTATTTACTCAATTAAAGCTTGGAAATATTCCTATATATAAGTTTTGATGTTTATAATAAGTTTGAATACATGTCCAATTTAATAGTATTTTTATACACGTAAGACAAAATTCCTCTATTTTTATTGAATAAAAGCCTTTCATTTCAATATTTTTCAAATTTTCAATCAATGACAACTTATTCAAGCTATATGCCGTGAGTATTTTGAAAAGAATTGAAAAAAAAAAATTTTTTTTTTGACACAATATTAGCATTTTATTTCCAACAATATTATTTGATTTTATCTTCAATTTATATATTTTATTAGATGCTTTAAATATATTTGTAGCTCTTAATGAACTATTTTCTGTGAATTGTAATGTCTATTAGTGATTTTTTTTTTCTTTTAATGGGTAGATTATTCTAACAATGATACAGATGACACTGGTGTTCATAAAAAGATTACTGATGCTTATGAACTTGATGACCTTGGGAAAGGGGAGCTGCCATCTTCTGACAATAACAACAATGGTATAAATGTGCATGGTATTGGTGTAATAACAGCTGGAATTTTCATTATTGGTGAGGTTAGTGGAGCTGGTGTTATTGCATTTCCTGGGGCAATGTCCAAAACAGGATGGCTGGGTAAAAATAGTTTTGCTTTTTTACAACTTTTTGTATGCTTGAGTTTTGAAATAAGATTTTAGTTTAAGAAATATATAGTGTTATGCAAGGCCTGAAATAATGTACAATCACTAATCAAACACCAGTTTTAGATATCTTAATATTTATGTTAAAATATTGGAATATAATATCACATAATATTGAGATAAATATGTATGATGTTAATGAATCAAGGTAATACGCTAGCATTGATGTTAAAATTATAATATATGATATTCAGATATTATGATGGAAAAGTAGTATAAAAAACTTTCAAGTTACTATCTTATTATTATACAATATTTAAGTGGATAATAAATGATAATATTGTCCACTTAAATATTGTTTAATAATGACCTGCTGTAAAAGATAAAAAAAATCAAGTCAATCACCTGTACAATATAGGTCGTGGCATTTTGGTTGCTTAACCAAAATTCCACGACCTATATTTCAAATATAGAAATTGATCATTTATAATTGATGATGAGTTGTACCTGAAAATTTGTTGTACAATTTCATATAATTGAAGATTTTTAGAGATTTCTCCTATGAAATGTGTACAAGGATGTTTGGCAAGCAAAAATTTAGATGAGCTATATATATATATATATATATATATATATATATATATATATATATATATATATATATATATATATATATATATATATATATTAGGGCTGTCCAAAAAAAATTTTTTTTTCAGATTTGATTGCATAGTTGTTTATTTTGTGCCATTTGACATAGTAATTAACTGTGCAAAAAATCTTTCCAATCAGATAATGTTTAGGGGGTGCTCAATGACCATAAAGTTTTACGAAAAATGTGAAAAACATGGAAAAAGTAACAAAGTTCCACAAATTTCTAAAACCCGGTTAATTAGATTTTTCAGATTTGATCAGTTTTAATTATCTCTAAATATTAAATTCTGAATACAAATTACAATCCACATCCACTTTAGACTGGTTTATTAGCAGAGAAATTAATGAAATAAAATACTGCTAAAGTTCTGCGGTTTTTGTTATATCAGAATTTTTCCAAAATAAAACACTAGGATTTTTGACTCTTTGTCATTGATTAAAATACGAATTATAAACAAAAAAACATATGAGCAATTAACATTTAATTATCGTAATGTTATAGTTCGTGCAATGTTAATGCTAGCGAGGACTATAACTCTTCAGAGTACACTTTCTGGCATCTGGCACTCGCTTTCTGTGATCCTCAACCACCTGAATTAACCTCTGCATTTCAGATTCATTCCTTGTAATCGATTCATTAAACATCGACATTAAAGCCACAGATCGTTCGGCAGCATCATTTACTACTTTCAATGAATATACTAAATTTTTTCCTTCTTGGTATTCTGGGGAATCATTCCAGGTAGCTGGATCGTTGTTGAACAGAAAATCAATATCAACCTTCATTGACCGCAACGCACTTGCTGAAACTGATGTCACCAGCATGTCCAGAGATTTCTTCTCTAGACTTTCAATGTTCTTTAATTTGATCAACCTTTCAGACCAGTTCTCACCGTGAAATTTCATGTTGGAAATCATTTTTCGCTTCTCTTCCGTTTGAAGTTTGTTTGAAAACAAAGCTAGTGGGACCAATTCTGGTGAAAGGTACCACAAATGGTTTTGAAAGTTCTTGACTGCTGCTTCGGAAATCGTTTTATTCACAACTGCAAACTGCTTAAGTTGCTGAAACAGAAACAAGTCATTAACTGGAGCATCGCTGGCATTTGTGCATGATATCCAAGATTTTACATAAACCAGACTAGCAAATAAGCAAAATTCACAGAGATTTTTTTCCTCTTTTGTGGTCAACTTGAACTCTTCACGAAATAAATAAATCTTAAAACAATAAATAACCTTGGCCATCCAGCGAGCCATGTGATAAGCACCAGGGATCTTGAAATGATAATTTTTCTCTTCTTGATCAGGCAGTTTTCCAAGTATTAACAGACAGAGATCCATGATTTCTTTGTAGTCATCCCTTGGCATTTTAACATGCAGGTTTTCTTTGAGGAATGCAATCACTTCATTTTGTAGTTCTTGCACCAGGGGTATTTTCATTCGAATGTCATCCAGAGGTTTAAAATTTCCTTGATTAACTTTGGGCCAATATTGCTGAAATCTCTGGAAAAGAGGTATGTTGGGACCAGATGATGGTCCAAATAGTGATCCAAACACTCCTGCTACTATGATCTCATGAACATGGTGTCTGCAAGCGAAATATAACAAATTTCTACCTATATGTTTCTCTAGAACTACACATGCACCATTTTTGGAGCCAGTGTTAGAGGCTGTAGTATCAAAACTCATTCCAATAACATCACCAATTATGTCCCAGAAATTAAGCAGATGAATAACTGCTTTTGCTTGGGCTTCTCCAGTTCCAGCTGATAGTTTTGCTATTCCAAGTATTTTGTCAACATTGTGACCTGTCACACCTACAGATAGCCGGTCAACATTTGCTTTAGGGGCTGCAGAATTTGTACGATCTATCATCAGTTTGCCATCCCAGTGGACGATTAATGGTGGTTTGTCCAAATCGCAGAATTCAGTTCGAACAGTGGCTTCAATATTTGATCGATGATAGGTTCGTTTTCTACGGACTGTAGAACGTGACAATGATCCATCATCGAGGTTCTGTCCACCAGCCCTTGCAATTGCTGCTGCTAGTATAGTAAATTTTGTGTCAGATAGATTAATTCTGTCTAATGTTGATGAAACATCAGGCGAGTCAAGAATTGTATCTAAGATACATTGTCGTTTTGGAGTACTTGCTAAACTTGATTCAGCTGACCCTGAAGAACTTGCTTTACTGACTTGTTGTCTGTAATAAACAGGGATTTCTATCTCAAAATCTCTATCAACCATTTTGTCATTATCAACAGCATCGTTATCGTTGTCATCACTATAACTTTCGTCATGTAAAGGTTCAATAACAGGAACTATTGCACTCGCACCAGATTGTCTTTGCTCTTCTTTTAGCTTTCGTTCTCTCTCTGCTTGTTTCCTTGCTTCATTTCTTTCTTCTAATTTTGAAAGTTCTTTGTCCTCTCCAAACATCACCATTTTTCTCTGACATCTCTGATCCAATAAAAATTCTTTATCTTCTTCAATTCTGATCATGGTTTCAGCATCCTTGTGGGCAATGTCAAAAAGTAGGCCAATGGTGTCTGTAAATGATTTCTCTCTCGATTTCTGAGAATCTGACAATCTGGATTTATTTTTTTTTATTAATTTAAATTCCTGGACTAAAGTTTTCAACTTTAAGACTACATTCGGATGAAATGCTGTCGGAATACGGGCTTTATTCCAAATAACAATCAGTTCATCAACAGTTGTTTTAAGACTTTCAGGCACTGACTTTTTGGTTGAATTAAGATGATAAAAAAATGTTTTTAAAACATCAGATGTTAAGGGAAGAACTTTATCTGGAAGATTTGGCTCTGGTTGTCCAATTAAAAAGATTTTGGTTTGAAGTCGTGTAGAGATAGCAACACGAGATGATGCTGCCATTTCAATGATAACTGAAATATTATGAGAAAATCAAAACTCAATACCATATTATACAAACTTATCATTCAGTTGTTGGTTTATGCAGCTGCAGCAATATATTATAATAATTATTACTAAAGAAATTAAATAAATATTTTCAAATTAGAAATTATTATTATCTGCACTTAATAACAAACAATACACTACCAGACTACCATGCTAGTTTTCTGTAATAGGTTACTAAGGTTAGGTACTATCAAAATATTAATACATTTGTTGTCAAACTGAAATTCCAAATAAAAATAATATTTATACTTGTAAACCTTTTTATTCTGTTTGAACAAATTCTAAATTGAGTTAAATAATAGTATTAAAATTATGAACACAAATATTAACAAAATGATATAAACACAGTTGTTTTAAACACTAGCAGACATTTTTTAGTCTGGTGCCCTGATGACAGTTAATCTGCTGCACTTTAATTAATCTATATAGCACGCAATCAGACAATATTTCAGTGGAAAAAATCTAACTAACCAGGTTCTAGAAATTTTTGGAACTTTGGAACTTTTTACACGTTTTTGACGTTTTTCGTAAAACTTTATGGTCATTGAGCACCCCCTAAACATTATCTGATTGGAAAGATTTTTTCCACAGTCAATTACTATGTCAAATGGCACAAAATAAACAACTATGCATTCAAATCCGAGAAAAAATTTTTTTTCCTGTGTTCACATGAACAGCCCTAATATATATATATATATATATATATATATATATATATATATATATATATATATATATATATATATATATATATATATGTATATGTGTATATATATATATGTATATGTGTATATATATATATATATATATATATATATATATATATATATATATATATATGTATATATATATATATATATATATATATATATATATATATATATATATATATATATATATAAATAACAATTTAATGCAAAAGCTTGTAAAAGATACAATCAAAAGAATTGACCATGTATATATATAGGTTTGGTGTCAAATAACTTTTTGAATATAATTTTCTTTATATATATATATATATATATATATATATATATATATATATATATATATATATATATATATATATATATATATATATATATATATATATATATATATAATTAAATACATTTTTATACATTTTTTCCTGAATATAAATATCTATGTAAAAAAAATGGACCTTTTTATTGCCTCAATTTTTTATTGGACATAAATTTGTGAAAACATTTTCCTTTACCTTTTGACATTAAAGTTAAATAAATGCTTTTCTAACTTTTACAGGTTTACCATTAATGTTTATTGTGTTACTTATGTGTGTTTACTGTGGCCTTTTGCTGGGTTATTCTTGGAAGCGTGTTCAATTACAGCGCACAGAGACTGAACCAATCAGAGATCCTTATCCTTACATAGGTGAAATTGCAATGGGAAAACTTGCTCGCCATGCTGTAACGTTTTGCCTAAACACTCAAATTTTTTTTACTTGTGTGATCTACTTAATTCTTTGCTCAGAAATTCTGCAAACATTTTTTCCATTTCATATTGGTAATATTCATGGGCTAAACAGTCTTCGTATTTGGTTATTGATTGTATCAATAATAGTTATTCCATTTACATGGCTTGGTACTCCAAAAGATTTTTGGTTTGTAGCTCTAGGGGCTGCTTTCTCAACCGCTATAGCTGTCATTCTTATTTTAATAAAGTATATCATGATTCGGCCAAATGATTTAAGCTCAGTTGTAAAATCCCCAGTAACATTTGCTTCTTTTTCCTCCGCATTCGGAGCTATAGTCTTTGGATTTACTGGTGCTACTTTATTTCCTACCATACAGTCAGATATGAAGGATCCAGCTAAATTTGCCCAAGCTGCATGGATTGGTTATATGGGAATTGCATTTCTTTACATTCCTACTGCTGTTGGGGGATTTGTTACTATTGGTATTGATATACAAGATAGTATCCTTAAAACTCTCACTCACTATGATGATATCCATCATTTAAATCATGGTATTGTTACTGCTGCAAGTTTGTTATTTGCATCACATTTTCTATGTGGTTTTGTGCTAATGATTAATCCTTTGGTTCAGCAGGTGGAAAGTTTTTATCAAGTACCCTATGGTGAGTATATTCAGATTTATTTCAATTTTAATTAGTTTAACTTTTGTAAGTCATAATTAGATATATGATGTAATTACATATCTATGATTAGAGCTGTGGAGTCGGTAAGCTGCTGTTCCGACTCTGACTCCTTGATTTTATCATGGACCGACTCCCGACTCCGACTCCTTCATAAGTAACCAATTTGTAACAACAAATAGTTGTTTGTTTTGCTACAGTTATTTGTTTGTAACAACAAATACCTGCAGTAAAATGTTAACATTGGCTATTTCATCACTATGATACAAATAATCCAACCACTTAGTGCTTTAAACAATATTTATAAGAAAACAATTTCTGAACAAACAACTTTTCTGAACTCTTGTTATGCAATAAACTCTTATGCAGTCGCTAATAACATTATGAATTTGTCAAAATCATGTTTGAAATATTGTCAGTTGGACAATATTTCAAACATGAAAGAACTTGTTCTTCTTTAAGTTCATATTCTTTAAGAATCTTTTCTACTAAGACCTGAAGAAATTCGCTGGTATGATTAGTTTTGGCGTCTTTTACTGCCAATGTCTTGGTAACTGCTTCATTTTTTTCAAAAAAGAATTAAACATTGATTGCAAAATAGTTCACTCTGTTAAGAAACACAAAGCGTCCCTTGAGACATTCATTAAGTTCTTCTTTTTGTTTAACAGCTTCTTCAATCACTTATTTTCTAATATTCTCTCTCTCCAGAGAAACAAAGTTAATTGAATACTTACAGTCTTTCTGTTTGTGGAGCAACTCTTTGGTGCTTGGTGGTGGCACGCCTAGCTTTCTACTAAGAATATGTAGCACAGTGCCAGAAAATTTAAGTCGGGAGTTAGGGGATCATGAAGTTATATAGTTTAAGGGAAGGTAGAGGAGAGCGCAAAGGAGGTGATATATGATTCTCAGTGATAAGCAGCAAAATACCCTATTGCTTATCACTGTTTTAAAGGCCTAAAAATAACATGTCAAACTCCTTGTCCTCCAGTTGTTGCAAACTACGATTCCCATTGTGTCTGGATATCCTACAGCTTTCAGACCAT
Organism: Hydra viridissima; assembly: GCF_058129835.1. Classification (NCBI taxonomy): domain Eukaryota; kingdom Metazoa; phylum Cnidaria; class Hydrozoa; order Anthoathecata; family Hydridae; genus Hydra; species Hydra viridissima. The sequence goes on from NW_028324300.1 coordinate 11,054,850, forward strand.
CCTGGGACTTGTAGTTTTGTAACATCTATAAAATCATTATGAAAATTATGAAACTTTGAAAGATTTTTTTAAAACCGGAGTCAGAGTCGGTACAATTTTTCCGACTCTGACTCCAGCCAAAATGGACTCCGACTCCACAGCCCTGTCTATGACTTACAAAAGTTAAACTAATTAAAATTGAAATATATATATATATGTGTATATATATATATAATTAGATATATAGTGTATATGTGTGTTTATTTGTAAATTAATAACCAAATGCAGCTATGGATAAAAGTTTAGTTTCAATCTTTTTTTTTTTTTTTTTTAGTCAAAAATAAATCTGGAAAATGAATTTATTTAATTATTTTAATTTTGAAACGAAAAATCAATTTGCTACAGTTAATATTAATAAGATAAAATAATTAAAATAGGTACATACAAAATAATAATTGTATAGCAAAAAAATGAGTTGCATAAAATTTTAATTGACTTAAAGTTTAGAACAGAAAAAGTGAAACAAAATACAAATCTATTATTTAAAGTGTCCTCCTTTTGCAAAATAGCAAAGAAAAACTTGTTTCTTCATTAATTTGACCAATTTCATGCTTATCTCACACCATTAACCAACTCTAGTTTAACCAATACAGTAGTTTAAAATTTGCTTCAAATGCTCAATTTATTGAATTTAATTGTTGACCAATTGAATATTGATCCATGACTAAATGTTTTTGATTGGGTTGAGATCTGGTGATCTAGGGCACCAAAGAAATAAATTGAATTTCTTTGTGTTGAACTAATGTGTTATGTAAGGTGCTTTGTGTGCTGAAACCCTACCTTGCTGCAAGATATATTGCTTGCTTCAGCCTTATGATTGCCTTGTTGATGGAATCAAATGTGATTCTAGTGTGTTTTTGTAGGTATATTTGTTAATCTAGCCATTATAAACCTCACACATACCAAGGCCTTTGTGCAAAAAAACATTTCCATATGCTTACTGAGCCTCCATCTCCTTAACATTTTTTGCAAATTTTTTAATGTTGATTCTTCCTTTGCAGTTTATGACCTAAATATTTGACTCATCACTCCACTTCAACTGCCCAATGCAAACGTTCTTTGCACCATTTTTGTCTTTTGCATTGATCCATAATTGATAGGATAGGCTTTCTTATTTCAACATAATACCTTTTTTTTTTACTAATGAGTTCTCTGCTGATATTTCAATTAGAAAAGGATTGGTTAAATATTTAAGCTTTTTGTTGTTGAGCCTAGAATTTCCTTGATTAAACTTTTGTATATAGCTGTATATTATTTACTTAAAAATTCTGAAATTTCGTTTTTTTTTTTCTTTTTTTTTTTTTTTTTTTTTTTTTGTTTTATTTATTCCATGTTTCAGAGTTTTCTGGGAGAAGAGTTTATTTTCGAACATTTGCAGTACTATCAATACTTGCTACATGCGAGATCTTTCCACTATTCGGTCCAATTGTTGATTTGATTGGGGGATCTTTAAATGTTTTCCTGTGCTTTATATTTCCTGTTTTATTTTACTTGAGGTTATATCCTGAAACAACCTTAGGACCAAAGTTCCTCATGGGATTTATTTGTGTAATTAGCTGTATTGGAGCAGTTTCTGCCACAACGTTTAATATAATAAATATGAAAGAATCCTTTTATAAGCTATACTTTGCTTTAAACCCGAATGTTAACCCATAGTTTCTATACCTAGTATTTTTTAAATGTAAGCTTAGTTCTATAATTGTTAGTAAGAGTTTGTGAGAAAAAAAAAAAGCTTTTCAGTTGGGTATATCATAAAATTACATCTATCATTATTATGAGAAGAAATATCAAGTATTTAAAAATAATTGATTTTTTTGGTGTAATATAATTAAATAGTATTTATGATATGCATTTTTGTGTGTGTGTAAAAATTTATTTTTTAAAAACTCAAATTGTTATTTATGTGCACACATGTTTAGTTTTAAACTAAATTATAAGTATTTTTTTTATAAATTCTTATCATCTTATAAATTCGTTTATTTTTATTATTTTATTTTTTTACATTACTTTGATGAATTTGAAACAACGCTTTGTTTTTTATTTTTTTAAATTTAGTATTGGAAAAAAAAAAAAAAAGGAAGGAAGTTTTTTTTTTTTATCTAAATATTTATTTTTGAATTAATATCTCTTTCAAAGCAAAAACTGAACATTTGTTTTTTTTTTGGTTATAATGTAAATCGGGAATTTTTGGTTTGATTTATTGTGTATTATTATGGAAATACATTGAGAGTTGAAGAGGAGAATTTTCATGCAATTTTTTAGGGATTTTCCTAAAGTCCCCTTTACTTAATCGATATGCATATAATCAAATGCAAATCATGTATCCATTCACATAAATAGAATAAATAGCATAAGTTTAAAGTGATAAAAAAAGAAAATGTAAAATTATTTTCGTAACCAATTTTACTATTATTAAAATATTATAGTTAATAAAGACGATAAAAATGCACAATTTTTAAGTTTACAAAGATTGTAAAATGTGCAAGATATTTAGACTATAATCATAAACAAGGTTCTTTTACATTATCATCATTTGTCAAAGTCAAGTTGTGAAGCAACTTTTGGTTTTAATTGTTTTTTTTGTTCCTTAAGCAAGTAGTTCTTAATTTCCCTTTCCTTTTCTTTTGTGACGACTTTCTTTTGTTGTTTAGTTTTCTTCAGAGTCTTTTTATTTAGAAAAATGAGTCTCATTTCTGACTGGAGTATCAGTTAAGATCCTTGTTTTTAGTTGCCTACTTTTAACATTATTTTTCCCGCCAGAGGCTTTTGGGTAAGGTTTCAAAACTTCAAGTGAGATTATAGAAGCAACGCTTGCTAACACTTTGTTTAAAATACTCGTTTCAACATGCGCTACAGTCATTTCAGGTTCCACGTGGTACACAGGTGGTAACTGGTATCTGGAGCACATGATCTGTAACTGATGATGCTAAATATTCATCATCTTCAAAAGTTTCAGGATTAAATGGCTCAATGCCAGCTACGTGAAATTCTTTCTGTATATTAGATGGCGAGAAAGCTTTTGTATATGGCTTTCGAACTATTGAAACAATATCGTAAATCGTCATAGGTCTTGGGTTTGTGACCATCCAATTGTCACATGCAGAATTGAAGAACCTTTTCAAAGGAATAAAAACAGTTCTATCCAATGGCTGCAATGGGGAGGAAAACTTACCATTTCGTGTAATTCCGTGTTAAATTGCAAGATCCAAGGTGCTAACAGAAACATGACTTTCATTATTATCCGGAAGTAACAAAGCTGGAGATTCACGAGAACAGTTTGAATATTTAGCAAAATGTTTAATCCAGTCTATAAAAATGTCTGAATTCACCCAACCAGAAGGATTTGCAAATCCAACAATAGAGGAATAGAATTTCCATTTCCATTTAAAGCACAATATGCAGTAACCAATGTTCGTCTTTCTGCAGATGTGATTCTTCCAACTTGCTTACTACCTTTACCTGCTAAAACTTTTACTGGCTTTTATACCGTTGTTAAACCAGTTTCGTCAACATATCTATACAGTTAGGATTATATTTATATCGATTTCTTACTGTTTTAGGATTTTGAAAAAACTCTCCTACAGTGTTTTTGTTAAAAGGAGTTGATCGAGCGAAGCTAGTTGCTTCAGGTGTTCGTACAGATAACTCTGGTTGTTTTTTCATAAAACTTTGCATTCAATCAATGCTTGCAACTTTGTTTTTGACCCATGATAATGGATGGATCTTATTATTTTTCAAAGCAAATTGATATGCCAATAAATGTGTTGACTTAGTTGAAAGACCATAGTTCATTTTTGATGCAAGTAGTAAGTAACTTGATAAACTTTTTTCACCTTCTGCTGTAAAAACCTGTTTATTGTTGTGGTTCGACTTAAAAGATTCATTTGGATTGAGCTTCTTTTTACGACAACATCTTTTTAAAGTCATTCGATCTATGTAAAACTCGCGTGCAACAACATTCAATAATTTTTCTTCTAAAACTTCATTAACAGCTGCTTTCATTGTTTCACTTTGTACAGCAACTATTTTTTTTTTTATTCTGCTCCTAATTATATCTGTAAAGAAAAAAATAAATAAATAAAAATATTTCTTTTTAAAAAGGTACTTTACATGCTATTAGTTTATAACAAAAGTAGATTTAAAAAAAAAAGGAAAAATAAAAGCTATTGTTTGTTTATAACACCTCATAAATAAAATTTTGGACAAAATTTAAAAACTAATCTTTTAAGAACTAATAAGTTTTATTATTTAATATTTCAACTGTTAATATGCTAGTATACCTAGTTTACAAATATATTAAAATAATTATTTCAAATACCATATTTAGCAATATTATAAAGCTTTTTGAGAGATGTTTTATTTGAATAAGGAAAATTTCTTTATTCATCTTTGAATAACAATATCTAATTCTTGCTTCAAGCTCTTCCAAATTCTCAGCTCTCCAATTATTCTCGTAAACTAGCCGTTTTAAATCACCCCAAAAGTTTTCAATTGGTCTTGCTTCTGGAACGTTAGCTTGGTTTATATCTTTGGGTACAACTTTGATTTTTTTCAATTTTAAAAAGTCGATGAGCGACTTTGCGTAATGTGATCGAGCTAGATCAGGTCAGAAGATAAACTTATTTTCTTTTTTGTAATATTCTGATACTGGAGGAAGTAAAGTTTTTTCTATTATCTCTTTATAATTGTACTGATTGATTGCCTGGTTACTGTGATGAATATAAAGAGGACTTATTCCACGGGGGCTGATGCAACAAGAAACTAAGAGCTTGTCCTCGTACTTTTTACGCAAATTGTATCTTACTTGGTCAGAACATTGAGAAGGATCAGCGGCATAAAACCTATCATTACCAGCTAATGCGCTATTGTTTAAGGTAAAATAGCTTTCATCATCCATAACAAAATCCAAGTTTTTATAATTTTCGTACAATTTACGACATTTAGGACGCATAGCTTCCTTCTACTGATGGCTACGATCTGGACAATTTGTTTTTTTGAAAGCTCGAATGTTAGTCATTGTTTTTAATACTTGGGAAATTCGCGTTTGACTACAGTTAAAAACTTGAGCTACTTTCTTTTGGGAGCACCCTGACTTATTTTCAAAAAATGTAGCAATCTTTGGAATATTTTTTTTAGTAGCTACCTTAGCGATTCGACCACTTCCAACTTTTCTTTTTAGAGATCAATTCTCCAATTTTACGATTTTATCGTAAGCAGTTAATCTTGGTAAACCCCATTCCATAAACTGCTTAGCAACAAACGCTTTATCTTTTTCTCGATTTTTTCGGAAAAAATTTCCATAATTTTTTCGAGGTCCTTTACTTTGACCATTTTTTTTTCAATATTTAAATAATATTTTTAATTTAATTAAATTAAATTTAAATAGATTATAAAATCCTCTTTTAGATAAGTATAAAGGTTTTTTGCGTGCATGAAATAAATTACATAATATATGAAATTAAAATTTGTCCGAAATTTTATTTATAGGGTGTTATATAAATTTCTAATAATCATAAATACATGCTATTCGTTTAACTCCATGACTTTTAAAAAAAATTTAAGTTTAATATAGTGCACTTTGATCCTCCGATTAATGAGCCCCCGCATCGTCAAAGATCAATGTACTTCAATAAGTATTGTTAATAAACTGATGACAATATCTTTTATACAAAATGTAACCAAAATTTATATATATATATATATATATATATATATATATATATATATATATATATATATATATATATATATATATATATATATATATATATATATATATATATATTCTATTATAGAGCAGCGTGTAAAAATAATCGGATAAGCGCATAACTTGAGAATTACTTTAAATTACAACATTTTAATTAAAAAAATGTTTAAAGAAAAAATCTACTTCAAGTATTTTTTTCTGCCCGGATTTTGCACGTGCATATTTCAATAAAATGCTTAGATTTATTTTTGCACGCTACTGTATACCTAACACAAACTACCAATAACTCCATACAAATTCAAAAAAACAATAGTTGGAAACCCATAAAGATATCTAATAAAAAATGTATTTGAATTAGTTTACTATCTTAAAAAAATCATTTTTGATAAGGAAAAACTATATTTTCTATTTTTTTTTAGTGCCGCTAAAAACCTTATGAAAAAATATTATGAATAAACAATAAGGACAGCATAATTGCTAATTAAATTGCAACCTCACTCCTAGTTAGGTAAAAATGAACGAGTAAAAGCTAAATGATCATAACGCCCCGGCGAACAATGCGCCCCCCCATCTCCTCTACTTAGTGACGATTTAGCTTGAACGTTAAACATATTTGATATTCTTGAACCAAATAAAACTATTGAAAATTTGTAATTTAAAGTAGGCGGTTAGTGAAAAAGAAACACCTAAATATCGATTATTTTCGAAAGGTACGTTTAAGTTGCACACTTTATTTTATGTATTTATCTTGCTGTTGCACGTTTCGCTTGTAAAGTTTTATAAACTACAAGAAAATCTTTCGAGGTTTAATTAATAAGCAAATTAAAGTACTTACTAAGTAAAAACACGATTCTTCTTATCAATTATCTATGGTGCTGTTTTTTAATTGCAAATTATGGTTAATTACGAACACAGAAGATATAGAAAGCAATTTTTTTATATACTGCGATGAGATTTGATTTAAGTTTTATAAGTGAAACTTCTCAATAAACTTTTGTTATCTGTTATTGTTCATGATAAGAAGTATGAACAATCTCTTCAACAACTTCTCAGCTCTCATTCCAATGACAACCTTATTTACCTATTCTATTATAATCTTTTAAGGTAACTTATTGCAACATTCTTTTGTGAACTGAATGTGCATTTTAGTAATGCCTTAGTTATAGTATAATTTCATATATCGCAGTTAAAGTTTCACATAGTAGACCTGACATATTATAAAAGATTCAACCTTATTTCTAAGGCTTTCGACTGAAATTCGTCAAGCAGCAAGAAAGTTTCAACTTTATGTCAGCTCTAGGACCAGCTTAAAAGTCTTCCCCCCCCCCCCCCAGAATCGTATTATGTTTTCCACCTCTCCTCTTTCTTCCCTCCACAGCCGAAAAGTTTACTTTGGGCCCCACACTATTAAGCGCAAAAGTGTTCCGATAAAATTTAACCACTTATTTTCAAACAATCATAATCTAAGAACCTTTAACATAATGATTTTATAAAAGTCATAAATTTAATAAATTACTAAACATGAAACATTTATAATGGGTACATATTTTTTATCTCGAGGCTATCCAGGGTGATTCTCAGGGACTTTAGGCGCGGGACTGGTCAGTTTCTAATAACGATGTTGCTAGCATTCATTTGTTGTGTTCAAATTAAAAAATTCATAAAAAAAATTTAAAGTATCAAAGTTAACAGGTTATATACTTAAAAATTTTCTTTTTAACATATTTTCTTATTACAAATTAATGCGACTATATTTGAGATTACCACACATTTCGTCTAAAAAATAAAAAAAAAGTTGTCTCGCTTGCTTGCTCCTTTTGGAACGTTCTGGATTTAAGACAGCGGTAAGATAGCCTTTTTATAACTCCATACTATCTCAAGTCAAGAGCTGCAGGAAGCAATCACACACTATAGCAATCATGATGCAAGCTCCAATAATGGTTCTTAGTAAGTGTGTTAATTGATCGAGAGTGAAATTGCATGTGAAATGGTTCCAAAATTTTATTAAATATTCTTGTCACAAATGTTTTTTTTTTTGTTTGCTTTTTGTTTTTAGATCAGAACACCAAAAGACAAAGTGGTAAAAAAGTACAAATGAGTAATATTGATGCTGCTAAAGTAAGCTTCATTATTATTAGATTTTGATTTCCTTGGAAGTGATCAAATTCAGTTAATTTTGCTAATAATTTAATCAAACAAATCATCATTTCTCAAATTTTTAAATGGGTTTTTGGTATCTGATTATTTTGTAGTCTTGACAATAAAAATTTAAATAGGTACTGAAAATTAGTGTTAATTAAAGATTAATTAATTAAATTAATTTCAATATTTCTTTGTAAACTATGAGTTATAAAAACATTTAAGTTCTTACTCCAAATAATTCTCTTGATAATTAAAAATAAGATCATTTTTTTTTTTTTTTTTTTTGTTTTTTTTTTTTTGTTAAATGAAGCTAAATGTAACATAAATTCATGTTCTTTTGCCTAATATAAATTATCTTAAACTTCATATAAAGTTGATAATATAAAACTGGGAAATATGCTTAAGCAGTTTGTAATTTGAATCAAAATGATTTTTTTTTTTGTAACTGTTGAATTTTTTTCTTGAAAAAGTAAAGCTTTTATTAACATTTTTTTAAATCAAAATATTTCATGTGCACTGTTCCTACTTAATTAACTCAACCAATAATATGATTTAGAGTTTAAAAAATACAATTTTTTAGAATTAGAACTGTTAAGTACCGGCATAAAATTGTCTGAAAATGTTTTTATACATTTTTGCTTAATTTGAGCAATTCACTTGAAGACTGTTGAAAATCAGTTACTAAGTATTTAAATCAAGTAAATCTTATGTTTTTTGTTAGCAAAATTAACAAAGTGAATTGTAGTAAAATTGATATTGTATCATGAAAAATATTTCTTTAGTAAATAAGTTTAATATGAAGTAGCTATAAATAAATATTTCTGGATTTCATTATAATCCCAATATTTCTTCAGCACTAGCATATGCAGTCTGTTCCATTTGGTTGTTGTTCCATTAAAGATTCTTTATTTAGACCGTTGCTGATATTATACGCACTTGTCTAGGACCAAAAGCCATGCTTAAAATGTTGATGGATCCAATGGGAGGAATTGTTATGACTAATGATGGAAATGCAATACTTAGAGAAATACAAGTTCAACACCCTGCTGCAAAAACTATGCTTGAGATAAGTCGTACACAGGATGAGGAAGTTGGCGATGGTACCACATCTGTAGTCATACTTGCTGGGGAGGTACTTTCTGTAGCTTCTCAATTTATAGAAGACAAGATCCACCCTACAGTTATCATTGCTGCTTATAGAAAAGCTCTTGATGATCTTCTTGATATCCTCAAAGAACAAATTAGTATACCTGTTGACGTTAATAATGATGAAGAAATGCTTAACATTTTAAAAAGTTGTCTTGGTACCAAATTTATGCATAGTTGGTAAGTTTGACTTTTTTGAGGTTTAAAATTTTTTGAATTTTGAGTTTTTGTGCATTTTATTAGGTTTTTAAAATTTTTCTTTTAAAAAACATTTTTTCATTTAATTTTTACAGCGAATCAGTGAAACACAAATACTCTATAGTTATATTTTTAGTAACTGGTTTTCTTTAGAAAAAGTAAATATTTTGAAAGTTTTTGTTATTAAAGTATTTTTATTCTTAAAATTAGGTCTGAACTTGCGTGTAGTATGGCACTGAAAGCAACTCGCACATGTTTAACAGAAAGTAGTGGCCGGCGCGAAATTGATATTAAAAGATATGCTAAAGTAGAAAAAATTCCTGGTGGAACATTAGAAGAATCTTGTGTTTTAGATGGTATTATGTTAAATAAAGATGTGGTTCATCCTAGAATGCGTAGAAGGATAGAAAATCCTAGGATTTTACTTCTTGACTGCAACTTAGAATTCAAAAAAGGTGAGAGCATGACGAATATTGAAATAAGTCAAGAAGCAGATTTTAATCGCATTCTGCAACTTGAGGAAGAATTTATCAAAAAACTTTGCGATGACATTATCTTGCACAAACCAAACTTGCTTTTTACAGAAAAGGGTGTTTCAGGTAAATACTATATTTCCTTTTCATATGAATCAGAGCACCATATTTGTGCTCTTTTTAATACTAAATGTTTTTTTTATTATGTTTTGCAGTAAAATAGCTGGGTTTATTTGTTATATTAATTTTAATTGAAGTTATAAATATTTTTAACCTAATAAAATATTTTCATGTCAAATATATATATATATATATATATATATATATATATATATATATATATATATATATATATATATATATATATATATATATATATATATATATATATATATATATATATATATATTTGACATGAGTTCTAAACAAAGTGTTCTAAATTAGGAAGTCTTTTGGATTCTAACTACATGCTTATGTTAAACTTAATCTTCGTATTTTTGTTAATTGTAAATGTAAAGTATGTAGGTAAAATAAGGTTATGCTGTGCAACCTGCATTTTCTCTTTTACTGTTGTATCAATATAAAAAAATATCACTGAACTTTAAATCCATTACTTTTGTATTAATGTTTAAATAGTAAAGTTTATTTAAATAAAATGCACTGTGCTCTTCAAGGTCTATGACAATTCCTTCCAATTGTCATAGGATCATGGGATGGTTTACTTTGTAACAAGACTTCAAATCCCATTTTGATTTCAATAGCCATAAATTTGTAAAGAAGAATTTTTTACTGGTGTATAATATACAAAAATCTACTTTACTAGTTTAAATTTCCATCAGTCTAGTATTTTCTATTATTTCTTTTTGTTTATTTTTCCAACTTATCGATATATTTTTAGATTTGGCTCAGCATTATTTAGTTAAAGCTGGTATCTCTGTAATCAGAAGAATTAAAAAAACTGACAACAATAGAATAGCAAGGTTGTTACTTTAAAATGTTACTTTTAATACATTTAGTAAGTTGTTAAATGTGTTATGTGTGTATTATTTCCAAACTGAGTGCTTGTTATATAAAATATCATGTGATATGAGCAGATTTTGAAAAGGATCAAGACTTTTATCTTGTTGAGATAATAATAAAAAATGTCAGGCTTAGAAAGGGTGCCAACATAAATTGATTGCTCTCAAGAACATTATAAAAATGATTTACTAAAACATGTAAAAGATGAAATATTTTACATAAAAAGTTATCTGTCTTTACATTTTATGTAGAATTGTTTTGGTTTTTCAGAGCTGTAGGTGCAACAATTGTGAATCGACCTGAAGAGATAAAGGAGGAAGATTTAGGATTGGATTGTGGGTTGTTTGAAGTGCAAAAGATAGGAGATGAGTAAGTTTTTATACCAATTTTTCAAGTGTTTCTGAAATATTATAAAAAAAAGTAAATTTAATTACCTTATTTGAATTTTATATTATAACTAACCTATGTGTTATTGATTATAATTCTACAGAACATTTAATGGATAGAAAAAAAGTATTAAAAAGTAGTAGTAGTTACTTAAACTAAAGCATAATTTGTATAATTTGCAAAATTCAGCATAATTTGTTTCTTGTCAGGTACTTTACCTTTCTAACAAAATGTAAAGATCCAAAAGCTTGTACGATTCTTTTACGTGGTGCAAGTAAAGATATTTTAAATGAAGTTGATCGTAATTTACAAGATGCCATGCATGTTGCAAGAAATGTGATGATTGACCCTCGCTTGTGCCCTGGTGGTGGTGCAACAGAAATGGCCCTCTCACATGTATGCTAGTTACACATTTTCAGTAATAATTTTGTATTAAGTATTTTAGGACTTTTTTTCCTCTTTTATACGGGTAATTATCATAATTATCGTATAGGCTTTAGAAGAAAAGTCTAAGAGCATTACTGGTGTTATTCAGTGGCCTTACAAAGCTATTGCAAGAGCTTTGGAAATTATACCAAAAACTCTCATACAAAACTGCGGAACAAATTCTATTCGAACAATTACTGCACTGAGGGTATGATACATACATTTTGATTTAGTATTTTTTTAAAATTAAGTGTTTATTATGTGTGTATTTATTTATTTTTTTCGATTTTTAGGCTAAGCATGCTGCAGGTGGCAATAATTCATGGGGAATTGATGGTGAAACTGGTGCTATTGCTGATATGAAGGTTGCTGGAATATGGGATTGCTTCTCTGTGAAGGCGCAAACATACAAAACAGCTATAGAGGTAATCCAGTTTTTGGTTACCTTTTTTGTTTAATTGTTGTTTTTATAAGCTTTACATGTATGTGTGTGTTTGTGTATATATATATACATATATATGTATATATATGCATATATATGCAAAGCCTATATATGTCAATATATATGCGTATGCATATGTGTAGATATAAGTATTTTTAAGAAAATTATTTTTAAGACATCGATGCTTTTGTTGCGTATTGACGACATTGTGTCTGGGACAAAGAAGTCATCGGAAAGCGATCAACCGTCGCAACCTCCTCCACAACAAGGAGAAGATTAAAAGTTACACTTCCTTATGAACGACAAGGGTTTCCGAAATTTTTGCCATATTCATTTGGCTCAGTTTCGTTAATGAGTTTTACAGAAAGTATTTCCTGCGGTCCATCAAAAAAATAAATTTGTATCTTGAGAAAGTTTGTAGCAAATTAAAACTTTTGATTTTTAGTCTTAGAAAATCCAAATTCAAATTCAATACCTGAAAAATCTATTATGTTCAGGTGGGTGGCCTCAAACCATGGTAATTTTGTGATTTAAAATGATTGTACGAAATGAAATCTTTTTTGAATTGCTATAAGCAAAGTTTTTTTTAAAAAAATAAGTGAATAAGGGTTTTTTTTTTAAGCACCATTAAAAGAATAACTGAGAGTAACTATACCTTAAATATAAATATAAAATGTATTTCTGCACAACCGCTACTCGAGGCTAAAGTTCACTAATTCATAACTTGTAATTTGAGAGTAAACTAAAAACGTGCGCAAAGTTTTACATTAATTTCCAGTTTGTCCTTTGGAACAAACTGTTAGAAAAAAACCGCCAAATCAATTAATATTAGCTTATTTTATTTGAAATATTGCATATGAATATCAATTTATCAAATAGAGTAAAAAGCAATTTTCCTAGGAGTTACATTATACACAGCAGATTACTAAGGGTTATAAAAAGTGAATCTTTTAGTCCGTTGAGAAATAGAAGCAATTCAAGGTTACAGGAAAAGTGAGGTGCCTATGAAAAGATCTAAATCTGAAAACCATATCTATCATATTATACCATATATACCATATATAATATTTAACATTCTCATTGGTTTTCCTTCGATGATGATTTGAATAAACTTAATAAAAATAAAAAAGAATCTTAATTTTTTTCCAAGAGCACAATTAAATTGAGAGTTCAACAATAGTAATAAAAAAAAGTTGATTTTCCAATTTTTATCGCTCCAGGAACGGTTATGTTTTAAAAACGTCAAAATTTTTGATCAACGGGCCACTGTAAATTTTGGAAGTTAGTACTTTTGGAGAGCACCGAAAAAACCCTTTTGGGGTCTTGTTATATACACATTAGTGACTTACCTGGCAAATTTTCAAAATATTTTATCGACGTCCAAGGGAGAAAAAGCAATTTGAAGTTTTTAGTAAAAATATCCAAAGACCTATGTCGATCAATTAACTCGGAAATATGATAAAAAACTGCATGTGCCTTTGGAGTCACTGTAACTGGCAGAGAGAGAAAAGAATCTTTGAACTTTTAAATTTTTTCTTTGAAATCACCCTCAAGTGACTTTCCAAAGCAGGAAGAAACAACATCTCTAAAGTTGCGAAATATTTCAATTAAAGCCTGAGCTTCATAAGCACAAGCCTTTTCAGCCAGTCTTTAAAGAATGTCAACATTTTGCAACAGTTTGTGACATTCATTTCCAGCAAATTGTCCCCCGTGGTATGGCTAAAGTTGAATGTGCAACAGAGCAGGCCATTGTTTTGCTCCTGGCCAAAGTTCTTAAAGATTTTTGCAAAGATGATTGACAATTCCTAGTAGCAAATGTAGTTCCATTGGCAGGGTCGGATTAAGGGGTGGGCATTGTGGGCAGGTTTTTATGCACGACATTCTTGCTCGAAGGAATGCTACAAGTCATATATTACAAGATCCCAAACTCGATCTAAACACAGCCATAGCAGCACTGAAGTCTCTGCAGTGTTTTGTGAGTGAAAAACGAGAGCATTTTCGTGATTATGAGGAAAAAGGGAGGGAGATGTCTGGAACTGATGAATATGTAAAAGCACGCGAGCGTTATCAAAGCGTGCGGCTCACTCCATTAGATTATGGAGGATCAGGAGAAGCTAGACTTACGGTATCTGAAAAATTTCGGGTTCAGAACTTTCTCCCTGTAATAGATCAATATCAAACCTCTTTGAATCAACGTTTAAAAAGCATATGAGAATACCTGTTCTCTTTTCGATTTTTTGAGAAAACTGGATTCACTGGAGTGCAATGAGATAGAAGCAGCTGCAAGAAAATTGGTTGATGAATATAAGGATGATTTAGATCCAGCACTTAGTGGTGAGCTTGTGCAGTTTACAGCTTTCTTCACTGAATTTCTACTTGAAGAAAATTATAACATTGGGAGGGAACAATTTCTTTACAAACTATTGCTGAAGAAGCAAGTTGTGGATACATTTCCAAATGTTGAGATAATGCTACGAATGTACTTGGTCCTAATGATCACAAACTGTTCTGGGGAATGTTCGCTCAGTAAAATGAAGTTCATAAAGAATCGACTCCGCACTACAATGACTCATGATAGACTTAGTTTTCTAACTTTGATGCGCACTGAATATGATATTCTCAGAGAGATTGACTTTAACCAATTGATTCAAGACTTCGCAAAGATGAAGTCTCGTAAAGTGCCAGGCTTGTAATTATAATTTCAATTCATCTGTTTCCCTTCTCCAGATATCTTCGACTTTGCGTGTTAATTGTGTTTAACTATTTGCTTGTTTACTAGTGATATATAAATATTTCATCGATCTTTTGTGCATGTACAGTTCCTAATATAATCACATTATTATGAATAAGCATGCTACCTTTTTATGTTTTTAAGGTAGAGTATTTTATTTAACTATATGGTTCAACTATGTTAATTAAAGATGCTTAAGAAATGCACATCACTATTATTAAAAATATATAGAGTTATCTTTTTTGAGTTTTTTAGGGTAGAGTGGGCCTCCACAAAATATATGCCCAGGGCCTCCACATATCTAAATAGGGCCCTGTCCATTGGTGGAATGATGTCCAAAATAAGTCTTGAGTCCTCCATGTTGATCAAAGGAGGATGAATTGTGTTGTCAAAATCTTTAGCCATTTTGAATTTGGAGCCAGCAGTCACAAATGCTCTGTAGCTCTTTTTTATTGAACCAAAACTTCTGAAAACTCCACATTCTGAGAGGTTATCTGAATCGATGTTACACCAACAGCAGCGGTGTTTACTTGAATGAGACTGAATTCCATATAAGATGTTGGCAATTTTGAGATCCCAAGAGATGACAAAAGAGACGTCTTCAACATGGATTTGGTCCATCATCACCTTGACAGTCGCATATGTTTCAGGAACATCTTCCACAACTGCAACAATGAGTTGACGCTTTACACCTGTATCACGAGCAATTGAGTTCGTGAGTAGGCGTGAAATTTTTTGTTGAGGACTTTTTGACTCATCAACTTCTTCTGTGCTTATAATGCCAAGACTAATTTTCAGAAATGAACCACCATCATCTATTCCCAGCTTGACTAAATGCTGAGGGGAGTAATCTCTTGAATGCAAAACATGATTTGTTAGGTCTTGCAGATTTTTGCAGTGAACCATTAATCGTTTTTCTTCTTTTCCCTTTTCCATGGTAAAATTTGACTCTGACAAGGTGAAGAAATCTGCAAGAGTTTGTCCAGCAGCAGCAAATTTTTGCTCAAAATATGGCTCAACTAGTCGAATCCCAGTGGATTATTTTAGCGTTGATGCTAGAAGTCTCATTCCTGTATTGGAAAGTCCAGTGTTTAGTTGAACATTCACTAAACTTTATGTTGTAAGAGGTGTGCTGTTTACTTTGTGAGCAATGGAAGGGCCTGAAAAAAAAAAAGAACAAACAAATTCATCTCTTTCAAAATATTTTCACAATAAAATCTATTTTTTCTAGCTTATTGATATAAAATTCAGACCAATGCATAGGATGGTTCTCTATTGGTTAAACAAAATTCAAAGAAGTTACAATAATAGAACTATTTTACACCTATTTTGGCCACAATTTTTATTGCTCTAAATAAAAACTTATTTTATAGTATTTCATTGTATTGTAACAAGTAATGTGGTATAAATAAAAAATAGCAATCCAAAATTAATTTGAAGGGTATTGTTTTTTAATATGTTTACCTTGCACAGCGGACAAAAAACACTAAAAACCAGAGGAAACATATTATACAAATCATTGCATATTTTTGATATGTAAAGAAAAAAATGCCTTATATCTAAATGTGTACATGACAGTCTCCAGTAGACCAACTTGAAATGTATGCTATTAACACTGCCATTTTGCATATTGCCATTTCAAGAAGTTTTAGGGCATATGTATAATATATTATAGTATACAGCAGCAAATTTAATATGCAAGGGGTCAAAATGATGTGTCTAAGAGATGAACTTCTTTATTCAAATGTTACCTGGTGTAATTGGAAACAATTTTCCACCAGTTCCTTGACTGAGTCTAACTGTTCCATGAGGAGAAGCTTCTTTGTTGGCAATGACAGATACTGCAATTTGCTCTGCCCCTTTAATGTCATCTTGCACCAATGACTGTAAATTTCTGTGTCTTCTTCCAGGTGTGCAAAAATGTCTGTGACCTCGAGCTATGACTGACAAACACTGTGGGCACCTTTTTTCTACAGATATAGGTTGTTGATTTGCACTTGATGTTCCTGGTGTTGCAATAGCTTGTTACTTAGTTTGTTGCTTAGATGAGGATTAAACGAAGATTGGATGCTGTTGATTTAAATTCAGCCTACTGATTTGGAAAATGAAGCATTCACACCTATTTGCTGTTCGTGTAATAGGCTTTTTAACAATGGAGTCAAAATTGTAAAATGGTGGTATTGAACTGTTCAAATCACCATTGTCTCTTTTTTGCAGAAGAATACGGCAAGTGTTGCAAATTCCTCTTGGAACTCTTTCGTCCTCAAATTTCAAATCCCTTTTTCCAAGTTTCAGCACTCGTGCAATCATAAAGTCAATTCTCTGTCACATTTTCTCATGCACAAAAAACAAACGGTTTTTCCTGCAATCTTCATGAGCTCTGGCTTCTTGTTTGGCATTTTGATTTGTAACAAAAGCGTTTTTCACCACTGTAAACAAAAAACTTGATATTTATATTTTCCTCAGAGTTGTTTACTTTCTACTTTTTATATTTTTTGGAACCTAAAATGAATTTTTCGGGAACTAAATAACTAAATATTTTTTAAAGTTCAGCTAGACATTTCTTATAATTTTATTCAATTGACAAATACATTTACTTTTAGCACTTTTAGCCAATAATTTCCACATTAAAATACAGTTAATAGAAAATGGTAAAATTTAATTTAAGAGGTTGAATTCCTTGCTTTTACACTCAAATACTGATTAAGAGCAATTAAAATAACAAAATTACAAAAAGAAACTAAATGGGGACTAAATTTTTCCAGACACTAAGCAAAGTACAAAAAAATAGCAGCATGGCCTACTTCATACATGTATATGTATAAAGTAGGCCATAATAGCAGTAACTAAATTTAGTTCCACCATAAATAAGTTACCAACCAAAAAAAAAAAACAAAAAGATTTTTAGGGTATTGTTTTTTTGTGTAAAGGTGGTAGAGGGGATTATTTTTAAATGTGAGGTTATCCCCATTTTAGGAAATTTAAAAATATTTTAAACTAAATTTTTACAAAGCAGGAATTAAAAATATATCACATTATTTGTGCTTGTCATTTTATTCAAAATAATATGGGTAAAAAAATATTTCGATTAAATTACTGTAAGATAAAAGTAAAACTATTTTAATTAATTGTGTTTTTTAATATTTTGGTATCATTGTACAAGAAAATTTCACTTTTGAAATTAGTAAAAAAGGCCAGGATCCCGGGATCCCGAAATCCCGGAATCCCGGCATTTTTTATGATCCCGAAATCCCGGATTATCTAGCATCAATCCCGGGATTGATGCTAGATAATCCCGAAAAAGATTGATTTAGAGAAAAACAAAAGTGAAAATGTTTGCACTATGTCATGTTGGTTAATATATACACTATTTAAAAATTGAATACGATCTGATTTAAATAATAGATTTGTAAGCAATGAAAAATATTAATATAATATGCTTGCTTGCGATACTCAGACTTTGTATCATTACATACGGTTTATATTTATATTATAATAATTTGTTATAAAATATAAGTTTACGTTGTTTCTAAAAAGTTATTTACGTAAACACTTTAAAAATATTCGCGTTAAATTAGTTCGATTTTTTAATACCTTAGTTTCTATTGTTAACAATTTTTAATAGCTTATTTACTATTGTCAGTTTTTTCAAACTAAAGAAAATCGCGTTTCTTATAAGGTAGAATCTTATAATTAAAAATTAAATCACCATGTCCTATGTGGGTTTTACAATTAAAAGAAACTCAGCTGTTTGGAAATATTTTCTACGGGACGAAAAAGCCCAAACAGCTATGTGTAAATTACCAAACTGCAAGAGAATTTTAAAAATTGGTGGTGGCTCAACAAAAGAACTTCATACACATAGATCTGTATGAATTAAAAGTAACTCAGCTGTTCGGAAATACTTGAAAAAGGCCAAACAGAGAAGTGTAAATTGCCAAACTGCAAGAAGATTTTAAAAATTGGTGATGGTTTAACAAAAGAACTTCATACACATAGACCTGTATGAATTCGATGCAAATCAGCTAGTATTTTAACAATGAAATTTCTGATAGTGATTCATCCGAGAATGAGGACACTGAGGAAGATTTGTTGGACTACAATCATGAAAAGAGAAGACCTAAAATTGAACTAAATGAAGTTCATTATGGGCCAGTCATTAAAAAAGTACGCAAACTAATACTAGAATTTAGACGATCACCTACCAAGAACGACATCTTACAAAAATATATTAAGGCTGAATTTGGAAAACAACTGTCTTTAATAATGGACTGCAAGACACGGTGTAGCAGCCTTCTGTTAATGCTTAAACGATTTTACAAAGTAAAAAATTGTATACAAAAATCATGAATTGATATTTACTCAGTGCAAGATAATTCTATAGCTCTGTCACACGATGAAGTGACAATATTATCGGAGATTATTACAACTTTAGTTCCCATTAAAGCAACGATTGAAGCAATATGTCGTCGAGATTCTAACCTATTTACAGCCGACATTGCTATTAATTTCATGCTTACAAAATTAAAAGATGCTGAAAATAATACAAGCAAAGAAATGCGTAGAGCTTTAATGACTCGCATGCATGAACGCCGAACTGATATGAGTGGACTTCTGCAATACCTATATAACAGTCGAAGCCCCGTTGAAGTCGATGAAGAAATAATTACAGTATCTTCTTCATTTCAATGTCGAAAACTTTTGGAAGAATTGTTGGAAAGATTAAATGCTTCCAATCCTGCTCTAGTAAGAGCATCAGTTGAGTCTGACATGCTGGATTTGATTGAGGAACCTAAAATGGCTCCTGAGTCTAAAAGTAATACTTTAAGGATTGAAGAGGAACTTGATGTTATTAAAGAAGGACAATCACCAATAAAAAAAATTAGACATGACATATTGTAGTCAAAAATTCAAAAAGAAATGACACTATTTGAAAATGTGGGTACACGTGGCGATTAGTTAGAAAGAGTTTATTCTTTTCTAATGACCGTGAAATCAGCAAGTGTCAAGGCTGAGCGGGCATTTTCTTCCACGGGACTGTTCAATACAAAGGTATTAAATCCCGGAGGTTTTTTTCAATCCCGTAATCCCGGGATTGAAAAAAACCTCCGGGATTGCAATCCCTAGTTCAATAACTGAATGAAAAAAGTCTTCTTTTGTTGTGTCGATAATTTGGATATATATTATTGTAAATATTTGGAAAATATTAATTCCCAACAATCACTTTTTTTTTTCTTTTTTTTTGCTTCAAGTTGATAATGGTCTTACTAAGAAGGAAAAAAAGTTGTTTTTGCGATAACCAAGCTTTTCATCATGAATCTTTCGTAGTTAAGTCCAGTGTGGGAGAGCCTCTGAAGGCTTGCAGTGATGAACTAACGGCCTTACATGACTTGGATTATCTGCCATCGATGTCAATTGAACCGCACCTCATAAAAAGAGTGGAATGAACTTACAAGAGATCTATAACCTCTAAAAACAAAGCGCAAATTTTAGGCTACTAAAAGACTACAACAATGGTATCTCCTGGCAAGAGATATTCTCTATGACGTGACCCTCAGAAAGGTCTTAATCCATTCTTTGACTAAGGGGTAGCATTGCTAAGATCTATTGTATAATGCCAACCATCGACATAAATCCAGATGAGTAGAGGTTTTTCGTTGTTGTGTCCAACACGTAACTCCAAATATTCATACAGCACGTGATAATAAACGTAATATGATAAAAAATAAATATCCATATGTACAATGAAACAGATAACGTTGGAACGGTTAATGATATAGAAAAATAGTTACATTTTTCGAAAGCTGATTAATCAACAGTTAAAAAATCGCAATAAACAAAAAACTTTTGTAAAAATAGTAATCCGTGAAACAAAATAAAAACGATAATTACTTTAAAAAAACATCCTAAAATCAAATTAAGATATGAAATCAAAACTAAATCTGGTTTTGAAAAAATGCATCATTATTTTATAAACGTATATCTTTAAATTTTGAGAATATTAGTACAATTGTACATCATCCTGTTGCCAATTAAACAAGTTTTACTTATCAGCAAAAAAAAAAAAAGAAAATCAATATCTTGATTAATCCAAATTTTACTTGAAAACTATTCAACATTTCATGAATACGTGCGTTTCTAAGTATAATGGGGCAACTATAAATGTATTATGTTTTGACACATTAACTGTAGCAAGAGTTGACTTTCCATTTGCATGAAAACTAGAGCCCATTTACAAGCTTTATAGAAGTTTGTTCAAATATTTCAATTTAGTATATGAAATGTATCAAGAAATAGCAAAAAATGAAAAAATTCGTCTTTTTGGTAGAAGTGCAAATGAGATATTTTTCAATTGAAAACTTGGAAATGGGAAATATACGCACTATTTCGTTTATAAAATAAACGAGAAAGCAATATTTCAATGCATTCCTTTTATAAGTTGTTTTTTTACTTAAGCTATTACAAGTTACATATTTTAAATTAAAAAAAAACAACAGTTTAAAACAAGTTACTGTTAAAACTCTTTCATTCCTCCATCGCATTGCATACAAATTCTCCATCACAGTTAAAAATATATTTCCAAAGCTGTACATTGTTGTAACAGTATGGGAACCAGAATGACAGGGGGAAAAAAAAAAATTAATTGATGTTTGTTACAAGTTTATACAGGAGTAATAATAGATACCTCTGTTTTACTATCAGTAAAATGCATTTTTTATACTAAAGGTTCATTATGCCAAATCTGATTGCATTTTATTTTTGTATATGGAACACGATTGTAAATAATATCGACACGTTTTGATAGTCAAACGTGTCGTTTAAGGGTCTGCGTATCGTTTCATTTCCATATCGTTATCATTCCAATATAATTTTGAAAAAAAATAAATCATTGGAATTACGAGAGTTCCGGTATATACCGAGATTTAAACTAATAACAATACCGGTTAAAATTTTTATAACGATATTACGTCGTAATTATACCGATGGCACTTTTCTTTTCCGAGATCATATCGGTGTGATAACAATATGGAAATGAAACGATGCGCAGACCCTTAGTGTCGTTGCTATGAATCATGGTTATCTTCGCTGACTGTAACCTTTTAAATAAAATAAAAAGCCGTGATGGACTAAATTTTCTCCTACACGCATAAACCTTTCTTTTTGATATAACATCTATTGATTTTTGACAACATGACGGTGTAATATTTTTCTTTAATAGTGCATTGTATTAAGTCCAAAAATATACAAGCTGAAAAACGTTACATTTTTAATCGTAAGGATATGGTACGTATAATAGCAAGTTAGGGTTATAGTGACCAAATAACTGTAGATTATAATACTAAAAAGTAAAAGTAAAAAAGTCTACATACCACAAAACAATATTTTGACAGCGAAATGAAAATTTAATCATACACAAGTTGTATTAAAGGAAATCTAGAGATTTAAACTTTTCAATTAAAAAACTTAAAAGACTATAAGAAATAGGTATGTATCCCTTTGCCTCATACATCGAAATGTTCATAAAATATTTTCATTTCTCAATGAAGTTAGCCAACCATAAATTTCGAAGGTTTTCTCAAATATCTAAGGATTAGATGATTTAGCAACACTTGACATTTAGATGCATTTCACAGATCTCAAAGGACCGTACTTTTTAATTGATCGAATATCATTTGAAAACGCATCAAAAGAAGAATGCTTTACATTTAAATGGGGTGATCATTTTGAGAACTCCTTAATACAAAACTATAAACTCCGAAAAGTATCACACGCAACTACAAAAACTGAAATTCATGCAACTGGGCTAAAATGCTTGTATTAACTTACCGTATTCAAATACATGACCGCCCACAAAAAGCAGTTTCTTCCACTAGTTGCAGAAAGCCATAAAGCAGCAAAAGCTTCAAAAACGAGGACTTGACGACAGTAATCAATGAATTTTTTGAAAGAACACCGGCCAATTTTTACAAATCTATGATTACTCGTTGGTAGCAGGTGATTGCTGTTAATATTTTTTACAACTAATTTAAGTCACGCGCCATGTAATCATACAGATTTACCATAATTATTGCAAGTATTTAAGAGGTGGGTATGAAAAAATAGCAAAGTAATATTAACTTTTTGAGAAATTCATTTAAAACTAGAAATTAAGAAAACTTCATATGCCATGTTTTTTTAAAAATGAATATTTTAAATTTAAGTTTTCGTTATGCGCCATTATCGCACAGACGATAAAAGCAGGATTAGCTTAAAACGGGTTAACCAAAACAGTAACAATAAGCGCAAAGTATTATTTTATGAAATATAATTAATTTAGCTATTTGTTTTTCTTTAGCGTCCTTTGTTTTTCTGCATGTTCAACGGTTTTTTCTTCTACATATAACCCCTTTCGTTTCCGAATTTGATTGACATATTTTAAGGCTTGGTTCTCACTATCAGCTTTTTCACCATATAACTCGTATTCTTCGTCAGTGTTGGGAATCCAGAAAGGATCAACGTCTATTAGCTGTTAATTAAATGTTTAAAAAATTGATTGATAAAAATCAAGTCAATTAGTTTCAAAAACAAACGTAAATAAAAAAAAAGGGTCAAGTTTTAACAAAATTTGAGACACCCACCTCCCAATGACTAAAAATTAATTGGGGACTAGCTAAACCGCTTGTCTTTTTTCGGATTTCTTCAGCAAATCCAAAACTCTCTGCAACAGGTAACTGAGCAACAATATCGAAAACATCAGAACCTTCTTTCATATTCTCGTTTAATATCTTTCCTTCACGTTTCCCTAAAACGCCATACATTTTCCCTAAAACATCAGAAGTTGTTTGTATGTGACAGCTATACATAGCCGCCATTAAACGAAGATGCTGCGCCATAAAAGCACGACGACAACCAGCTTTTACAGCAGAAATATGTTGCCCAGATGGAGGCCCATAGGATTGGGAACTTTCAAATTGATTGTTCTCGTTATCACCTAAAAAGCAAAAAAAAAAAAAACACTTTAAATGTTTTAAAAAATGTAAAAACTTTATTTGAAACTTCAGGAGTATCCTCATAATTAAATCAATCCAAACTTACTAATTCGTTTCCAGTCCTCTATAAAAAATGCTACACCCATCATGGGCTCTTCACACATAGGCCCAGCTTGAACAGCCAACTGAAATCCACTTATTACACTGTTATCAAATTCACGTAAAAGTAGTCCTTCAGTATTCAATCCATCAATTAATCCATGCCATATGCTAGCTCTTGTGTAGTCTTTTACATTATTTATTAAAATGTTATCATTAACTCCTTTTGGTCCTATAGCCCAAATACGATTTAGGATATCTTTCCATAATTTACCTGATTTCGAAAACTCTTCCTTCATTAGATCATAAAATTGCTGAATTTGTACTTTTGTTTCTAATGTAAGTGACCTAACTGCAACCTGAAAATCCTCTTCGCTATAGACCCGCTGTATTATTTTTAAAAGAGAGTTGTGTTGCTCAAGACATTTCAGTACGTTTAATGGTATAGGTTTTGCGTGCATACACACACAATATTGTTTATCGGCTGTGAAAGCTTCAATAAGACCAAGTTTTTCACGCTTTTTGGCTTCTTTACGTAAGGCAGCAAGTTCTTCTTTGCTCATAATTTCAGAGTTGTCTGCTTCAGTTCTTTGTAATTTTAAGCTTACATCTGATTTTTCCTAAAATAAATATTTTTCTGGATGATAAAATTTCCAAACTATTTTAAGATAATTATGAAGCTTTAAATGATCATAATATTGTAAAAAACGAGGGAAGCTTTTGTTTTGAAAGTTTATTTAAAATTTTTTTGGTCTTTTTTCATTAACAGAATTTTCTATTAGACCAGACGAAAAGAGGATCAATCTTAAAACTAAAAGAGGAGTATAATCTGACTTGAAAAACAATAAGTTTATGCTTTCAAATTCTAATAAGTAGAGTTTATAATAGAAAAAAAAACAGCAGCAATAATTTTGGAGAAACCTGTTTGCGAATGGTGTCACTAAAGAACTGGATTTCTTTTAACATAAATGAAGGAAGTCTTTGAGTATGATGCTTAGCATTTTTGTTTGTACCACTTATTTGCTCATTAACCATATCAATCTTTGGGGGGATAACAATAGTTTCACGAAATGGAACTATCGGTTCAGAGACTTTTATTTGAATTTTTGCAAACCGTTGAGTTAGGTCATCAAGACAGCGCTGCATATGGACCTCACCTGCAGCTACAACAACATACTCACCTAAATAAAATATAATTTAAAAAAAGTCTCACAACATACCCACCTAAATAAAATATCAAACAACATACTCACCTAAATAAAAAATAATTTAAAAAAAATCTAGTCACTAAGTACTTAACATCTTTTCAACAAAACATTTTGGAAAACTTGGGCTAATTAGAAATTTATAAAAAGTCACTTTTTATCTCTACAGGTGATGGACAAATTCAACCTATTTATATTTAACAAGCTGTCATGTATAAATACATACCAGTTTCTTGCACAAGCACCTCAACACAAGGATCAGCTTGATTTAAAAGTTTCATTCCACCAACAAGCCTATGCAACTGACTTGGTTGTTTTGGTTCTACTGCAACACGAACAATTGGTTTAGCTTCCAGAGGAATAGGTGTAAATGGGGGACATGCTAGTGTTGAGCTTAATGTAGCTGACTTCAAAATATATTCAGCACAGCCATTAATGCCTAATATAAATAGTGTCTCATATAAATAATTATATACATAGTGTTAAATAATTACAGTTATAATTAATTAGTGTTAAAGATTGTCAAAGACATTGCAGAAAAAAACTACATTTAATACAAACAAAAACAAGCACTTGTTGAGGAACCCATTACCAAGTATATTTCCAGCTGGCACAGTATCTAATGTGTTTAACTCTTTCCCCATTAACAGATAAAGATCATCTATAGTACATTCTGCCATGTAAAAGTTAGATAACTTGTGACCAAACACAACTTCTTCTGCAGGCCTGTATAAAAGATACATGCATATAAAGAAACAAATATTTCTTTTAATTTATATTATAATATTAAAAAAAAATCTTGATTTAAGACAAATAATCTTACATGTTCAGGGAATCTGCTCCATTTTCACCTCGTACAAGAGGATTATACTTAGGCCCTAGCACAAATAGTTTTGACCCTTTTCTTAATACACCACTAAAGACCCGAGCAAATGCAATAAAACATTGAACATCTTTTTCTTCTACCTCAACAGACTGTTCTTTTAATTCTTTAAATTCATGATCAGCAGGGTAAGCCATTATTTCTTTTTCACTCAATTTTTTCTTTGCAGCTTCATAGCGAGCAGCCAGATCTTGCTCTTCAAGGGGCCTAAATAGATATATATTGGCCATATATTTTAGGTTTCATACAAAAATCTCTGAAACATTTTTTCCCCTTGAGTTAGGTCAAAATATACACTTTTTCTCTGAATTTTGCTAAAGAAACATTTTTTCCATTGGTGTTTATAAAATTTGTAAATATTTTGTAACATTTGATAAAGATGGTTTAAGGGAACTACTTTAACAACTAGTTAAAGGAATTACTTTATCCATATTCTGTGAACTTAAATGTTAATAATTGTAACAAATTTTAATAATATAAAAAAATCATATTTAAACAATATTTTTGATATAACAATTAATTGAAACAAAGCTAACTAAGCAATAAAAACAAATAGATAAGAACATTAACCTCTAAAGTAAGTTGTCACAAGATATAAAAAAACGATTCAGTCAATGATCAGATGTTACAACCTACTGTCACAATATTCATGGTTGAAATAAAATTGGTCACAAAAATAAGTGTTTTAAATTTGATTATTTGGTGACTGACGTATCCAATCTTTAATTATTTGCTGACTGACAAATAACAAGAACTTAAATTTCAAATTTGAGAATCCATTTGTGGAGTGTTTCATAAAACAGTACAAATTTAAAAAAAAGTTACAAAATAGTTTTTTTTCTCTGTTTTAACATCTAATGCTAAGTACGTGACTTAACTGATTGATTTCAGAATGCACTTCCTTATCAACTTATAACAATCAACTTGAGGGTTTGACATAAAAGGTTCAAAATCTTTTATTCACACAAAAGGTTTATGGAGCTTAAGAAAGCTTTCAATTTTTTTTTTATTGGTCGGTCAATTTTAAATGTTACGACCTTATCAGACCATACTTTAATATTTCAACTGCAAATGCTAATTTTTTCAAATTATAAATAGCAATAATTTGAAAAAGAAAATCATCCAACCAATAAAATAAAACTTTAGAAATATTTTAGAGTAAAACAAAACCTAATAAAATAAAACTTTAGAAATATTTTAGAGTAACTTGACATGATGGAACACTTTAAGTGTAAAGATATTTATAAACCCCTTATATTAAGATTTCTGTTGTGTACTTATTGAAAACAATAATGCCCATCAATCAGATAAACAATAAAACAACATACACAATTTTGACATTTCTAAATTGTTAACCCCTTCAAAATGGTTTAGTAGGTCTATCTTTACTAAAAAGCAAACTTCCCATACTCTCAAAACAACTTTCTTAAAACATCTAACTAGCAAAACCATTTGATAAGTCTAAAATAGTTAGAGGTTTTATCAAATGAAATACTGAACCACTTTTTTAATGATCTTCTTAAAAATATCTTTAAGAAAAGGATTGTAACTAACTACCTGGTGAGCTATATCACACAGTTTTCTTTACTAAGTAACAGCCACTCACATAATTTTCCATGACCAGCTTGTATTAGATCAATATGATTTTCTTCTGATTTGTAAGATCTAGAACAAGCTTTTCACTAATTTTAAATTCCCTACCAGGTGGCAAATACTTAACAACTTTGAGTTTAACACCAGTAGCATAAAAGTTAAAACTAAAGGCGCTAAGTGTTCAGAGGAATATAATAATTAGGTAGAAGTCTAACAAAATTTAAAAATGTCTCCATAAATGTTGATTATTGATAAATACAAATATTATATGATAAAAACTCAGTGAGTAAAACAATATATAACATTAGGGATATAAGCACATAATGACTACTTATAAATTAATCAAAAATTGTTATCATTCAGTGTGTTTCAAGCTAAAAGTGTTAACAACATTTTTGTGCCAAATATTTTTGTGATTAGCAAGGAAGTTTAATCTAAAGAAAACTACTGCTGAAAGTCATTGAATGTTGTCAAAGCTTATAGTGAAAATGCTTTATCTGAAATTAACTCTAAAGGGTGGCTTCAATGATTCAAAAGTAATGATTTTTATTTGAATGACAAAAACCATGGAAAAATCATCAAAAAACTTAAAGATACAGAATTGCAAGCATTATTGGATGAAGATGATGTACAAACTCAACAGAAGCTGTCAGATTTTTTAAATAAAAGTCAAGTAATTTTTTCTAATTATTTATGGTCAAAGATTGATAAAAATGTTGTTGTTACAGATGATGTAAAATGGATTTCTCTTGATGATTATCAAGGAACTAAACATTGAACTGATCCAGGTCAACCAGGAAAAACTTCAAAATGCAGTATAAACTGAATGGTTTTGTGGTGGGACAAGAAGGGCTCAGTATATTATAAATTGTTAAAACCTGGTTAAACTATCACTGGTAAATGCTGCAAACAATAAATGATTGAATCAAACCATGAATTGTTGTTTTACTTTTGATTAATAGCTAACAGACATGGAAAAGTTACTCTTTTGCATGACAATAGTCATCCTTATGTAGCAAAACTGATCAAAGAATCATTTGGTAGCAAAAACATGGGATGTTACCCAAACCACTGTATTCACCAGATGTTGCTCTATCAAACTATCACTTATTCCAATCAATTGAACATAGACCAAAAACCTGAACAGTGCTTCCACAAACATGTAATAAAATAAAGATGCTGGAAGATTTGGAAGATGCTGAAAAAATAGTTTGGACATTAGATTAAATCAAAAGAGAAGAAATTTTATTTTGATTTAACAAACTTATTTTAATTCATAAATTACCAAAAACTGGATTATAGCTAGTGATAGTAATTACATTCAATAAAAAAACTATATTTAGAATTTTCAAAATGTTTTTTTTTTTTTTTTTTTTTTAAAAAAAAAAAAAGTCATTATATACTTAACACCTATTTATATATTCTTTTACTAACTCAAAGTATTTATATAATCGTTCACTAAAATTCTTTTACTAATTCAAAGTATTTATATAATCGTTCACTAAAATTCATAGTATTTTTTGTATAATAACAATCCTGCTCAGAGCTACTTTACAAATTTTGGAAAATAAGGAAAAACAGCAATAAATTTTTATGGGGATCAATAAAAAAAAACCTCTTCATGGAGATTTTTGATGTTAATTATATGGGAATCTAATTAAAATGAATGCACTTTACCAGAAAAATATTATAATAGCAAGATTGTGTAAGCAATTCAACTATATGTATTCTCTTTTAGTTTTGATTAAAAAAAGCTTATTAAAAATTTGATTTAAATATAAAAGCTTAAAATAAATGTAGTAAGTTAGGAACATTTATTTGTTAATTACTAGTAATTGAGTAAAATTAATTACTATTAACACAACCAATAAAAAATAACAATAGTAGCTCTAATACTTCAAAATGAGGAAAAACATTTAAAAAAATTTTAAAACAAAAATAAAGAAAATTTATGAATTACTTTAAAGATGAACTAACTTCTTTCTGTTTTTTGGTAAATCTGACTGAGGTACAGATAACATTTTTGAAACAAATACAATAACAGGAGATTCGGGATCAGAACCACATTTCATAATATCTAAATAGAAAAATAGAAACTTAAAAAAAAAAAAAAAAAAAAAAAAAAAAAAAAAAAACTTTAAAGATGAATACGATAACCAAGAGCAATTTACCATGTTTAAGTTTTTGAGTGTCTTCTGGATAAATGTCCAAAGATTTATATCGACCACACATAAGTGTTTTCACACGCTCTTCAGATATATCAAGAGGACTAGGCAAAGCAGAACTCACCATTTTTAACACAGATTCAGAAAGAGGCAACCATTGATATAAGATAGCATGAAGATGAAGTTGAAAATCATTAACCTTGGAATCACGGGTGGAAATTTTTAAGTTAAGGTTTGTTACAATTTTGCTAATACGTTCAGTATCTCTATAAATAAATCATTTAGAACAGATAAAATAATATTTAAAAAGATAGTAACAAAAAGTGAAATTAAAAATTGATCAACAAAATACATTGATACAATATGTAAGAACTGGCATTTTTTTACAAACAACAGAATTTGATAGATTGAGGATGAATATATAATGAGGATGAATAATCAATGACTGTATGAAAAAATAGTCTAAAAGGTAAGTTTTATATTTCACAAATTTCCATAACTATTTAATTAAGTTTCCTTTTTTTTTTTTTTTTTTTTTTTGAAATAAATACCAATAAACTAATTTTCAAATTTTTAATTTAACTTCTTAAACAGCTGAGAATTGCCTTTAACTACTCACTGTTATGAATATCCTTAATACTTATAGCTATTATAACTGATTATTATAACAAACCTGTTTAAAACAACTGCATCATATATGTTCCATATATTTTCTAAGATAAATTGCACAAACAATGGTTTCTTCCCTTTAGCAAATGCACCCTTAGCAATTTTTTTCGCTTTTAAGTTAATGTAATAATCCCCCCACAATGTTTTAGAAAGAACATTGCGTGAAGCACCAAGTTTCTTTGAATATATTTCAGCAAAGGTATCAATGCTAAAGAATAATTAATTAAGGCTGAAATAACATAATATCAAGTGCAAAAAAAAAAAAAAAAAAACTTTTAAAACACAAACAAAAAAAAAATAAAAACATTACAACTAAATATAACACTAAACAAATATGCTCACCCAAATGCCCAACCATCAATTGCACTAGCAAACACAACATTTCCAGCTGCTGGAGAAAAATATAAGTTTTCATCATCAGCATCTTCAAGACCAGAACTCCAATCAAAAGACTAAAGTTATTAATTATGTTTTAAATATTTTATCCATCTCATAAAGTTAATTTACAAAGAGTGTTTAAGAAAAATAACTAGTCTAAAATCAAAAATGACTTACCAGTTCTCCATCAGAATTTACTTTTGCTGAAGAATTTCTCTCTGTTTCTGTTTTCACATTTGATTGCTCCATAACATAAGTACTGAATAATGATCCCATAACGGCATTTACCTAAATTATTTAAAAATAAACTTTTTAAAAAAAATATCAATTACATTGATAAAAAATATGAAGGTATTTCAAATTCAAATGTTTAAAAAGTTTCAAACTACTTCAAAACTTTAATGAAATTTTCAAGATAACTTAATTTGGCAAAACAACATTTTCTACACCTTTGAACATTGCTTAAATCTTATAAAATACCTGAAATTTATTTTATGCAAAAAACTTTATGAAAAGAATTTTTTTTCTGGATGATATAATTAAACAAAATTTTGGTGTTCACAACTGGCTGAGCATATCAGATGGAATTCCTAAGTTACATTCAAATTATTTAGTTTATCATCATTTCTAACCATTTATTAATCCCGAACTTATCATAAAATCCAACAATAAAGCTAGTATTTCTAAGTTTCAACAATTGGTATAAAGTTAACAAGGTAGTAAATGATAGTTCTAATAAATGACAGTTGCTCATGCAAAAACCTCCAATACTTTGTCTCATATTACATGATGAAAAAGAAAAAATTACATTTAAACAAACAGTACTAATACAATCATAAGAAATAATTTACATATCATGTGCAACTACATATTTTATTTTTTAATTAAATAAAACTTAGATAGAATATGTGAAATAAAATAAACTAGGAAATGTGAAGCAGGAAAAATAAAGTTTAGAATTATATCTAATGAACTTCTATCAAATGGCTCTCTCTCAGCATTCATGAAGGCAACTACAAGTCAAATCCTGAGTCTAGAACAGATTGTTTGATGTAGTCTATGGTTATCTTGTTCCACTCCTCGGCACCAACTTTTAGGATATTTTTTTTGAGAGAAATATTGTGGAGATATTGACAAGCTGGGAAACCAAATCTCTTTTGACCAGTATTTTGGGAGGTTATTTAGGAGCCATTTTGATTTTTCTTTCAAGTTTGACAAGGATCACCAACCAACTGGTACAAAAAGTTGTACTGAGTATCTATTTAAGGCTTGACATGGTTTTCCAAGATTAAAAATGTACTCATTGGAGTCAACTTTTAGAAAAGCTTTGATGTAAACCAGTGGCATTTTAAAATCATCTAAAGAAACAATCACAGATGCTGTATGTTTTGTCTTGAATGTGTACTTTAAATGCTATGGGATTGCTTTATTTGGTTGATAACTACTAAAACATTTGGTTCAACTATTGGAAACAGAATCACCATGTACAACATTTTATCAAAAGAAGATAATTGTTGGTTTCTTTTTTAGAAGGCTTTCACAAGCATTTACACTTAAAACTGGTGGAAATAAAGTGTTTCTTGAACCTGGCTCTAGACTAGGCCTTCACATCCTTTCTGACCACATTTCTGATGTATCTTGGGAATATCTTTGGCCTTGTTATCACTCATGGCTAGATTAATAATTGGCTGCTTTTTTGCATTTTAGATTTTTTTTTTGGGGTGGTGGTGGTTTTTTTTTACTTTCGAAGTTTGTGTATAAAGAATAATAAATAATGCATATAATAATTGCCATTGAAAATTTGTTTTGCAAGCATCAAAACTTACAAAATTATGAAATTTACAGCTGCATATGGTAACTTTTCTTAAAATGTAATTAAATAATAAAAAGTAACAAAACAATACTTGTTCCACAACTTTCTGCAGTTGTAAGTAAGCTTCCATTGGTGATAACTTAACTTCAGTAATTAATCTATCAATTTTATTGAGCACAAGGCATGGCTTAATGCCTTCCAACCAAGCTTGACGAAGCACTGCTTGAGTCTAAAAATATTAACTTTTATAGGACATAACACATAGATGTTAACTTCAGTAATTAATCCATCACATTTATTTAGGCATAGCTTAATTCTTCCCAAACAAGTTTAATGAAGCAATACTTATTAGGGTATGTCATACTAAGACTTTTTAAAAAATGATATTTGGATACATTCATATGTGCATGCACATTTATGCATGCATGTATAAACCAAATTAAAATGTGAAAAATACACTAAAAACTTAGTATTTAAAACATAACTTTAGCAGAGCATTAAATATGGTCTCTTTTAATTTTTTTAGTTAACTAAATCTACTTCCAATTTTAATCTATGAATCATAGAGCGCAATTGCTTAGTACTTGGTATTTGCCTGCAATGATTAGAAAGATACAATGACTACAATGATTGGAAAATTGCAATTTCTGTTGTATTTTTTTTTTGTTGATATTTTATACCATACTTGTTTTTGTTTTACAGTGTATATATAACAAAATAAAATATTGTTATGAAAAATTTAAAATTAAAACAAACTGAACATTTCTCTGCAACTAATTCAACTAAACTAGAAACTGAAGTTCCCACACTGAGAGATGTACTGAAAAAGGTCTACTTATTCAGGAAAAAATACTTCTTTCTGATGAAAAATTACAAATACTACATCTTTTAAAAAAAAAAGAAAAAAGATTCTTAAAAAAGCTCATGCTAATACACAGATTCAAATAGAAAACATTGAAGATGAAGTTTATGATTCAGTGGAACATAATTTGAATCAAAAAACTTCACTGAAAATTTAAAGGACTCAAATGAAATATCCTTGAAGTTCAAAGTTCAAAAATTATCAAACAAATAACATCCTCAGTTAATATCATGAGACACAATTAAATGAAGATCCCAATCACACCACTAGGATCTCTTTGATTTAAGGTATCTTAAATCAAAGAGCCTTCTATTACACCTAGATTTGTATTTGCTTTCTTTCAAAATTTGATCAAATCTGAACATTTGACTCAAAATAAAAGGCTATGGTTAACAATAGAGTTTTGTCAGAAAAACTGATTATTGCAGTAACTATTAAGGGTATTTTCGTAGATGGAAGAAAAGATCACAATCTGATTTTGATTTGAAGATTCAATTGCTAAAAGGTTTCATCAAAGGATAAAAAAGCAGAAAAGCTGTTACTTCTGAACCAAATGATCACTATATGAATAATTGCACACTAGGCAGGTCCGTTTTTAGGGGTCGGAAAAACTATAACTTTGCCACTTTATTTTCCCATTCTACGTTGATATACAAGACCATTCCTAAAAAAGTTTTTAAAATATTTCAATTTTCCTGACCTCCCTGAGGGCTTGAATATTTTTAAAAAAGTCATTTTTGACCTTAATTGGATCAAAGACCAACAAAACTAACAATTTTTTTTTGGGTGAGTTGGCTCTACTATTAGGAAGGTTGGTATAAAATTTGAGCTCAAAATATTTCAAATGATTTCTTTTAAAGACCTGGTTTTTACTATGTTTTTAATTGTATATTTATCTAAATACTCTTAAATATTCATTAAAAAACTTAATAAAATTTGCATTTAAGAAGTTTGTTAAATAAGTAATCCAAGTATTGCATTTAATAAAAAAAAAAAATAAAGTAAACTGTTAAAAATGTAAAATACTTTGACTAAAGGTTTTACAAACACGTTTTCTAAATAATATACATAAAAATTCAGTTAAATTTTTATAAAAACTTTTCTTACAATTTATTAAGTATTTCTTTGGACCAGTTACATTTATAAAATGGAAAATTAACTCTGTGTTCCTTCAAAACCAGTAAAATATCTTGTAACTTTTCCTCTTTAATTGTTGAATAGATAAAGTCTTTTACCAATTTAATAGCTCTTTCACAACAGTCATTGACACAGACCAATCTCTTTATAAACCTTTGCAAATTTTTATAATCAGAATCATGAGTCCACTAATCAGGTGGACTTTCTAACCACTTTGATAAGTAAGGAACTATTTTAAATATTAGCCAAGAATTTTGACCAACGTAATCATTAAGTTCTGAATTTTCCTTTATTTCTACAGGCTTAAACTTTTTAAGTTTAAAGACTTCAGGTAAATTTGTTTTTAACAACTCCTGAGCCACTTTTTCTTTAACTTTATTATCAAGACTTTTATCAAATAAACAAAAGACAACTATTTCTTCAGAAAGATAATGACTGTCTGAGATAGCTTGAAATAAAAGCTTGAGGACATCAGCATCAAAATCTTTCATTTTTATCATCTCTTTAACTGTACATAAATTATTATGAGAAGCAGAAACAATTTGATTTGATTGAAGAAAGTTTTTTGCATAAACTGAAGCTACACATATTGCAGCCTTTGAAAATACTATTTCTTCCTCTAGGGTTAAAAACTTTATGATTGGTTGAGTAAGCTTCATTGCCAAAATGTATAAAGTATCTGCCATAAATCTAGCTTCATGTTCAGCAGCTGGTTTGTGTATAATAAATCCAGGAACTGCCTCCCTTCCTTCCAGAAAAACAATGACATATTGACACAGATGTTTATAATCATTTCTGGGAAAAGTATGAAGTTCCAAAGCTTTTTTGCAAAAAGATAAACTTTTTTTAGCTATATCTTCAAATGGAGTTCCACTAACTTCGCACCACGGAAACTTTGATAACTGATCCATATTTTTTTGAACATTTTAATAATTCATTGGCCATGCAGCTCTCGTACAAATAGATTTTGATGGACCTTTGCTTTCTGTTTTAGTGATTTCATTTATTGCATGAAAAAAACGTCATTCTTGAGAATATTTTCTACAAAGAAGCCTTAACAGATGTCAATTTAAAAGTTCTCCTAAAATACTTATACAACCCTTATTACAACCAGTGTTACATGCTGTTGTGTCAGCACAAATTCCAATTATAAAGCTTTTAATTCCAAACTTTTTTATAACACTAAAACATGCCAATGCTTGATCATATCCTTTTCCTGATTGACATTCAACTATGCCTAGCAGCTTATCCTGTTGTTTTCCATTTGTATTTAAATCCCAGTCTGGACTTGTAACAACAATAGCTAGACATTTATTTACTTCAGAAATATAGTCTTCATTTAAAGTCATAACTTTTTTTGTATCAATGAGCAAAATTAAATTACTATTTTTACATTTTTCTTTTATTTTTTCTTTAACCGATTCTGATTCACTTAAATGTAAATCTTTTCTTATTTTTTCTGCTTTTGTCTTTGAAAGTTTTACTTCATTAAGATTGATATTTCCATATCTTAAAAATAATATTAATAACCCTGTCTGTACTCCGACAGAAATTCCAAAACGCCCACAAAATGTTGAAGTTTTTTTTGATAAGTTCATTAATATCTACTGTTACTGTCACTTTATTTAATTTTATGTTAGTTGATTGTTTTTCAATTTCATCATAGTATTATATTGAAATTCTTCATTATCAAAATTTTCTAACAAAAATAACTCTTGATTTCCATTAATACAATTGCTATTTGATGAAAATTTTTTTAACTTTGAGTTTTTTGTGGTAGATTCCTCCATTTGCTCAAACTCCTTGGCTTTTCTTTTGCGAAACTCTCTGTTGGAATAAACTTTTTGATATTTTTTGTCTATTTTGTCAATTACCATTGTTTTTGCAATTTATGGTCTTCATAAAACAAAATATTGCTTTCTTTTGCATCTTTTGATCAAATTCTATCGCTTTCAATTATTTCATAGAGTTTTGGGTGCCCTATGTCAAACAATTCTTTTTCTAATGCCAAAAAATTATTTTCATGTAGCTTTTGTATTTCCGTTTTTTTTGAACAATATGATACCAGTTTCTTGTGATGATATATTAATTTGGAAACTTTTTCCCTAAAATAAATTAACCAATTTTTGTTTGTCATTTAGCTTAAATTTTTATATCAATAATTATCAATAATTATGTAATAAACTATGAATATTATTTAAATCGATAGCTACCTAATACTTCTACAACTAATGTGTGGTATACCACCCATAAGCCACGAACTTCTAAGAGCAGAAACAACGCATTTGGGCTGACATGTTTTATCACTACAAAGCAGCTCGTGATTTATATCTAGAGGGCAGGAAATAATTTCGATGTGTTTTTTATCTTTTTTTTTTTTTTTTAAAATTTAGTAATCTGCAGCAGTGATAAAAATATCTTAAAACGTCGCCTTTAGTAGGCAAACTTCTGCAATCAATTGCGTGGGTTTGTCCTAATAAATATATTTCAGTATTTGAACGTGTTGATATTGCCATTTTAAATTTAAAAAGTTACAAACGCAGCACAGTTTCATAAAATAAATTATTGCACGCTGTGATTATAACTCCGCATTGGTCCGGCAGACCAAATTAAAAAAAAAATTCACTAAAAATCTACTAAATATAAAATATTCAAACCCCTAGGGAGGTCAGGAAATTTAAAATTTTTCAAAAATTTTTTCAGAAAAAGTCTTGTATATCAACGTAGAATGGGAAAATAAAGTGGCAAAATTATAGTTTTTCTGACCCCTAAAAACGGACCTGCCTATTGCACACCATTTAACAAATCAGTCAAAGTAGCTTTACACTTAGATGGTTCCTAGAGGAATTAATCAAAACATAATTGTGATTAGGTAGATCCTAAAAATTAAATGACTAGGTCTGGTAAGGATAGTAAGCTAATACTCATCTGGAGAGACTTAATGGAAGAAAACATTTTTGGTCAATTTGCATATTGCATACAAATGAGCAACCTTTAAGACACTTGTTTGCAAGTCTTGATGGAATTACTCCAGAGATGGATTTATAAGGCCTATAGGCAAACTATTTTCAAATGTCAATTATAACAATTAGAAAAGTTTGAACCTATTAGTCAGATTGAACTCTTGATTAAAATTCCTGACATTTTAAAGTTTGTCAAGTGAATCTTGTAAACTCTACCTAATTCAAAACCAAGCTCTTCTAAAACAACTTAGTTACTGAACACTTTAGAATTGGGAAAACTATTTTTTCATATAGCCAGTAATGAATTTATTAAAATTAATATTTTTTAAAATTATATTGCCTGGTAAGTTGTTTTAACAATCATGTTTTAAAAATTCAACTTCTTATCCTTTGATTATTGTGTTCATTTTTACATTTCATAAAAATATTGCAATTTTCTTGTTCATTTTTTTTGTCTGACCCCTAAAATATTTCCTTTGATGTAACCTTTCAATTGACTAAATTTTATAGAAATATATTAATGCCTAGAGGTAGTACAAGAGCCCTAAAGTTAGTTTATCCACTAGATTTCAGAAATACTTTGAATCTCTACTAACCAAAGAATCATAGGTTGACAAACTGAAAGTGACACTTAAACATTGTCTAAATTTCTAAACTTAAACTTTATAGTATTAGGAACATGTATTGTATAAGAATTCTTTATTTTTTCTTAAGGCAAAGTTTTAACTATAAGTTAATGAACTCAAATGAAGAGAGAAACTTTTTTCAAAACACCTGTAGATTAAAACTAATAAGGCTTCACTAGATTTACCATAGTGCCTGGTGGCATCCTGCAGTATTAAAATCTAAAATGTTAGGTTTTAATGCATGTATTGATAACCCTGTTTTGAATACTTTGTTGCTGTATTACTTGCTTGCTAAACACTAAAAAGATTTTTTAAAATTTAATTTGCAAAAAATTTTTATTTTTGCTACATTTACTACCATTAAAAAGTATTATTTTTAAAAGCACATAGCAATATAATTTTGTCTTAAGAACAAAAATTAATTTTGTCATTTAATTTATTAGATGTTTAGGAAAGTTTGAAAGCTTAAGTTTCTAGTTAGCTAGCTCTCACTCTTACATAACATTATAGCTATGAAACAATACTTTTAGTAATATTATCATGAATTACATCTGAGCAGAAAATCTTTGATTGAGTTAAAACCTTTTAATAAAATATACTTTCATTACCAAGAATTTAAAAAATGAAAACCACCTACTTGTGGACAAACCCCCTCAACTACATCAACAACAACCAGTGTACCATCACAAAGTCTTATTGCTGTTGACACCTTTTTTTCAGACAAAATAATAAAAATATTGTAAAAAGTTTATTAGAATTAAAATTATCATAAGCATAAAACTAAAAATTTTTTTTGAAAAAGATGGTTAAGCAACAAACCTCACTTGAAAAGTCAACATGGCCAGGTGAATCAATTAAATTTATCAAGTAATTTTGCTTATCTGATCAATCAAAACATAAAAATGAAAGAAAAAGCAATAAATAAACTTAAATGAAAGTAAAACTGAATGAATGAGACTTATCAAAGTTGTAAATCTTTTTTAAATAAACAAGAAGAAATAAAATACTATTGTGATAAGCAAGCGATATTGCACTTGACTTCATTGTGATACCACGCTGTTGTTCATCTTCACGACTATCCATATACCGTAGCTTTAAAGGTAATTATTATTTAACGTGTTAATAAAAAGATATTGCAAGAAAAAAAGTAAATAATTTAGCATGAATTTAACTGTTAAATTATAACCAAGACTAATGACACACAACACATTGTGCTGTGAATGAAATTAATTTTATTTTGAGTGCATATAAAATTGTGGAAACATCAAGATATTATTGAATTTTAACATGCTAAAAAGTTTGAATTTAGCTTTTACATTCATCAGCTTTATAAAGAAATCTGTTTACCTTGCCAGCTAACTTTGGAGAAATAATACCATTACTTGCAATTAAACAATCTGCTAGTGTTGTTTTACCTGGAAAAAAAGTCAGTAAAATCAAGAACCAACTTCTGTATAAAACATATGCTTGTAAAAATAACTATATCGATTCAAGTGGTTTTTAAAATAAACTTACCATGATCTACATGTGCAAGGATACAAATGTTTCTGATATTTTTAGTGTTCTTTTGCAATGCAGCAATAAACTCTAGTGTATCTGGACCCATAACTTAACTCTAGCTATTTCAGTAAATCTAAGAAATTTATATTTTCAAAAAAAAGGAACAAACTAAATTTTCCTAAAATATTTTTTTAATCCATAGCAACCATGTGTATCACTCTAAAAAATTAATAAAAGAAAAAAATATGATAAAATTATGGTGCCTGAGTTGTGTGTTTTTTTAAATTTAAACAAGGTTGAAACAAAATAAATATTTAGAATGGAGAATAAAAAAGTAAAAAATAATCTTTATATTTATAGAATAAAATGCTTTTTTTTTTTAAGAAAATATATATACTTTTTTTCCGCTTATAATGAACAATATACATTTATATTCAAATTTTGTGTTGACAATTGCTGAAATATGACTGAGATCATATCAAAGAAACAAAAAGCAATAAAGACAAGTGTAATATATAAGATTCTTTTTTACATTCTATTTTACAAAGAGTTTGTTATCAAATAACACAGACAACAAAAAACTAACTAAAAATCTTGATGAAAAAGATATTTTTTTCACTAAAAGTAAAAATGAGAGAGAAAAGAGATGATTAAAGTTAGGTTCATAATTTCACAGCTAAGTATTTTTCTTTTAAAATCTCTTCAAGAATTAAGTCTGCATAGGGTAAAAAGTCAAAGAAATAAGCTAATGATTTTTTTTAAAATATAAATTCAGAACATAACAAATTTGCTAAGAAATAAAGTACTTGATAAAAAAACAACATCAAACAAATAATGACAGCAGTTTTAA